>NC_092718.1:181455682-181813195 GCF_047496885.1 Scyliorhinus torazame
AAAAAACGGCGCAAATCCCACTTGCGTCACGTCATAAAAATGGGCCGATAGTCTGCGGCCCGAAATGGGCTAGCAGCGACGTAACGGGAACGCCCTGTATCCCGGGCACGGCCGCAGAGTTGCCCAACGCCACAGCCGGCGTCTGTGGAGGGGGGTGGCAGAGGCTGTCACCGCTGTGGCCCTAACACCACGGACAGGCACCCAGTGCCACAAGAAGGTGAACGACCTCGTCAGAGCAGGCAGGGTGAGCCTCCCCATATCCCCCATAACCCCCCTCCCCATATCCCCCCCTCCCCCATATCCCCCTATATCCCCCCTCCCCCATATCCCCCATCCCCCTCCCACAAACCCCCCTCCCCCATAACCCCCCCACCCCCATATCCCCCCACCCCCATATCCCCCACCCCCATATCCCCCATAACCCCCCACCCCCTAATCCCCCCACCCCCATATCCCCCCTCCCCCATATCCCCCCTATCCCCCCTCCCCACATATCCTCCACCCCCATACCCCATATCCCCCACCCCCAAATCCCCCATACCCCCACCCCCATATCCCCCCTCCCCCATACCCCCCTCCCCCATACCCCCATATTCCCCCTCCCCCATATCCCCCTCCCCATATCCCCCATATTCCCCCACCCCCATATCCCCCATATCCCCCTCCCCCATATCCCCCCTCCCCCATATCCCCCTCCCCATATCCCCCATATCCCCCCTCCCCCTGCCCCAAATCCCCATATCCCCCACCCCCTATCCCCCATATCCCCCCTCCCCCATATCCCCCCCACCCCATATCCCCATAATTCCCCTTCCCCATATTCCCCCCACCCCCATATATCCCCCACCCCCCATATCCCCCCTCCCCCATATCCCCCTCCCCCAAACCCCCATATCCCCCACACCCCCATATCCCCCCCTCCCCCATATCCCCCCTCCCCATATCCCCACTCCCCCATATCCCCCATCCCCCCCTCCCCCATATCCCCCTCCCCCATATCCCCCATATTCACCCCTCCCCATATCCCCCTCCCCCATATCCCCCATATCCCCCCCTCCCCCATATCCCCCCCACCCCCCATATTCCCCACTCCCCCATATCCCCCCCATATCCCCCCCCATATCCCCCCTCCCCCATATCCCCCCTCCCCATAACCCCCCATATTCCCCCCTCCCCCATATCCCCCTCCCCATATCCCCATATTACCCCCACCCCCATATCCCCATATCCCCCTCCCCCATATCCCCCATATCCCCCTCCCCCATATCCCCCTCCCCCATATCCCCCCTGCCCCATATCCCCCATATCCCCCCTCCCCCATAATCCCCCATATCCCCCTCCCCATATCCCCATATCCCCCATACCCCTCTCCCCCATATCCCCCATATTCCCCCCACCCCCATATCCCCCATACCCCCCTCCCCCCATATCCCCCACATCCCCCCCCCCACCCCATATCCCCCAAATACCCCCCTCCCCAACCCCACCCCCAAACCCCCTCCCCATATCCCCCCACCCCCATAACCCACCCCCCCCCCCATATCCCCCATATCCCCCATATCCCCCCCCTCCCCCAATCCCCCCTCCCCCATATCCCCATAACCCCCCTCCACATAACCTCCCACCCCCATATCCCCATATCCCCCTCCCCCATATCCCCCATATCCCCCCTCCCCCAATCCCCCCCCCCCCAAACCCCCCCCCCATATCCCCCAAATTCCCCCACCCCCAAATCCCCCTCCCCCATATCCCCCATATTCCCCCCCTCCCCCATAACCCCCATATCCCCCTCCCCCATATCCCCCCCCCCCAATCCCCATATCCCCCCTCCCCCCTGCCCCATATCCCCATATCCCCCCTCCCCCATATCCCCCATATCCCCCTCCCCCATATCCCCCCTCCCCATATCCCCCATATTACCCCCTTCCCCATATTCCCCCCTCCCCCATATATCCCCTCCCCCATATCCCCCCTCCCCATATCCCCCCCTCCCCCATATCCCCCATATCCCCCCACTCCCCATATCCCCCCACCCCCATATCCCCACTCCCCATATCCCCCATATCCCCCCTCCCCCATATCCCCCTCCCCCATATCCCATATTCCCCCCTCCCCCATATCCCCCCTCCCCCATATCCCCATATCCCCCCCTCCCCCATATCCCCCCCTCCCCCATATTCCCCCCTCCCCCATATCCCCCCTCCCCCATATCCCCCATATCCCCCCCATATCCCCCCTCCCCCATATCCCCCATATTCCCCCCTCCCCCATATCCCCCTCCCCATATCCCCATATTACCCCCTCCCCCATATCCCCCATATCCCCTCCCCATATCCCCCATATCCCCCTCCCCATATCCCCCCTCCCCATATCCCCCTCCCCATATCCCCCCTGCCCCATATCCCCCATATCCCCCCTCCCCCCATATCCCCATATCCCCCTCCCCATATCCCCATATCCCCCATATCCCCCTCCCCCATATCCCCCATATTCCCCCCTCCCCCATATCCCCCATATCCCCCCTCCCCATATCCCCCATATCCCCCCCTACCCCATATCCCCCATATTCCCCCCTCCCCCATATCCCCCTCCCCCATATTCCCCCCCTCTCCCATATCCCCCCTCCCCCATATCCCCCCTCCCCCAATATCCCCATATCCCCCCTCCCCCATATCCTCCATATTCCCCCCTCCCCCATATCCCCCCCCATATCCCCCCCTCCCCCATATCCCCCATATTCCCCCCTCCCCCATATCCCCCCTCCCCCATATCCCCCATATCCCCCCCTCCCCCATATCCCCCCTCCCCCATATCCCCCCCACCCCCATATCCCACCTCCCCCATATCCCCATATCCCCCATATTCCCCCCTCCCCCCATATCCCCCTCCCCATATCCCCCATATTCCCCCCCCTCCCCCATACCCCCCCTCCCCCATATCCCCCATATCCCCCCTCCCCCATATCCCCCCTCCCCCATATCCCCAAGTGAATCCCAGCCCCTAACCTTAACCTCTGCAATGCACGCGCAACCGATGGCGTACATTCATATACCTGCCTAACACTGTTGCCTTTTACCCCTGCCACCCCCCCCCCCCCCCCAGGAGAAGCGCACACACAACAATAGGGAGCATGTGAGGACTGGAGGAGGGCCCGCTGATGAGAGGCCACTGACCGAACACGAGGAAAGGGCCCTGGAACTGCCTGGCGGACCTGAGGACCGGGAGGTTGCTGATGCAGAGGTCGGGGCCCCACGAGCAAGTGAGGCCACCAACAGCCCGTCCCCATATCCCCCCTCCCCTATATCCCCCTCCCCCGTATCACCTGATCACTGCCTGATGTCTAACCATGCATGCTTCATTGTGTATCGCAGGACCAAACGTCCAGGCACCCATCCCCGCAGATGCAGACCGCCCGCAGGATGCCCCTCGGAGACCACAGGAGACGGAGAGACCCGCACCCTCCAGCATGCGACGCCCGCAGGATGCCCTCGGAGACCACGGGAGACGGAGAGACCCGAACCCTCCAGCATGCGACACCCGCAGGATGCCCCTCGGAGACCACAGGAGACGGAGAGACCCGCACCCTCCAGCATGCGAAGCCCGCAGGATGCCCCTCGGAGACCACGGGAGACGGAGAGACCCGGACCCTCCAGCATGCGACGCCCGCAGGATGCCCCTCGCACACCACGGGAGACGGAGAGACCTGGAGCAACAGGGAGACGACACCCCCGTCACGTGCGGGAGCGACCACCCAGCGATGAGGGGGGCAGCCACAGGCCCCCGTCACATCCGAGCCAGGACACCACTACCCAGGACACCACTATCCAGGACACCCCTACCCAGGACACCACTACCCAGGACACCCCTACCCGGGACAGCACTACCCGGGACAGCACTACCCGGGACAGCACTACCCAGGACACCCCTACCCGGGAAGATGAAATACCGGACAGTGACTCAGAGTGGATGGGTGGAGACGAACCCCCACCCCAAAGTGCCATGGACTCAGAGTGGGACGAAGAGCACGACACAACGCCACTGCTGTCACCAACACCCTCCACCATCGCAGAAACACTCACCACGGTTGGGCACTTTAGTGATGAGGCGTCTGGTACACTCACTGGTGCGCACAACACAGCCATCCCGGTACAGCAGGTGGAGGTAGGAGCAGCAGAGGGACCGGGCGGTCGGAGGGCAGCCCAGGCCAAGCGAACATCTGCCGCCCAGATGGATCCCGGGTTCCTGCAGTTACCACACCCACACATAGATCCGATGCAACCACCGACACGGAGATGAGCGAATAGGGTGACGGGTGGCTTGCGGCGGCTGCGGTCGCAGGTGGAGGAGTCCACCCGCGTCCAGGAGCTGGGAGTGGTCCCGGTCATGCGTGCCACCCAGGCTGACACCGCACAGGTGGCGTCCGCGGTGGAGGCAATGGGTGCGACGGTGTCAGACATGGGGAAACGGTTTGCGAGGCCTGGGGCCTTCCGTGCAGGCGGCGTCTGTGGCCCAGGAAATGGCTGCCCTCTCACAGGAGGCCATGAGCCAGTGCCAGCGCCAGATGGCAGAGGCGCTCAACGCCATAGCCCAGTCTCAGCAGGCCATGGCCCAGTCTCAGCAGGCCATGGCCCAGTCTCAGCAGGCCATAGCCCAGTCTCTGCAGGCCATGGCCCAGTCTCTGCAGGCCATGGCCCAGTCTCAGCAGGCCATCGCTGAGGGCATCGGCGCCAATGGCCATGTGCGAGCTGGCGTCGCACTGTCGCAGACAGGGTTCGACAACCCCCTGGGCTCCATGGCTGCAAACCTGCAGACCCCTGTCGATACCAGCACGGGCCTCCAGGACTGGCAGCGCCAGATGTCGGCGGCGCGTCGGATGGCCAGTCCGTTCGCATCCCCCACCCCATGTAGAGGCCTGGGGGCCATCGGGCACCCCGAGGGAGGAGGAGGTGGTGTGGTCCATCCCGGCTCCCTCTGTAGGGGAGGTCCCGGTACACCGCGACACCTCGGACTCCCCCCCTTCCGTCCCAGGTGCATCGGGTGGGCAACGGGCAGGACAGGCTGGCAGCTCGCCATCCCAGTCGCCTGGGCCGCAGCCTGGCCCATCTAGGCTAGGACGCCCCAGGAAACGGCCGCCAAAGGGATCCAGTGTCAGAGGGCAGGAATCACAGGAGTCCACCTCCAGTTCTGCTGTACCGTCTGGGGAACCACGTAGACGTAGTCAAAGGGCCCGTAAGGCCAAACAATTAGACACTGAGTAAGTTGGCACGGGTGCAGGGCACAGATGAGTTTTAGGGGCTAGGGCACGTGCATGAACTCCTTTGGTTATTAAAGTCAATGTTACACCTACCGAAGCTGCCTTGTGCTCTGTCCAAAGTGTGCGGGGGTGTCATGTACGTTGAGCGCAAGTGTGTGTGTGAGGGGTGGTCTTACCTCAGCCCCAGGTGAGTCTGCCCCCTTCCCCCTGGGCCGCCATCAACATCCCCCCGGGCAGAGGACGGGACCGTGCGCTGCAGTGTCACAGCCGCATGCAGGGATTGTCCGGGTGGATGGTGGGTACTGTGGCCATGGGTCAGACATAGTCCAACGATGTAGAGCCAGGAGCTCATCGGAGGCGGGTTGTCATCATTCTCCATGGCCTGCGATAGACACGCGTCCACCCGCAACTGGGTGAGCCCGGCCCGTTGTGCCGCCGTGGATCGGCAATTGGGGGTGGGGGGGTGGTGTGCATGCGGGTGGGGTGTGTGGGGTTGGGGAGGGGGGGTGAGGGTTCTGGGTGGGTGGATGGGTGGGGGGGTGTGGGTGGTCGGCTGTTGTCATGGTGTGCGGTCTGTGGCCATACTACCCGATTCTCACGCCCATCTAGTCAGTGAAGCGGGCGTCTATCAGTCTGTCCCCGTGCCTGCTGGGCCAGCCGGTAACGGTGGACAGCCACCCGCCTGTGTCTACCCCCGTCTGCCCTGACCATTGCCCCCATCCCCCTCATCTGGGAGGACTGGGCCTCTTCCTGCTGCTCCTCCACTCCGCCCTCCTCTGCCTGCGGCACATCGCCCCTCTGCTGGGCTATGTTGTGAAGGACGCAGCACACCACAATGATGCGGCCGACCCTATCTGACCGATACTGGAGGGCGCCCCCAGAGAGGTCCAGGCATCTGAAACGCATCTTCAGCACGCCAAAGCACCTCTCGATCACTCCCCTTGTCGCTACATGGGCATCATTGTAGCGGTTCTCCGCCTCATTGCGTGGCCTCCGTATAGGCGTCATCAGCCACGATCGCAATGGGTAGCCCCTGTCGCCCAGCAACCAGCCCCTCAGCCGGGGATCGCAGACCACCTGTACGTTCATTGAATAGGTCCCCTTCCTATTTGTGAACACGGCCCTGTTCTCTGCAGGTGGCCGCACGGCGACGTGCATCCCATCGATCGCGCCCTGGACCATGGGGAACCCGGCAACGGCAGAGAAGCCGACGGCCCGGGCATCTTGGCTGGCCCGGTCCACGGGGAAGCGGATGTAGCGGTGCGCCATGGCATAAAGGGTATCTGTCACTGCCCGGATGCACCGATGCACCGATGTCTGCGATATGCCGGACAGGTCCCCACTCGGTGCCTGGAATGACCCCGTTGCATAAAAGTTCAGGGCCACCGTAACCTTGACGGACACGGGGAGAGGGTGTCCCCCGCCAGTGCCACGCGGTGACAGCTGTGCCAGCAGGTGGCAGATGTGTGCCACGGTTTTCCCGGCTCATCCGGAGTCTAATCCTGCATTCCCGGTCCGTGAGGTCCTGGTATGACTGCCGGGGCCGGTACACACGGGGCGCCCTCGGGTGCCTCCGTTGCCGTGGGGCCGCGACGTCCTCCTCCCCCTCCTCGTCCTGTCGGTCAGGTGTCCCTCCAGCCTGGGCGGCTGCCGCCTGCCCCTCTGCGGCAGCATGCGCCGCCTCTCTGGCACGCTCCTCCTCCTCCTCCTCCTCCTCCTCCTCCTCCTCATCCAGGGCAACATAGACATGAGCGGCTGCCACCACGGCGGCCAACATCGCTGGATGGTCTGAAAACATGACGGCCTGGTGGGGGGGAGGGGAACGCCGACATGTCATCATTGCCCATATCCCCTCCTCCCCCCAGCCAGGTGGCATGGACCCGCATGGGTCCAACTGTTGGAGGCTGGCACCTGGCCAGGTGGACAAACTCATTTGCCCTCCCATCACCCACCCCGGCACGGACCCCAACCCCCAACCTCCACCCCGGCACTGACCCCCTCCCCAACCTCCACCCCGGCACGGACCCCCTCCCCAACCTCCACCCCAGCACGGACCCCCCCCAACCCCCAACCTCCACCCCGGCACGGACCCCCTCCCCAACCTCCACCACGGCACGGACCCCCTCCCCAACCTCCACCCCGGCACGGACCCCCTCCCCAACCCCCACCTCCACCCCGGCACGGACCCCAACCCCCAACCTCCACCCCGGCACGGACCCCCCCCCCCAACCTCCACCCCGGCACGGACCCCCCTCCCCAACCTCCACCCCGGCACGGACCCCCTCACCAACCTCCACCCCGGCACGGACCCCCTCCCCCAACCTCCACCCCGGCACGGACCCCCCCCCCCCCAACCTCCACCCCGGCACGGACCCCCTCCCCAACCTCCACCCCGGCACGGACCCCCCCCCCCAACCTCCACCCCGGCACGGCCCCCCCCCAACCCCCAACCTCCACCCCGGCACGGACCCCAACCCCCAACCTCCAACCCAGCACGGACCCCCCCCCAACCCCCAACCTCCACCCCGGCACGGACCCCCCCCCAACCTCCACCCCGGCACGGACCCCCCCAAACTCCACCCCGGCACGGACCTCCCCCCAACCTCCACCCCGGCACGGACCCCCTCCCCAACCTCCACCCCGGCACGGACCCCCTCCCCCAACCTCCACCCGGCACGGACCCCCCCCCCCAACCTCCACCCCGGCACGGACCCCCTCCCCAACCTCTACCCCGGCACGGACCCCCCCCAATCACCCCGGCACGGACCCCCCCCAACCCCCAACCTCCACCCCGGCACGGACCCCAACCCCCAACCTCCACCCCAGCACGGACCCCCCCCCCAACCCCCAACCTCCACCCCGGCACGGACCCCCCCCCCCAACCTCCACCCCGGCACGGACCACCCCCCCCCAACTTCCACCCCGGCACGGACCCCCTCCCGGCACTCCCCCGGAGCCCAGCCTACTCTAACCACCCCCCCCCCCCCCCCCCCCCCCGCCGCGCACACACACACAAGCCGAGACACACCTCTCCTCACGCAATCAGTCTGCGGCCACGCCCATTTCCTGCCCAGAGCCAACCCCCCAGGCCGTCACTCACCACCTCGCTGGTCGGCGTGAGCCTGGAGCACCGGGTCACGCCGATGAAAAGGAGGTTTGATTCACGTCGACGTGAACGGTCATCACGTCGACGGGACTTCGGCCCATCCGGAAGGGAGAATATCGGCAGGCCGAAAATCGGCTGCCTTGCGCAGACCCGTGACATTCTCCGCGGCAGCGGCGCCATTAACGCCCCGCCGACTTTTCTCCCTTCGGAGACTTCGCCGGGGGCGGGGGCGGGAGGTCGGAGAATGACGCCCCAGATGAGGAACAAGTTGATCAGCAGCTGCAATGGTGAGAATAGGAGGAGCAAGAGGAATTAGACAACTACCTGGCAGAGGAGGCTCCACAAAAATCTCCATCCTCGATGATGGGAGGAACCCAGCACTTGCGTGCAAAAGACAAGGCTGAAGCTTTTGCACTTGTGTTCAGCCAGGAGTGCTATACGGATGATCAATCTCGGCCTCCTGCTTATGTCCCCAGCATCACTGTTGTCAGTCTTCGATTCACTCCACATGATATCAAGAAATGGCTGAAGGTACTGGGTACTGCAAAGGCCCTGACAATATTCCAGCAACAGGACTGAAGACTTGTGCTTCAGAATGAGCTGTGCCCCTAGCAACGTTGCTCCAGTATAATTACAACATTGGCATCTACCCAACAATATGGAAAACTGTCAGGTATGTCCTTTGTATAGAAGGCAGGGCAAATCTAATTTAGCCAATTAACATCCCATCAAGCTTTGCCCGATCATCAGCATGATGCAAGGTGTTGTAGAACAAAGCTGTAAAGCGGCACTTAACTCATGTTTGCATTCTGCCAGGCCTACTTAGTGCCTGACCTCTTTACAGCCTTAGTCCAAACATGGACAAAAGAGCTGAACTCAAGAGGGAAGGAGAGAGGGACTGTCTTTGACATCAAGGCAGCATTTGATGAGAATTGCATCAAGAATCACTGGCAAAATTTAAAATCAATGGAAATCTAGGGGAAAGCTCTCCACTGGTTGGCGTATTAACTGGCACAAAGGAAGATGGCTGTGGTTGTTGGACATCAATCATCAACCAGGACATCACTGCAGGATTTCCTAAGGGTAAGGTCGTCGGGCCAGCCTTCTTCAGCCGATTGCTCAATGGAATTTACTTCCATCATAAGGACAGACGTGAGGATATTTGCTGACGATTGTACAATGTTCAGCAGCATTCAGCGACTTCACAGACACTGAAGCAGTCCATGCTTCATGTCGTGGGTGGCATGGTGGCACAGTGGTTAGCATTGTTGCCTCACAGCGTCAGGGACCCGGGTTTAATTCCAATCTCGGGTGATTGTCTGTATCGAGTTTACGCTTTCTCCCTGTATCTGTGGGGTTTCCTCCGGGTGCTCTAGTTTCCTCCCAAGTTCAAGGATGTGCGGGTTGGGTGGATTGGCCATGTTAAATTGCTCCTTCGTGTCTAAATGGTTAGGTGGGGTTACTTGGTTACGGGATAGGGTGGGGCAGTGGGCCTAGGAAGGGTGCTCCTTTGGAAGGTCGGTGTCGACTTGATGGGCCAAATGGACTCATTCTGCACTGTAGGGATTCTATGATTCTATGCCATAATGCAGCATGACTTCGACTTAGGCTGATAAATGGCAAGTAACATTCGCACCACAGAAGTGCAGGTAATTACCGTCTTAAACAAGAGAGAATCCAAACATCTCCCTTTGACATTCAATAACATTTCCATCCCTGAAGGTTAGAGAGGTTGAATAAACTCGGTTTGTTCTCACTGGAACGACGGAGGTTGAGGGGCGACCTGATAGAGGTCTACAAAATTATGAGCATAGACAGAGTGGATAGTCAGAGACTTTTTCCCAGGGTAGAGGGGTCAATTACTAAGGGATTAAGATGCGAGGGGAAGGTTTAGAGGAGATGTACGAGGCAAGTATTTTACACAGAGGGTAGTGGGTGCCTGGAACTCGCTGCCGGTGGAGGTGGTGGAAGCAGGGACGATAGTGACGTTTAAGGGGCATCTTGACAAAAACATGAATAAGATGGGAATAGAGGGATATGGACCACGGAAGTGTAGAAAATATTAGTTTAGACGGGCAGCATGGTCGGCGCAGGCTTGGAGGGCCGAAGGGCCTGTTCCTGTGCTGTACTTTTCTTTGTTCTTTGTTCTTGAATCCCCCACTATTAGCATTGTGAGGGTTGCCATTGACCAGAAACTGAACTGGACCAACCATATAAACACTGTGGCTACAAGACAGTACCAACATCCATTAAAATCATTTTTTTAAACTTGAACCGGAGATGCGGGGCGGGAATCTCCGGCCCCCCGCCGGGTCGGAGAATCGTCGGGGGCTGGCGTGAATCCCACCCCTGCCGGTTGCCGAATTCTCCGGCACCGTGTATTCGGCGGGGGTGGGAATCGCGCCGTGCCGGTTAGCGGGCCCCACCCCGGCGATTCTCCGGCCCGCGATGGGCAGAAGTCCCGCTGCTGGAATGCCTGTCCTGCCGGCGAGAATCAAACCACCTCTCTTACCGGCGTGACAAGGCAGCGCGGGTGGGCTCCGGGTTCCTGGGGGGGGCGCGGGGCGATCTGGCCCCGGGTGGTGCCCCCACGGTGGCCTGGCCCGCGATCGGGGCCCACCGATCCGCGGGCGGGCCTGTGCCGTGGGGGCACTCTTTTCCTTCCGCCTTCGCCATGGTCTCCACTATGGCGGAGGCGGAAGAGACCCCCTCCACTGCGTATGCGCGGGGATGCCGTGAGCGGCCGCTGACGCTCCCGTGCATGCGCCGCACGGCAAATTCATTTCCGCGCCAGCTGGCGGGGCACCAAAGGCCTTTCCCGCCAGCTGGCGGGGCGGAATTCAGTCCGGCGCGGGCCTAGCCCCTCAAGGTGAGGGCTCGGCCCCTCAAGATGCGGAGAATTCCGCACCTTTGGGGCGGCGCGATGCCGGACTGATTCGCGCCGTTTCTGGCTCCGGTCGGCGGACATCGCGCCGATTGCAGAGAATCCCGCCCGAGCTTCTGACCAAATATCCATGCCGTCACCAAGACACCCTGGGGGGGGATTCTCCACTCCCGCGCCGAAGTGCCCACGCCGTCGTGAACGCCGTCAACGTTCACGATGGCGCGAAACGGCCCCTATCCCGACCGATTCAGGGCCCGATAATGGGCTAGGTGCGGGGCCTTGTCGCCACGTAAAGGCGGCGCCGCATACATGACGTGGCCGGCGCCGCATAACTGGCGTCACCCGCGCATGCGTGGTTGCCGTCCTCTCCGAGACCGCCCCGCAAGAAGATGTCAGACGGATGTTGCGGGGCTGCGGAAGAAAAGAGGTCCTCCATCAGACAGGACGGCCCCATTTGAGGCCCCCCCGGTGCAGGATTCCCCCTCCCCCCACCCCCCCCCCCCCCGCAGGCCACCCCCCCCCAGCATTCCCGCGCTGTTCCCGCCGGCAGCGACCAGGTGTGGACGGCGCCAGGGGGGAACCTGCCGTTTTGGCCTGGCCGCTCGGCCCATCCGGGCCTGAGAATAGCAGGGGTGCCGGAGAATCGCCATTGTGTGTGTCTCGGGCGATTCTCCGGCCTGCGCCGCGCAGAACTCAACGGGGCCGATCTCGCCGCTTGGGAGGGCGTCGGACCGACGTCGCGGGAAAATTTGGCGACCTAGGCGATTCTCCCAACTGGTGCGGGAGTGAAGAATCCCGCCCCATAGGTGGGATTCTGTAGTTACCGACGCCGAAATCGCGATCAGCGATCGACAAGAGAATCATCGTTTGTGCTGAAATTGGGGGCGGCGCAGCTTTTGGGATGCCCCACCCCTCAAAAACGGCGTACTCACTCCGTATGGACGGCCTCAGGACATCACCTGAGGCCCTGATGCTCCGCCCCCGATGGGCCGAGTTCCCGACGGCATATGTCACTCAAGCTTTTTTTTTCATGGACCCCGCGTGACGGTTGCGGACTGAGTCCAGCGCCACCACTGTCAAGTGGCGCTTTGGCTTTGGCGAGGGCCGGGGGCACTGGTGGGGGGTGGTCCGGGGGTGGCGAGGAGGTTTACAGAGGGAGCAGTTTCTGGCAGGGCAGGTCAGCGCACGGCCAGTGCTGTGCGCATGAGTGGCCACGGACCCGGCAATTCTCCGATCGTATCCGCATGTAAAGCCGGGGGATTTACACTGCGCGGCTGCTAGTCCCACAGCGGACGGAGGATCGGCGCAGCTACTACGCCATTTTGTCTGGCGTAAAACGCCACTGTTCCCATGCCGCCGTCAGCACTTAGTCTGCAAATCGGAGAATCCAGCCTCAAACTTTCACTTCTATAACATTGCCCTCAACTCCGCACCTCTGCAGTTCATTTGCTGCTGACCTCCTCATCCATGCCTGTGTTACCTCCAGCTGTGACTATTCCAGTGGTGTCCTGATGTGCTCCCTAGTTCCCACTCTCTCCAAACTTTAGCTCACCCAACACACCTCATTAACCCTTCGCCCTGTGTTTGCTGACTTCAATTTTTAAATTCACATGCTTCTACTCAAATCCCTCATTGACCTCACCCCTCCCTATCTCTGGAATCATCTTCAGCTCCCCCCAAAAAACACCTGTGATCTTTGCAATCCTCCAACCTGGGCATCTGACACATCTCTGATTTTAACCATTTCACCATTGGCAACCGTGCTCTCAACCGCCAAGGCCCCAAACCCATTTCTGGAATTACCTCCCGAAACATCTCTACCTCTCTCTCTCTCTTTTTAAGACACTCCTTAAATCCTGCCTCTTTGACCAAGCTTTTGGTAATCTGTCTTTTTCTGAGTTACTAAGGCAGAACTCAGAGTGTGGACAGGGGTGAACCCCTAATCCAGCCCCTTGCCTGCTCCAAATACCAATTCAAAATCAAATTGAATCCAATTCATGGTCTCACAAGAGAGACATACCACATCTGAGCCAAAAGGCCAAGCAGGTACTACACTTGATTTTAGCCAAAAGGCCGAGAAGCTTTCTGTGGCTTAGTTTTGTTTGATTAAACCGCTGTGAGCTATGTTGGATTGTTTTGCCGCGTTAAAGGTCTTGTATACTATGATTCCTTGTTATTGTTGTTGGCTCTTTTCTGTTTTTGGAAAGGTCAGGGTTCAGATTTGTAACATTTTTCTTCTTTGGTACAAGTTTCCTCTCCACAAAGTTTTACATAAGAACATAAGAACTAGGAGCAGGAGTAGGCCACCTGGCCCTTCGAGCCTGCTCTGTCATTCAATGAGATCATGGCTGATCTTTTGTGGACTCAGCTCCACTTTCCGGCCCGAACACCATAACCCTTTATTCCTTTATTCTCCAGAAAACTATCTATCTTTATCTTGAAAACATTTAACGAAGGAGCCTGAACTGCTTCACTGGGCAGGGAATTCCATAGATTCACAACCCTTTGGGTGAAGATGTTCCTCCTAAGCTCAGTCCTAAGTCCACTTCCCCTTATTTTGAGGCTATGCCCCCTGGTTCTGCTTTCACCCGCCAGTGGAAACAACCTGCCGCATTTATCCTATCTATTCCCTTCATAATTTTATATGTTTCTATAAGATCCCCCGCATCCTTCTAAATTCCAACGAGTACAGTCCCAGTCTACTCAACCTCTCCTCATACCCCAACCCCCTCAGCCCTGGGATTAACCTACTGAATCTCCTCTGCACACCCTCCAACGCCAGTACGTCCTTTCTCAGGTAAGGAGACCAAAACTGAGCACAATATTCCAGGTATGGCCTCATTATCACCTTATACAGTTGCAGCATAACTTCCCTCATCATAAACTCCATCCCTCTAGCAATGAAGGACAAAACTTCATTCGCCTTCTTAATCACCTGTTGGACCTGTAAACCAACTTTTTGCGACTTATGCACTAGCATACCCAGGTCTCTCTGCACCTCGGCATGTTTTAATATTTTATCATTTAATTAATAATCCTTTTTGCTGTTATTCCTACCAAAATGGATAACCTCACATTTGTAAACACTGTATTCCATCTGCCAGACCCGAACCCATTCACTTAACCTATCCAAATCCCTCTGCAGACTTCCAGTATACTCTGCACTTTTTGCTTCACCACTCATCTTAATGTCGTCCGCAAACTTGGACACATTGAACTTGGTCCCCAACTCCAAATCATCAGTGTAAATTTGAACAATTGTGGGCCCAACACTGATCCCTGAGGGACACCACTAGCTACTGATTGTCAACCAGAGAAACACACATTAATCCCGACTCTTTGCTTTCTATTAATTAAACAATCCTCTATCCAGGCTACTATTTTACCCTTAACACAATGCATTTTTATCTTATGCAGCAACCTTTTGTGTGGCACCTTGTCAAAAGCTTTCTGGAAATCCAGATATACCACAACCATTGGCTCCCCGTTATCTGCCGCACTGGTAATGTCCTCAAAAAATTCCACTAAATTAGTTAGGCACGACCTGCCCTTTATAAACCCATGCTGCATCTGTCCAATGGAACAATTCCATCCAGATCACATCACTATTTCTTCCTTGATGATAGATTCCCTACTACCAAAGTTAAGCTAACTGGCCTATAATTACCCGCTTTCTGCCTACCTCTTTTTTAAAATAGTGGTGTCATGTTTGCTAATTTCCAATCCGCCAGGACCACCCCAGAGTCTAGTGAATTTTGGTAAATTATCACAAGTGCATTTGCAATTTCTCTAGCCATCTGTTTTAGCACTCTGGGATGCATTCCATCAGGGCCAGGAGACTTGTCTACCTTTAGCCCCATTAGCTTGCCCATCACTTCCTCCTTAGTGATAACATTCATCTCAAGGTCCTCACCTGTCATAGCCTCATTTCCATCAGTCACTGGCATGTTATTTGTGTCTTCCACTGTGAAGACCGGCCCAAAAAACCTGTTCAGTCCCTCAGCCATTTCCTCATCTCCCATTATTACATCTCCGATCTCATCCTCTAAAGGACCAATATTTACCTTATCCACTCTTTTTTGTTTTATAGATTTGTAGAAACTTTTACTATCTGGTTTTATATTCTGAGCAGGTTGACTCTCATAATCTATCTTACTCTTCTTTGTAGCTTTTTTAGTAGTTTTTTGTTGCCCCCTAAAGATTTCCCGATCCTCGAGTCTCCCACTAATATTTGCCACATTGTATGCTTTTTCCTTCAATTTGACACTCTCCCTTATTTCCTTTGATATCCACGGTCGATTTTCCCTCTTTCTACCGTCCTTCCTTTTTGTTGGTATAAACTTTTGCTGAGCACTGTGAAAAGTCACTTGGAAGGTTCTCCACTGTTCCTCAACTGTTTCACCATAAAGTCGTGCTCCCAGTCTACCTTAGCTAGTGTATCTCTCATCCCATTGTAATCTCTTTTGTTTAAGCACGAAACACGAATGTTTGATTTTACCTTCTCACTCTCCATCTATATTTTAAATTCCGCCATATTGTGATCGCTCCTACCGAGAGGATGCCTAACTATGAGATCATTAATCAATCCTGTCTCATTACACAGGGCCAGATCTAGGACCACTCGTTCCCTTGTACTGTTCGAGGAAACTATCACGGATACATTCTATAAACTCCTCCTCAAGGCTGCCTTGACCGACCCAGTTAAACCAATCGACAAGTCGATTAAAATCCCCTATGATAACTGCTGTACCATTTCTACATGCATCAGATATTTCTTTGTTTATTGTCAGCCCCACTGTAATGTTACTACTTGGTGGCTTATAGGCTACTTATGGATTCAATCTTATCCTCCATAGCACCGATATCATCCCTCACTACTGCCAGGATGTCATCCTTAAATAACAGAGCTACACCACCTCCCTTACCATCCACTCTGTCCTTCCGAATAATTTGATACCCTTGGATATTTAGCTCCTAGGTGTGACCATCCTTTAACCATGTTTCAGTAATGGCCACTAAATCATAGTCATTTACAATGATTTGCTCCATCAACTCATTTACCTTATTTCAAATACTATGAGCATTCAGGTAAAGTACCCTTATGTTGGCTTTTATACCTCCGTTTTGAATCTTAACACCTCTATCAGTAACCTCTCCTAAGTTATTTTTCCTTTTAACTTTTCTCCTAATTTTCCCTGTCGTTGAACCCATATCTTGAGGTAACAACTTGCCGCATCGCTTTCCATTTTTGTTTTTACTTCCCATTTTATTACTTTTGGTATTACTGGGCCTATTCACTGAGCCCTCAGTCATTGTACCCTGCACTGTGGCCCTTTTTGAGTTTTGACTCTGGCTTCTCTCCCTTACACTTTCTCCCTTACTGCCTTTTGTTTCTGTCCCCGTTTTACTACCCTCCGACTTCCTGCAACAGATTACATCCCCCTGCTACATTAGTTTAAACCCTCCCCAACAGCACTAGCAATCACCTACCCCAGGACATTGGTTCCAGTCCTGCCCAGGTGCAGATCGTCTGGTTTGTACTGGTCCCACCTTCCCCAGAACCGGTTCTAATGCTCCAGGAATTTGAATCCCTCCCTCTTGCACCATCTCTCGAGCCACGCATTCATACCATCTATCCTGACATTCCTACTCTGCGTAGCTCATGGCACTGGTAGCAATCCTGAGATTACCTCTTTTGAGGTCCTACTTTTTAGTTTAAATTCTAACTCCCTGAATTCAACTTGTAGGACCTCATCTCGTTTTTTTACCTATATTATTGGTACCTATATGCACCACGACAGCTGGCTGTTCACCCTCACCCCCCCCCCCCCCCCACAGAATATCCTGCAGCCGCTCCAAGACATCCTTGACCCTTGCAACATACCATCCTGGAGTCTCGATTATGTCTGCAGAAAAGTCTGTCTATTCCCCTTACAATTGAGTCCCCCATCACCATAGCCCTGACATTCTGCTTCCTGCCCTCCTGCACAGCAGAGCCAGCTATGGTGCCATGAACCTGGCTGCTGCTGCTTTCCCCTGGTGAGCCCTCAACATTATCCAAAGCAGTATATCTGTTTTGCAGGGAGATGACCGCAGGGGACACCTGCACTGCCTTCTTACTCTTGCTCTGTCTTTTGGTCACCCATTTTCTACCTCCCTCAGTAATGTTCACCTGTGGTGTGACCAACTCGGCGAACATGCTATCCACGACGTCCTCAGCATCGCGGATGCTCCAAAGTGAGTCCACCCGCAGCTCCATAGCCGTCAAGCAGTACCTGCAGTTGGACACACTTCTTGCACGTGAAGGAGCCACGGTCAGTGGACGCCTCTCTGAGCTCCCACATCGCACACGAGGGACATGACACGGGTCTGGGATCTCATGCCATGTCTTAAACTTTAGGTTAACTTATACAACTACAATTCCAAAAAACAAAAGACAAAATAAATAAATATACAAATGAAAAGAAAAACTACTTACCAGTCACTTATCAGGGATAAAAAGCACCTCCTCCCCACCCAGCTTCGAATTCCCACCTAGCTTCAAATAGCTTATAGCTTTAGGAAGCCGGCCGACTCCGGAATCGCGAATCACGATTGGACAGAGAATTGGTTTTAACGGCAAAACCGTGGCTGGCGCCGGGATCACGCCAAATCGTGATACTCCAGTGCCTAGATATCGGCACTGTGTTATGTTATTGCGAGTAACATAAGCTGCCACTTGACGTAGGCTCTGCTGAAAGATGCTCCAGACTCGGAGATAAGTTTAACGTATTTATTGAACGATTAACAATGCTATTAAATGAGTTTGACACTCTACTAATCTGCCTCTAGTAACTCAGTCTATTCTGCTAACGATATTAGCTTTCTCTCGACCATGTGCTAGGGTGTGATGGTGCTGATAATCAACCCTGTCCTGCTCTCTTGATTTCTGCCAGTGGAAGAGGCAGAGCCTGTGTGCCTTGTCCTTTTTATATGGGTCGTGTAGTGCCCCCTTGTGGTAATGCCACCTCTGGGTGTTCCGATTACCCATTGGTTGTGTCCTGTTCTAATGACCCATTTGGCAGCACGGTAGCATAGTGATTAGCACAATTGCTTCACAGCTCCAGGGTCCCAGGTTCGATTCCCGTCTTGGGTCACTGTCTGTGTGGAGTCTGCACGTTCTCCCGGTGTGTGCGTGGGTTTCCTCCGGGTGCTCCGGTTTCCTCCCACAGTCCAAAGATGTGCTTGTTAGGTGGATTGGCCATGCTAAAATTGCTCGTAGTGTCCAAAAATTGCCCTTAGTGTTGGGTGGGGTACTGGGTTATGAGGATAGGGAGGAGGTGTGCGGTTGGGTAGGGTGCTCTTTCCAATAGCCGGTGCAGACTCGATGGGCCAAATGGCCTCCACTGTAAATTCTATGAATCTATGGTTGCCTGTCTGCATGTCATGACCTCTCTGGTGCTCCCTCTAGTGGTTATTTAGTTGTAGTGTATTTACATTAACCCCTTGTGTATATACAGTGATGCATATCACTATACCACCGACCACCAATAACCCCACTGACTGCCAAGACCTCTGGCCGTGCAGCAGAAGGCTACTGCTAATAGGGAGATCTCCTCCGAGGTGGCCTCATGGGAGACTGGAGAGGGGGCACCTGGGATGGGTCGGTGCCGTCGGCTGGAGGATGGACGTGTGGTTAGTGGGAGGGATGGGTCAGTCAGTAAGGCAACAACAACTCACAGGTTGCCCGGGTGGAGCCCAGTGGTTCCTCACCTCTGCGGCATCCGCCAGCCTCACCGCTGGTGACTGTCCTGTCCTCGGCCACACCAGTCACCTCTAGGGCCCAGTCCTTGAAGGTTGAGAGGATTCTGAAGTCCGGCATACCACTGCCAGTTTGGGCCCTCTCCTGGCGATTGTGGGAGAGCTTTTCCTGAGGAGACACAGTGAGGGCATCGGTAGTCACATGTGTGGTTCACAGTGGCAGGAGGGGGGGTGGGACGAAAAGGTTGGGAGGGTTGAAGGGGGAAGGAGGGTTGGGGGTCACATGGAGAGTTGGGACGATGGATGCTCGTGTGGGGACGGAAAGGTCTCGGTGGGGCGGGCTGCATTGGTGCCTACTCACTCGTGCTGCCCGGTGTAGGTCGTTGACCTTTTTCCTGCCCTGAAGACCAGTCCTCCTGATTACACTCCCTGAGCTCACTGCCGCCGCCACCTCGTCCTAGGCAGTACTGGCTGCCCTATGGCTGACCCTCCTGGACCCTTGGGGGAACTGGACATCCCTCCTGGCTTCCACAGCGTCAAGCAGCCTTCCCAGGTCTGTGTCCACGGATCTTGGGACCGGTCTCCTGGGTGCCATTGTTGCGAGCAGGCTGGGATTGGCTGAGCAAGTTCTGCTTAAGTGCGGCTCAACCTTGTTAGCGGGGTTTGGTGAGCACGGTGCCGGTGAATCAGCTGGCGAGTCTTCATTTGCTGCAAGAAGCTCGTGAGGCCTCGTTAAGTGGACCAATTAACATTGAATAGCCGAGCACTGGGAAGCTCTCAGCAATATCCGCTCGCTACACCACTGAGACATTTTTTCGGAGAATTGCGCCCTTAGTCTCAGGAACGGAGAATCACGCTGCATGTCTTCTCAATTTCTAACAGAAATTTTGGGTATAAAGTAATAACTTTTTTATTCACTGAATAGTAGCCTCCGTTCTTAGTTTTAAACACATCTTTTTTTGTTGTTCTCCAGCCCCAATATCTATTGCCTATACGAAAACTGAGGTGAAGAGCAAGGTTTTCTGCTTTTGCATTTGCTAGAGTTACCAAATCATTGAGGATTACTCTGCAATCCCAGGAATTGAAGATTTGTCTCTCTACACCTTGGGAGAAAAATCATTGAGCCATTAAAAATTGTGTTTTTTAAATTTCCTATTCTTCAATTTGATGTAAACCTTGTGCACGTGCAGTGGCAAATCCACCAAATCCACCATGAAATATAAATGGCATCAGTCCACAGATTTGGCTCTCGGATAAAGGCCAGAGCAGTCGTACACAAGTCATCCCAGTCAGGCCATCAATTCTTATTGAGATATTGTGTGGGAAAAGGTTTACCATTTCTTCCCCTGTGTTTCAACTTTTTTTCAACCTATACCAGACACATTTAATCACAGGAAACAATAGAAACATGAATGAAAAATAACACTTGGACAAATCTCTCAAAATCCAAACAACTGCTCCATCCTACCTAATTTATGTTGTGCCTTCAGGGATCTGAAAGCAATGTGCCAAATGCTTTTCTATTTAATGCCTGCCCTGAGCATTTTGATACAATTATGTTTACATTTACATAAAAAAACAGAGTTGGCACTAGAAAGTATTGATGGCAGATGCATTCTGAGGTATCAACCCTCCAATGATTTAGCTACAAACCTTTCTAAGTGAGTATATTTAATTTCTCCCAGTCGTTTATTAACACAGCATTTCCCAGCAAATATAACATGCAAGAATGAAATGTTTCTGTCAGAGGATTATAGTTATCACCAAAAACAAGAAGAAATGCTTTCCTGAACATAAAAACATGGAATTAGAGGAGCAGTGGTAGGCCCTCCGCACCTACTCCATCATTCAGTATGCTCAGTACTGATCCTCTAACTCAAGGCCACATGCCCGTGTTCACCCCGTACAACTTGACATATTTAGAGTCATGGGGCGGGATTCTCTAAACCCGCGGCACAGTGTCGACGCCGTCGTAAACGCCGTCGCATTTTACGACGGTGTGAACGGGCCGCTGCCAGGTCTAATTCTGGCCCCTACAGGGGTCCAGCACGGCACTGGAGTGGTTCACGCCGCTGCAGCTGCCGATCCCGACATGAACTGTGCGCCGCAGGTTCCGCGCATGCGCAGTGGCGCCGGCGCCAACGCGCACATGCACAGTGGCACCAGCGCCAATGCCCACATGCGCAGTGACCTCCTTCAACGCGCCGACCCCGACGCAGCATGGCGCAGGGCTACAGGGGCCTGCGCGTAGGAAAGGAGGCCCCCAGCTAGAGAGGCTGGCCCACCTCTCATCCTCCTCCGCTCCAAAGAGAAAAGCCCAAGCTCCCTCAAACGTTCCTCATAAGACCTATCCTGCAAACCAGGCAGCATCCTGGTAAATCTCCTTTGCACCCTTTCCAATGCTTCCACACCCTTCCTATAATGAGGTGACCAGAACTGCACATACTGTTGGCTCCATTTTCTGCTCCCATTGTATGTTACGTTGTGCAGGGCTCAATGCATCAAAAGGATACTGCACTCCGTGACCTGAAATAACCTTGTGCTGTCAAGATGCAGCAAACATTACCCAGTAATATAGGAACAGCAGCAGGTTGTTCAGTCTCTTAAGGTTGTTCTGCCATTCTGTTAGATTGTAGTTGATGCAAGCCTCAACTTGGTGCTAACAAAAATTGATTGAGCACATTGATTTTCTGCTCTATTATGACTCTATTGTTTTCATGGCTAACATTTAACATTGTTGAGCCAAAGTGTAAAAATATGTCATATGCCATTTATACAGAGGATACCTGGTGTCAGACGGGATCTGCTCATACTCATCAAACAGTGGAGTGGTGGTATATGATCAGCGAATGTGAGCGTGTATCATGGCAGCTTCCAGAGAACCAGAAACATACTTGCCCTGTGGCCGCATGTGTGCAATCAATGACTGCCTGAATTCTGGGCGGACGGTACAAATCGAAGCAAACCTCACAGCTCTTTCCTGTCAGCACAAAGTGTCCATGGAGAACTTGATATATTCATTAGCCTTGACTAAACGTGCATCCGCTACTTGTTTAACACAAGTCTATTATTCTCTTTAAATGTGATCATCTGCCAGTGCTTGACAATACATCTAGGTCAAGAAACTCCCTTGGCATGATTGTATTCTGCATCAGCGTTCCTCATTCATTGTCTCAACTGTTAGCTTATAAAGCAGAACTCATCTTGAAAAAGCTTTTGCCCTTTACGTATGGCAGCATCCAATCGTCTGCAAAGCTGCTTCTCTCGTGCCAGAAGCAATTGGGAGAGCAGTGAGAAAACTCACAAAATCTTGACATTGACAAATTTAGCTTGCCACTGGTCTGCTGCCAATTCTCCAGGAAATTACTTCGGAATATTTGCTTATGCACTTTCACTGCTGCAGTTTAGTACGGCAGCTGATGTTCCAACCAACCAAACAAATCCAGCATGAAGGTCACTTTGCTCTCAGTGACTGTCATTCTTTTATACCCACTCCACATTTACTTGTAAGAAGCAGTACAGCAGAGTGAGAGGATATTTATTTATTTATTCACCTCTTTGGTTGTTTTACACAGGCACATTAAAGCCTCGGGGTAACTTTTACAAGTTGCTGCAGCTGGTCTGTCCACTGGCAACACCGTTTTGGATATTCAAACAGTGCTGCTTATGATTCGTGGAAAATTTTGGGCATGTCCAAGTGCAAAATTCCCCAGTATGTGTTTCCATGGCAATCATTCTTTTCTACTGAAAGCTGCAGCTTTATCTACAGATTTTGGGCGGGATTCTCTGGTCGCCGATACCAAAATCGCGTCCGGTTATTGGCTGGAGAATCCCCGTTTGCGCCAGTGCCGCTTTTTTGATGCGCCGCCCCTTTACACCGCACCCCATCGGGACGGCCTCAGGGCGTCACCTGTGGGCGTCCCCGATGCTCCACCCGCAATGTGCCGAGTTGCCGATGGCGTGGAACACTTGTCCTTCTTGTTTTCATGGACCCCCGCGTAGCGGCTGCGGACTGGGTCCGCCACTGTCGGGGGGGGGGGGAGCCGTTCCGCAGGCAGGAGGGGCTTTGGCAGGGGCTAAGAGCACTGGTAGGGGGTGGTGAGGCCGGTTACACGGGGGCAGTTTCTGGCAGGCCCGGTCCGCACGCGGTCGGCGCCACGTTGCCCGCACGGCCGCTGCAGGATTGACGCGATGCGAATGCCCGGCCATGGACCCGGCAATTTTCTGGCCATATCCACAGGTAAAGCCAGGGAATTTATGCTGCGTGGCTGCTAGCACCCCCCCCCCCCCCCCCCTCCCACCGAACGGAGGATCAGGCCAGCCTTTGCGCCATTTTTGCTGGCGTAAAACGCCACTGTTCCCACACTGGCACCAGCACTTAGTCTGCAAATCGGAGAATGCAGCCCTTAAGTCAGATTCAAGTCGACATAAGAATTTGATTTAATCGTGATTAATTACAGGTAACCAATTGTTTTGCTTCCCTATTTTACATCAAAATTAGCTTGGCACAACGTTAGAAAACAGAAACCCAAACATGATGCTTTTATAATTATAAGACCATCAAATTGATGGTGCAATCAAGAAAGAGTGTGCCTAATTGTTAGGATGGTAATTAGAAGGTTAAGCAGAGTATCACCTAGAAATTAATGGTGCTGTATTATCATCTAAACACTCAGCAGCTTTGTATAAAATTAAAATGAATAGGTTGATTCCTTTAAGTTAATGGAAAAAATCATTTTCATTTCTGAGATGTTATTACAGACATTATTCTCGGGTTTGGAAGTTACAGGTAATTCCCTCGTGCAAACTCCTTCTCCATACAAGCCTTTACTCTCTCAATATCTAGAGAATTTGTAGCATGCTGAGAGGATCCCTGTCACTATATTTCAGCTCACTGGTTATATGATGTTCCCTCATGTGATCATCTCCACTTTGAAAGCCACAGTGGAATGAACAGTACACTAGACTGTGGCTTAGGATATAAACTGCCAAATTGATTCATTTCACAATAAATGGGTAAGCAAACTGGAGGAATGACAGACTGTAGATGTGTAGTAGTTACAGGCTTTAATATCCCTCCCAGAAGACAGGAACATAACAATCTTGTCTGCACTGGGGAACTGGGAGCCTAATTTCCTTTGTTGGTTGTTCTGCCTCCTCCTTCCTTCTTGCGGGTAATCTCTATCTCCCTTTCTTAGCTTCACTATTTCTCCCTATCTTTGGAATGGGAATTTCAAAATATCTATTGTGTATATATGCTGCAGAATGTAGTTCGCTGATCCTAGGATTAAACATTCTTCTGATCAAGGACAGCAAATGTCTGACACTTTAAGCAAACAAATGCCACGTGCACACTTTGCATATACAGGATATGCCACATCATACATGCTTTGTGTACGATCAGTCTAGCACCTGAACCTGCCATTACTATACTCCTAGACCTGGATTTTCATAGGGACCAGAGAGTTAGCAATTCCTGGCTCAGCAAACCCAACTCGCAATAAAGTCCTCCAGAAGTTGGGATTTTGATTCCAGGTTGGCAGGGTTCGCTGGCAGTTCAGACCGTCGGAGGCTGCGAGGTGGGGAGGTGGGCTGGATCTGGGAGGTTGTCTGTGCTCAGGCACTGTGTCCAAGATGTTTGTTAAAAACAATAGTCCTAAAAACACCCATCCAGCCCTCACCATCACATCTCCTTACCCCATCGCACAATTCCTATGCCACCTAATGCCATTCCAGCACCACCATTGGGCTCTCCTACTCTCCATGCCAACCTCTGTCATTCTGCCCACTCCTATGGCCACTCATACCCTCCATAGCTACCTATGCCACCCTGCCACCACCATGGCCTGATTTAGCCTACCTGCCTAGTCCCAAGGCCAACCTAGTGCCAACTCATGCCAACCCTTGACCCCAACCTTCACCCTTTGTCCTTACACCTACCATGCAAACCCATTCAGTATCCAGCATGGGCATACTTCATATTCATATTCTGATATTAAATAAAATAAGGTCCTAAGAGTCTACTGAAAATTTCACTTTTTTAAAAAAAACTCATTCATAAAAACCTATTCACATTTATATTCCTTCAGCTACATCCTTATAAAAACAAATAGTTCATTCAAATGCTTAGACCTTATAAAACCAAACATTGGAATGCATAGTACAACTTCAAAGAGTTTATAAAAACTTGGAGCTGTCAATCACACTGTAAAATGAAAGGCACCCTAATGTGATAATGGAAAATTGTGAATGCAATAATGGTCACCCTTAGGCTTATGTCAAGAGACATTCGGCAGAGGCAATGGCCCAGCGCTATGGCTACTGGGATAGTAATTCTATGAATTCCATTAAGAAAATCTGGAGCTAGAAGTCTAGGGTGGCAAGATGGTGCAGTGGTTAACACTGCTGACTCACAGCGTCGAGGTTCGATCGGAGACCCGGGTCACTGTCCGTGTAGAGTTTGCACATTCTCCACATGTCTGCGTGGGTCTCACCCCACAACCCAAAGAGGAGCAGCAGAGGACTAAATTGCCCCTTAATTGCGGCACGGTAGCGCAGGGCTAAAGAACTGGCTTTTACAGCAGACCAAAGCAGGCCAGCAGCACGGTTCAATTCCCGTACCAGCATCCCCGAACAGGCGCCGGAATGTGGTGACTAGGGGCTTTTCACAGTAACTTAATTTGAAGCCTACTTGTGACAATAAGCGATTTTCATTTTCATTTCATTTCACAGCAGGGTCCCAGGTTTGATTCCCGGCTTGGGTCACTGTCTGTGCGGAGTCTGCACGTTCTCCCCGTGTCTGCGTGTGATTCCTCCGGGTGCTCCTGTTTACTCCCTCAAGCCCCGAAAGATGTGCTGTTAGATAATTTGAACATTCTGAATTCTCCCTCTGTGTACCCGAACATGTGGCGGAATGTGACGACTAGAGGCTTTTCACAGTACTCTCATTGCAGTGTTAATGTAAGCCTACTTATGACAATAAAGGTTATTACCTTTGTTATTTCAAGACAGCCCAACTTTAACAAAACTGACCTCACTGGGAAACACCAAACTCTGGAGGGGTCATTGAACCTGTATACACATTTATTTAACTTCCACAGAGTACCCTTTCTGTGTTTGTACCTCTTTACGTGGACAAAGAAAAAATTTTCTTTCAAGATGATGCCCCTCTAAAAAAGCATCTTTCATATCTATCGACTTGTATTCCCAAGCATTTGTGGCTAACAAAGTCAAGAAGGTATTCATATAAGCTCCCCTGCCATATGTGAATCTAACTGTACATCTTGGTTACCCGGGTTTTCTTCAAAACCTTCTGCTACCAGCCTGGTTTTGGCCTCATATGTTCCACCAGGAAGCACCTTTTCTGTGCACATCCATCTAAGAGATAAAGGTCTTTGTTCCCTATCCGGAACCTCCATGTACATCCCAAATTCTTTCCAAATTTGCAGTCCTTGCTGTTTTGCATCTTTTATTAATTTATCATCTAATTTGTAGGAAGCCACGAAGAACACTCATTCATATGGACTTCTGCTCCTTCTAGCACTCCTAGTCTGTACCATATTTCTTGACCTTGTTGAGGTATGCCTTCTTTCCTGCCTCATATATCATTTCAGATTGCTACTGCATGATCTGCCCCTCCTATTATGAGATGTTCTTTCAACAGTTCTTGATCTATCCTATGGGCATGTTCACTGCTAGACCTACCACCTGAACTGGCACTAGATTTTTGTGCTGTCCATTTTTGTACTTCATGTTCCAAATCCAATGGCCTAAACTCCTCCCCTTTATCTTGCACATTCAACCAGTTTTTACATTTTCCAGTAGCCTTCTCTGCTCTACCAACAAGAGTTGTGTTATACCACTGACTGGTCCCTTCATAGAATCATAGAATCACTACAGGGCAGAAAGAGGCCATTTGGCCCATCGAGTCTGCACCGACCTTCTGAAAGAGCACCCTACCCATCCCCATAACGCAATAACCCCACCAAACCTTTTGGACATTAATCGGCAACTTAGCACAGCTAATTCACCTAACCTGCACATCTTTGGACTGTGAGACAAAACCGGAGCACCCAGAGGAAACCCATGCAGACACAGGGAGAACGTGCAAACTCCACACAGACAGTGACCCAAGGCTGGTATTGAACCCGGGTGCCTGGTGCTGCGAGGCAGCAGTGCTAACCACTGTGCCACTGCGCTGCTCCTTTTGGCAAGTATGCTACTTTAGTGCCAACCTTTGGCAGTTGTCCTTTGGGACAAATAGCCTCAGCCAGTTCATCAGAATCACTATGTCCCTTTCCAGCCACCCTGTCAATGTCCGTGATCTGGTCCGCATAATTCTGTGATGTACGTGTATGAGAAGTACATGGTTTCTCAGCACTTTCAGTAATCTGTTTTGAATCTGCAAACTTGAAATTTGTGTCCACTAATCTTGACGAGTGTTCTTGAACAGTTTGGTTCCCATGCTGCAAAACTATTGTTTTACTATCTCTGTGCCTACCTGCCAAAACTTTACGAAACATTTCATCAGTCACAGCATGATTTATCTCACACACCCAGTTACTAAATGGGCTTTCTGCAGCTGTATTTATTACCATTATGTTCATGTTCTCACACATATCCTGCAATTCATCATTAGCAATTTCCCCCCTATTATCAGTGGAGAACTTTGCTGAAGCCTCAGTCTGGTCCCTATCCGCTTTTCCATTATCTGTTACATAATTATTTTCTTTACTATTTATAATCATCACTGACTAAACTTAGTTGCCAAATCTACAAAGTGTAAAATGAAAATGTTTGTTTCTTTATCCCACACCTTAAGGTCTACAGCCACAACTTCATTAAAATCTCTCGTTAAGAACATGTTCACTGAGGGTCATGATGGTGTTCTGTATTTTTTACATATATCGCATCTATCGCTTATCTGTTCTAAACTTTATCTTTATTCTCACACTAGATACACCAATCACTCCTCTCCACTCCCCACAGAGTCACCTTCCCTGATGTGCTCCCAGGTCGGGGTTTATATCCTGTGTTGAGTTCCTCCAATTGGGAGGAAGCTCCGCCCCCTAGTCACCTGGGGACTCTGAGGAGGCGAATCAGACGCTATACAAGTTCAGTCCCTGTAGGGGTCATAACAGGCAGTTTACTGCATAACGGAATTACAAGTCACACCGAAAACACCAATTGACCACACCCTGGGCAATTCTCGGATTATTTTTTCTGTTGAAATCTCCCAATTCATTCCTCCTGCCATAATTGTTAAAGAGGTTTCTACCCTCGTTATTTTTAGTTCTAACTCTTCTTTCGTATTGATGCATGCAGCCTGTTTTTAAACCATCTCATCATCCCGTGAACAGAATATCTTCCATAGTCTGTTTCATTGCCGATCGGCCCATTTATGTTCTGAATGCTGCTGGAAGGAATGTTTGCCCAGAAATTTTTTTTTAAGCCTCTGACATTTGTTCTAGCAGAGTGTGTCTTTCTGAAAATTCAACTCATTTCAAAACTAGAAGCTTATCTATATTTGTAACTTAAGCACATTCCAATAATTTAAACGGCAGGACTGATTGAAGGATTTTTAGATGGGATTTGTGCAGCCTCATATATAGTCTGCTGAATTTCATTATATAATCTTCTATGGAGACAGTCATTGACTTTATAAATCTGAGCAGTAGAAAGAAAGCAGGGAATTATAGACCAGTAAGCCTAACATCGGTAGTGGGGAAAATTCTTGAATCCATTATCAAGGACTTTATAGCTGAACATTTAGAAAGCAGTAGCAGGATCAGTCAGAGTCAGCATGGATTTATGAAGGGGAAATCTTGCTTGACAAATCTGTTGGAATTCTTTGAAGGTGTAACTGGTGCAGTTGACAAGAGGGAGCCAGTCGATGTGGTATATTTGGACTTGCAGAAGGTGTTTGATAAAGTCCCGCATAAGAGATTATTGTGCAAGATTAAAGTACATGGGATTGGGGGAAGTGTATTGAGGTGGATAGAAAACTGGTTGGCAGAGAGGAAACAAAGAGTAGGAATTAATGAGTCCTTTTCAAATTGGCAGGCAGTAACCAGTGGGGTACCACAGGGATCAGTGCTGGGACCCCAGCTATTCATAATATATATAATTGATTTGGATGAGGGAACAAAATGTAACATCTCAAAGTTTGCAGATGATACCAAGTTGGGTGGGAGGGTGAACTGTGACAAGGGTGCAGAGATCCTACAGCATGATCTGGACAGGTTGGGCGAGTGGGCAAATCAATGGCAGATGCAGTATACTTCGGATAAGTGTGAGGTTATTCACTTTGGAAGCAAAAACAGGAAGGCAGATTAATACCTGAATGGTTGTAAATTGGGAAAGGGAAGTGTGCAACGGGACCTGGGTGTTCTTGTGCACCATTCGCTGAAGGTAAGCATGCAGGTGCAGCAGGTGGTAAAGAAGGCTAATGGCATGTTAGCCCTCATTGCGAGAGGTTTCGAGTACAGGAGCAGGGATGTGTTGCTGCAATTGTACAGGGCCTTGATGAGGCCACACCTAGAATATTATTCACAGTTTTGGTCTCCTTTTCTGAGGAAGGATGTTCTTGCTCTCGAGGTAGTGCAGCGAAGGTTTACCAGACCGACTCCAGGGATGGCGGGACTGTCATATGAGGAGAGATTGACTAGGTTTGGATTGTTTTCCCTGGAGTTCAGAAGAATGAGGGGGGATCTCATAGAGACATATAAAATTTTAAGAGGACTAGACAGGGTAGATGAAGGGAGGATGTTCCTGATGGTGGGTGTGTCCAGAACCAGGTGTCACAGCCTGAGGATTCAGGGTAAAGCATATCGGACCGAGATGAGGAAACATTTCTTCACCCAAAGAGTGGTGAGCCTGTGGAATTCATTACCACAGGAAGTAGTTGAGGCTAAAACATTGAATATATTCAAGAGGTGGCTGGATATAGCACTTGGGGTGAATGGGATCAAAGGTTATGGGGAGAAAGCAGGATTGGGCTATTGAGTTGGATGATCAGCCATGATCGTGATAAATGGCGGAGCAGGCTCGAAGGGCCAAAAGGCCCCCTCCTGCTCCTATCTTCTACGTATCTATATGTGCCTATGACCAGGCCTCATAAGCATTTAAGTAGTCGTTTTGGTAGTATGACAATCCTCGGCCAGACCTCAATAACCGGCTAAACAAGCTCAACATGGGACTCTGTTGCATTTCCATTAAATCACACCTACAATTTCTATGGGCAGCTGCCTCCGCAAAATGTACACTTACAAAATGTGATCCTATCCCTTTCCTATCCCAATGGAAACGGTAGGTGCTGTGTTTGAGAGCAGGACTTCTGGGGCGGGTTTCTCCGTCCCACTGCACCTGTTTCCTGGTGCGGCGCATCCCCGCTGGCAGCGGAATCCTCCATCTCACCAGGCGGTCAATGGGGTTTCCCATAGTGGACACCCCCACGCCCGTGGGAAATCTGCGCACGTAAGTGCGCTGCTGGCGAAGCGGAGGATCCCGCCGACTGAGAATCCAGCCCTTGATGTTTGGGCTTGCCTGTCATTTTCACAATGACAGAGAGGCTCTCCATCAAAAATCCAGGGCCTAGTGTCCATGCTCTGATAGATTTAATTAATTGGAGCTAACTCTCGTTTCCTATCTACTCCTGCAGATTTGGACAATATGCCCCTGAAAAGTGATTGTTTTTTCTGTCTCAGGTTAAACTCATCTCCTTACCTCTTATCAGTAAACTTCACACTATGGTCCTCTCTTACTCAGGGCCTGCAGGATGGGGATGCACATGGTGCTAATCACCTGTAGCTGCTGATCACCTGTAGCTATATAGTCACTATTCAAAGCCGCCAATCCGGCACATGGACCATCCTGATTGGCAGACTACTTGGCCAACGATTGCTGGTGTCTTGAACAGCAGCAATCATTGGCTAAGTAGGGTGTGTCTGTTTTTTCAGTCCTTCATTTCTTGGTTGCCTGACAGACTTTGCAGTTTGGGTGTTGTCAGCTGTTGATTTCTTCATTCTTCTTCAAATCTGGCTGGAGGCTGCTGGAACGCAAAATTGAGCTTAGTACCTCTATGTTTACTTAACTACCACAAGACCCGAAGCTTCCCCTGACTTTTCTGCCAAGACCTCTCTCGACGATTGTGTCTGTGGTCCTGGCCCTTTCCATTCACCCCCCCCTGCCCCCAATTTCCAGTTGTGCTCCAGTTTCCTCCCACAGTCCAAAGATAGGCACGTTAGGTGGATTGGCCACACTAAATTGCCTTAAGTTTAAGTGGAGTTTGGGGGATTGGGCCTAGGTAGGGTGCTCTTTCAGAGGGCTGGTGCAGACTCAATGGGCCAAATGTCCCCCTTTTGCACTGTAGGGATTCTATGATTCTAGTACCCAAATGTGAGGACGGGGAGCAAAATTGGGAGTTTTAGGTGTGACGAGACCCCTTGACTTCACAAAGCTAAACACATGTTTAACAAAGATCAGCCATGATCTCATTGAATGGCGGAGCAGGCTCGAGGGGCCAGATGGCCTACTCCTGCTCCTAGTTCTTATGTTCTTATGTTCTTATGTTTGCATCAGGGACCATGCTCGCTCCAACCCTGTGCTGTCCTCACCTCTACCACCATTTAAAGTGATCAAAAACAATTTACAGGTCAGTTGCTGGCTTATTTCCACAGCTTGTTGCTGCAATTCAAATGGCTTTGGGTGCTTCCTATAATTGGTTTTAATTACCAGATTGTACTTTAATTGATTGAAGTTCAGGGCTGTGAACTGTGAAGTCGCCAGTTGAAGCCAGTGTTAAAATTGTGATGATGTCTAGAATTGGATTATACCATCATAAATCTGGTGCACAAAAAGAAAGGAAAGACAGACAAGAGATACCCAAGGTGAACAAGTGTGCCAGGACAGTGTTTCAAGTTGGCACCAAGAGAACTACTGAAGAAAATGCAGATAATGTCGTTGCAATTTTAGATGAAGTTTCCCCACTATTTCTAGTGATTTGGATATCAAAGATCAAAGTTATACAAATATAGAAAAGGATAACATGATATTGGTTAAACACAAACAACCCCACCCCCCACTGTCTCTCCTACAACTTCTTGACACTGAGTCACGGAATCAGCATGAAATAGTTGCAGCCCACAGAAGAAAGTTATTTGGCCCACCGTGTCCGGGCTGGCTCTCCGAAGGAGCAATTCTCGTACCGGCTCTCCCCTGCCCTTCCCCCACAACTCTGCACATTCCTCATTTTCAGGTAGTTAGAAAAATGTAAGAAAATTTACAGCACAAAAGAAGACCACTCCGCCCATCGCATCTCTACCTGCCAAAAAGCAAGCCCTTTGCAGCCCCCCCCCCCCCCCCCCACCCAAGCCTAATTCCATTTCCCAGCGCTTGGTCCGCAGCCCTGAAGGTTACGGGACTTCAGCTTCATAGCTAGACACCTTATAAAAGACATCAAGGTTTCTGCCTCTATTCTCCTTTCAGGCAGTGAATTCCAGACCCAATCATCCTCTGGTGAAAATATATCTTCTTCATCTCCCTTCTACAAATCAATTTAGGTCTATGCCCCTTAGTCACTGACCACTCTGCTGAGGCAAATAGGTCCTTCCCAACAACTTACAAACAAACAAATTAGGAGCAGCAGTAGTTCACTCAGCTCTTTGAGCCTGCTCCGTCATTCAATAAGATTGTGGCGGATCTGATTGTAACCCCAATGCCACATTCCCAGCTACTCGTGATAATCTTTCACCTCCTTGCTGATAAAGAATCTATCTGGTTCTGACTTTACAATATTCAAAGACCCTGCTTTCACTGCGTTTAGAAGAAGAGAGTTCCAAAAACACATAGCCCTGTGAGAAAATATTTCTCCGCATCGCTGTCTTAAATGCACGTGCTTTGTCTTCTTCTGTATGATTTTTAAAAAGTGACCCCCTAATCCTAGATTCTCCCACCAGATGAAGCATCCTTTCTACATCAACCCTGTCAAGGTCTCTCAGGATGTTATAGGTTTTAATCAAGTCGCCTCTTACTCTTCAAAACTCCAGCAGATATGGGCAGCACGGTAGCCTAGTAGTTAACACTGTTGACTCATGGCGCTGAGGACCTGAGTTCGATCCTGGCCCCAGGTCACTGCCCGTGTGGAGTGTGGTGAGCCACGTATGGCAACGTAAGGCTGTTGTATATATGTTCTACTGTTCTATTAGTATTGTTATCTCCACTGTTGTCTCTACTTATTGTTAATGCTGTTCTGTTATTGGTTGTTGCTGTTGTACTGTTGCAATGTTATTATTGGTGCTGCTGTTGGCTCCGCCTGTGGCTCCGCCCAGCTGTGGAGGTATAAAGCCTGTTGACCTGGGTCAGCCCTGCAATGCGGGAGGAGTTACAGATCGGCGCATATTTAGCTTATTAAAGCATCGGTTCACTGCTTCTCGGTGTCTCGTCTGAATTGATGTCTATCAATTTAACAAGCTAAAATTTTGATAATGGATGCTATGCTGCCCTCAAACCTGAACGTCTCGAACTGGACCCGCAGGCCGCTGAAGCGCCGGCTCTCTTTGAGCATTGGCTCAGCTGCTTCGAGGCCGACCTCAAATCCTCGACTGCTGCGATTTCCCCGGCACTCAAGCAACGTCTCCTCAACGCCCGGGTGAGCCACCGGATCTTCCAGTTAATCCAAGATGCGGGCTCGTATACGGAGGCTGTAGGTGTACTCAAAGAACAGTTTGTGAGGCCGGTCAACGAGGTCCTCGCCCGGCACCTCCTCACCACGCGGCGTCAACGCCAGGGTGAGTCGCTCACGGAGTATCTTCGTGAGTTGAGGGTACTCGCCCGCAGTTGTAACTGCCGGGTGGTCTCTGCATCGGAGCATTCGGAACTAATGATTCGGGACACTTATGTGGCTGGAGTCCGGTCCAGCTATGTCCGGCAGCGCTTCCTCGAGAAAGGGGCTCTCGACCTCGAGGCGACTGTGAAGCTGGCAACCTCATTAGAAGTGGCTTTCCAGAGCCTCGAGGCCTTCCCGTCCGACCACGCGGCATCCTCGGGGACGTCAGAGGCGAAGCCATCACCCGACCCAGGCGTATCTCACTCCTGCGCCGCACGGCTGCCGGCCAGCTCTGGAGGACCTTGCTGTTATTTCTGCAGGCAGGGCCAGCATCCCCGGCAGCGCTGCCCAGCACGCAGCGCTGTGTGTAATGAGTGCGGCAAGAAAGGTCATTTTGCGAAGGTATGTCTGAGCCGCTCTAAAGCCCCAAAATCAAAAGCCCGTCGGCCTGAGGCTCACAGACCCCACAACGCGGCATCGTGCCTGCCGGGACCGCCCCCTTCCAAAGCGTCATCTGCCGCGTGCGACCCATGGAGGACGCCATCTTGGTCGTCGTCGCTGACGCGGCCTGCCACGTGCGACCAGTGGGCGCCGCCACCTTGGCCGACATCATCGACACCGCCATTTTGTGATCACGCTGCCACAGATAGTCCTTCGCATTACCTTAGCTTGGTCCAGCTCGACCAGTCCCGGCCTTACCATGTGCGAAATTCGATGATGACTGTCAAACTCAATGGGCAGGAGGCGTCCTGCCTCTTCAACTCCGGGAGCACAGATAGTTTTGTCCACCCAGATATGGTAAGGCGCTGCGGCATCCAGGTCCTCCCCATCTCGCAGATTATATCCCTCGCGTCCGGTTCGCACTCCGTACAGATCCGGGGTATTGTGTTGCAAACCTGTCAGTACAAGGCGTAGAGTACACTAACTTTAAGCTCTACGTCCATCCTCATCCCTGCGCTCCCTCCTGCTCGGGTTAGATTTCCAGTGCAACTTCAGAAGCCTAACATTAAAATTCGGGGGACCCCTGCCTCCTCTCACGATATGTAGCCTTGCAACCCTGAAGGTCACCCCTCCCTCACTCTTCGCGAATCTCAACCCAGACTGTAAGCCCGTCACCACCCGGAGCAGACAGTACAGTGCTCAGGACAGGGCCTTCATCAGGTCAGAGGTTCAGCGGCTCCTGGAGGAAGGGATCATCGAGACCAGCAACAGCCCCTGGAGAGCGCAGGTGGTGGTCGTCCGGACCGGGGAAAAGAACCGGATGGTAGTTGACTACAGTCAGACGATCAACCGGTACACGCAGCTCGATGCGTACACCCTCCCACGCATATCTGATATGGTCAATCAGATTGCGCAGTATCGAGTCTTCTCTACGGTAGACTTGAAGTCCGCGTACCACCAGCACCCTATCCGGCCGGAAGACCGCCAGTACACTGCCTTCGAGGCAGATGGCCGCCTCTTCCATTTCCTCAGGGTCCCCTTCGGTGTCACCAACGGTGTTTCGGTCTTCCAACGAACAATGGACCGAATGGTGGACCAGTACGGGCTGCGGGCCACATTCCCGTACTTGGATAATGTCACCATCAGCGGCCATGACCTGCAGGACCATGACGCGAACCTAGACAAATTCATCCGCACCGCCCGACTCCTTAATGTAACCTACAATAAGGAGAAATCCATTTTCCGCACAACCCGGCTAGCCATCCTCAGCTATGTCGTGGAAAACGGTGTCCTAGGGCCCGACCCCGACCCCGACCGCATTCGCCCCCTTCTCCAGCTCCCCCTTCCCCACTGCCCCAAGGCCCTGAAACGATGCCTGGGGTTTTTCTCGAGTTATGCCTAGTGGGTCCCCAACTACGCGGACAAGGCCCGCCCACTCATTAAGTCCACCATTTTTCCCCTGATGGCTGAGGCCCGCTTGGCTTTCAATCGCATTAGAGCCGACATTGCCAAGGTGAAAATGCACGCTGTGGATGAATGCCTTCCATTCCAGGTGGAGAGCGATGCGTCTGACTTTGCCCAGGCCGCTACCCTCAATCAGGCATGAAGGCCTGTCGCCTTTTTTTCCCATACCCTCCATGCCTCCGAGATTCGACACTCCTCCGTTGAGAAGGAGGCACAAGCCATTGTGGAAGCTGTGCAACACTGGAGGCACTACCTGGCCGGCAGTAGATTCACTCTCCTCACAGACCAACGGTCAGTTGCCTTCATGTTTAATAACACGCAGCGGGGCAAGATTAAGAACGACAAGATTTTGCGGTGGAGAATCTAACTCTCCACCTATAACTACGACATCTTGTATCGCCCTGGGAAGCTCAACGAGCCCCCAGATGCCCTGTTCCGCGGTATATGCGCCAGCACGTAAACAGACCGGTTACGGCCATCCACAACGACCTCTGTCACCCGGGGATCACCCGGCTTCTTCATTTCATCAAGGCCCACAACCTGCCCTACTCCACTGACGATGTCAGGACTGTGACCAGGGATTGCCAAATCTGTGCAGAGTGCAAGCCGCACTTCTATCGGCCGGACAAGGCTCACCTGGTGAAGGCCTCCCGCCCTTTTGAACGCCTCAGCACGGACATCAAAGGGCCACTCCCCTCCACTGACCATAATGTGTACTTTCTCAACGTTGTTGATGAGTACTCCCGCTTCCCGTTTGCAATCCCTTGTCCTGATATATCCTCTGCCACTGTCATCAAGGCCCTGTGCAGCATTTTCTCCCTGTCTGGTTTCCCCGCCTATATACATAGTGATCGGGGGTTCGCTTTTATGAGTGAGGAGCTGCGTCAGTACCTGCTCAGTAAGGGCGTCGCCTCGAGCTGAACTACCAGCTACAACCCCCGGGAGAACGGGCAGGTGGAGAGGGAGAATGTTACGGTCTGGAAGGCCGTCCTTCTGGCCCTACAGTCTAGAAGTCTCCCAGTCTCCCGCTGGCAGGAGATCCTCCCTGACGCGCTCCACTCCATCTGGTCGCTTCTGTGTACTGCCACAAACGAGACCCCTCACAACCGTCTATTTGTCTTTCCCAAGACATCGATCTCCGGGGTCTCGCTCCCCGGCCTGGTTAACGAAACCTGGGCCGGTCCTCCTACGGAAACACGTGAGGAGCCATGAGGCTGATCCCCTGGTCGAGCGGGTTCAGCTTCTCCACGAGAAACCTCAGTACGCGTATGTGGCACACTGCGATGGACGACAGGACACAGTCTCCCTCCGGGACCTGGCTCACACGGGTACACCTGCGCCCATTATCACCGCGCCCCTCCCAGCCACCTCCCCACCCACTTTCCCACCTACACCTTCACCAACATCTCCCACACGGTCCTTTAGCCCTGCCTCTACGTCGTCACCCGATCCGGGACCCTGTTGTGCGGACGATGTGCTCCCGGAGCCGAAGATTTTGACGCCAATGTCCACGCCGCAGCCGGAGCTGAGGCGTTCGCAGCGAACAATTCATCCTCCTGTGAGACTGAACTTATGAGTCCCTTTCATCCCCGCCGGACTATTTTTTTTAACAGGGGGTGAATGTGGTGAGCCACGTATGGCTACGTAAGGCTGTTGTATATATGTTCTACTGTTCTATTAGTATTGTTATCTCCACTGTTGTATATACTTATTGTTATTGCTGTTCTGTTATTGGTTGTTGCTGTTGTACTGTTGGAATGTTATTATTGGTGCTGCTGTTGGCTCCGCCCAGCTGTGGAGGTATAAAGCCTGTTGACCTGGGTCAGCCCTGCAGTGCGGGAGGAGCTACAGGTCGGCACATATTTAGCTTATTAAAGCATCTGTTCACTGCTTCTCGGCGTCTCGTCTGAATTGATGTCTATCATGGAGATTACACATTCTCTCCGTGTCTGCATGGATCTCGCCACCACAACCCAAAGATGTGCAGGTTATGTGGATTGGCCATGCTAAATTGCCCCTTAATTGGAAAAAGATAATTGGGTACTCTAAATTTATATATTTTTAAAAATAAACACCAGCAGATACAAACCTAGACTGTCCAACCTTTCCTCATAAGACCCATTCCAGGTATTAGTCTAGTAAACCTCCCCTGAACTGCTTCCAACATATTTACATCCTTCCTTAAATAAAGAGACCAGAACTGTAAACAGTACTCCAGAATTATCCTCAGCTCTCCATTCCAAAGTAAAACAACCCCAGGCGACCCAACCTTTCCTCATCGCTGCAATTTTCCAGTCATTCACCTGAGGAAGGAGCTGTACTCTGAAAGCTAGTGATTCGAAACAAACCTGTTGGACTTTAACCTGGTGTTGTAAGACTTTTTACTGTGCTCACCCTAGTCCAACGCCGGCATCTCCACATCATGGCTTATATTGTATGCCTCAGCTAATAAGGGAAAGTATTCCATTTGCCTTCTTAACCACCTGTCCTGCTACCTTCGGGGATCAGTGGACATGCTCCCTGAAGATGCTTCTGATCAACAGATTGAAGATTTTATTGGACCTTATCAAATCCCCTCAGACTGTGGAGGGCAATCGTTTCCATTTTCAGCTTTCCAAAGACCAACTGGTGAAGCTGAGAAACGACCCGCATTTTGTTTAGCTCTCATTTTGCTTCCACTGCCGATTCTTTTCTGCAAGGGTCAGACACCCGATGCTTCTTCCTTAGCAACGTGTGGGCTTGGTAAAGAATCTAAATGAAAAAAACCACTATAATCCCTTCCCAGGGCACGAAAATTGCACACATCATAAAAAAGTGTCATCTTGAATGGTGCCAGTTTGAAATATGCTTGATAAACAAGTCTGGCATTGATGATCAGTTGTTGCGAAGCATTCAGTCCAAAACAAATAAAGGTAGGGTGTTTCTCAAGAAAGTCCTTGATGTCATCATTCCAGCAGGAGAGAGAAGACTCTTTGTTCAGGGTGAGACACACAGGCAATGTTAATAATGGTGATTCTTTTGGGCAAATTGAGTTTTGTCCCATCCTAGGTCTTCATGAACATGTAACTAAGGTGAAAAAAAGCCCAGAAACAAAGAGCTCAGGCTCACGATTTATCAGGGACAGAGCAGCCAGTGCCTGCCCCTTTGCCGATCATTTTCCAGGCATTCCAGTCACCCTCAAAGAGATCTAAAATCGAAAGAGTTTCACAAGGCCAAGATGGAAATGGCTAGTGCTATCAATAATGCATCACCTTTCCAATGTGCTTTAATGGCAGCCTTCTGGTTTAATGTTCTGAATGCAAAAGTCCAGCGGACCGTGTGATACAATCTCAGAATATTACCATAGACATTGAAATGAGGAATTTGGATGACGTAGGGACCAATCTAAAAACTTCGAGAAATCGGTGGCTCTTAGTTTATAGGGAAGCAAAAATTGTTTTCATTGACGTAAGCATTGATCAACACTTACAGAATCACGACATATTTTTTGATGAAAGTAAGCCAGACACTGAAGCTGCAGACATAACGGCAGAAACTATGTTCAAAGAGGAAGTATTTTACAAGGTCATAGACAAAGGCATAAATCATCTGGTCCTCTGGTAGCAGACAGGAGAGACAGACCAACAAAAGATCTACTACTGACTTCCAGCAGGTATTTCCGGTCCTCCCCGCAAAGTGTGTCAAGGCATAAATTAGTGGGATCGGGCAACATTTCAAATAAACGATATGTTTTAATTTCTTTGGACTTACCTTGAATAAGTTGATAAGTTAACTGCAAATGACTGCAAGAAATCTGTGACAGGCTACAAAGATGACATGATGGAAGAAAAGTTACTCGGTGAAGTATTGCAACTAAATGAAATTCACAGAGCAAATCTGAGTGAGGAGTCGCTGTCTCCACTTTACAGTCTGAACAAAATCATAAAGCTGAAGTTGGAAGATTTATTTCCTCACTATTATGCATCAGAGAATACATCCTGCTGGGAAAGGGTAACGTGATTTATGGTTATGACAGCAGTGAGGGTTTTTGTGGGCTTCAGTTCTCCACCTCAGACTGCATGAGCACATCCCTAATAAAACCTGTCATCGTGTTTGTAAGAATCCAGAGTGTGGTCACCTCCGGATTTTTTCTCTTTGAAGTGAACACAAAGATATAACACTAACCTACACATTGTTCAGTATGTTTTGACTATTGCTTCAGCTGAGAGATCCTCTAGTAAGATGAAGCTGATTAAGAATCATCTGAGGATAATTTTAAGCATTGATGGTGAATGAGCAAGAAATGTTGATCCTTATGTCATCGATTCATTGCTGTGATATGAAAGGTAGAAAAGGCATTTTCTTTCAGAAGGGCAGCACGGTGGCACAGTGGTTAGCACTGCTGCCTCACAGTGCCCCAGGGACCCAGGTTGAATTCCAGCCTTGGGTTACTGTGTGACGTTTTCACCTTCTCCTCATCTCTGCATGGGTTTCCTCCGGGTGCTCCAGTTTCCTCCCACAATCTAAAGATGTGTAGGTGAATTGGCCACACTAAAACTGCCTGTGGTGTCCAAAGATGGGTAGTTTAGGTGGGGTTATGCGGATAGGGCAAAGGTGTGGCCCTCGGTAGGGTGCTATTTTGGAGGGTCGGTGCAGACTCAATGGGTCAAATTACCTCCTTCTGCACTGTAGGGATTCTATGAACATGGAACTGCAGAATCTATGAATACACTTGACTCACTTTTATTTCAATGCTTAACCTTTATCCTGGTGTCACTCCTTTATTCTCAATTGAAAGCTAAATTTTGTCTCAAATAAAATGTTCCTAATTTTCAACTTGTCTCTTCATATTCTTTGAATTTTCAGTCCAATTAGTTTCTTCGATACATTTGTTTTAAGAAAGGACTGTTGCAGCACATTCATTTCTTGTCATAAAAATAAGTCTGATATCTGGTATAGATAGTGTTTGGGTTTTGAAATATAACCAGTCCGATTGACACCTCTGGTTTCTACAGTCATGTAACCAAGGCTGTCTCTGGGCGCAGGCATCTTAAGATCAGTTCAATAAAGTCTTCCACAGAAACAGACATTGAAGAAGACACCTGTGCTTCTACATGAAAGATGGTGTACAAAATGGAGCAGCACGGTAGCATTGTGGATAGCGCAATTGCTTCACAGCTCCAGGATTCCGGCTTGGGTCACTGTCTGGGCGGAGTCTGCACATTCTCCCCGTGTGTGCGTGGGTTTCCTCCAGGTGCTCCGGTTTCCTCCCACATTCCAAAGATGTGCAGGTTAGGTGGATTGGCCATGATAAATTGCCCTTTGTGTTGGGTGGGGTTACTGGGTTATGGGGATAGGGTGGAGGTGTTGACCTTGGGTAAGGTGCTCTTTCCAAGAGCCGATGCAGACTCGATGGGCTGAATGGCCTCCTTCTGCACTGTAAATTCTATGTTAAAAAGGGAAGAAAAAGTAGATTTCAGAAAATGATATCAGAGAAGCGAACTCAGGAACACAAAGATTCAAATCGGCAAAGAAGCTGCTGAAAAGAGCAAAGGAAAACAGACAGAGGCTGCAAGTGAGACACAGCTCAGAAAGACACAAAGAAATGTTCAAATCTGCAACAGGTTTACTAAAGCTACTGGGTGAGCGAACATGGCAAACTTCATAAACTTTCCAATCCCATTTCCAGTTGAAATGAATAGTGATATGTTGCAGAATTTGCATGTTTTTCCACTTACAATGGCATGAGTACGAGATTGCAAAAGACTTAATGAAAATACGTGAACTGATAAGAACAGCCACATTTTGAACACCGTTGGGGAACGAGTCCTACAAAGTGTATGCCACCCTAGATTTAACAGATGAGCAAAGAAAAAAGATGGCAAAGATTTTGAAAGCCTTGAATACACATTTCGAACCCTGAGTAAATGTTACATATGAGCATTATGTATCAACACTAGAATTCAGAGAGAAAACAAGACCATTGAACGTTACATGACAGCAGTAATGCAGCTTGCAGAATCATGTGAACTTCGGCAGCTAAAAGATGATCTGATTAGAGATAGATTAGTCTTAGGCAAAAGAAACCCCTTGGTGAGAGCAAGTCTACTAAAAGATGAGAAACTGATACTAAAGAAAGTAACAGGCGTGAGTCGAAATGTGGGAGTTCTGAACCATCAGTTGGTACATGTTGGTACATGGAGCACATGTTTGGCAGATAATACCAGGAGATACATTATGCTGAGAGACAGTCCAAGCCAAAGACCGGAGCAATCATAGACAAATGACAGGATGCAAATACTGCAGAGGACAGTGTGCACAGGGAAGGAGGATTGTCCAGCATGGGGAAAGCAGTGTTTTGACTGAAAAAAAATTTGCACACAAGTGCTTGGCCAGCAAGAAACAAACTAGCCTATACAGTTGACCACTGGAGAGCTATCAGCAGATGAGTCTGATGAAGAACTAGATACAATACAGTAGGTTGGTTCACTCAAGTCTACAGGCAACAAATGGGCTGTGGCTGTTACCATGGTGACCACAGAGAGAAAGTATCAAAGAAACAAGAAGTGTCAGATAGACACAGGTCTGTTAAGCACATAATGACCTTCATATGCCGTTCAGGATATGCAAATGGCTGCACATGATATTTGGTATTTCAACAGCTCCAGAAGAGTATCAACGCAGACAACATAAGTTTTGTGAGGGCCATGAAGAATCCAGCACGAGTTTCAAGGATACAAAGTAATAACATTTATTTACAATAACATATATATATATATATATATATATATAAAACAGCAGCAGTAACTTCCCTTGCTGCACACTTCTTCCTGCTGGTTGCAAACTGGCCAGCTTTATTTATACTTGGAGTTTACTAATGGTTTCTCCGCCCCCCTCATTGGGGAAGCTCATACTCCACAGGATTGTGGGATTGTCATTAGTCCCCAGCCAATGGTAAGTAGGCAGATTATAACAATGAGATAGTCAATGATCTTCCTGGAGTGAAAACCATAATGGATGAGCTACTGTACTCTAGATGTGGACACACACTGGAAGAAGTCAAAGCGGACCATGATCAGAATTTAATACGACTACTGGAGGGAGCTCACCAGATGAACCCGAAGCTGAACAAGAAAGAATTGCAACTGAAGATGCCTGAAGTCAAGCACTTAGGTCAAGTTTTGACAGCAAAATGTCTTCAGTCGGATCCTGATGACGTGAGAGTTGTAACGGCGATGCAGCGACCAACAGACAAGAAAGCAGTGCAATAATTTGTTGGATTTTTAACTATTTAGAAAAATCTTTGCCTAATTTGTCAGTGGAGTGTGAACCACTGCACAAAGAAGTGCAGTAGCATTGGGGAACGGAACAGGAAGCAGTTATATTCACCCTGTTATAGGAAGGATATTGTTGAACTCGAGAAAGGGTGCAGAAGAGATTTACGAGGATGCTACCAGGACTTAATGGTCTGAGCTATAAGGAGAGGCTGGATAGAATTCAGCCAGTTCACAAAGGATTGGGAATTTCAGCACTGTAGTGCTGGAATTCCCACTAACCCCAGTCAAGTAGCAAGGCTGAGGTGGCAGTGAAACTAGCCAAAGGACTCATCAAGAAACCAAGCAAATCTAGCACAGATGTATACAAAGCAAACACACTATCTGAAGGCATTAGAGATTAATATCATGGCGCATGCAAAATACTCTTCCAACAGAAAAAAAGCTATTGAAACTAGAAGTAATAATAGGTGTGAGTGAAAAGATCGAGGTCAAATGACAGATAGCCAAATTTCAGTTTGACAAGACTGCTAAACCATGAGCTGAGCATTGGAGGGCCAGTCAGGGTGCTAATCTTCAACACTCAACAGCAATCATCCCATGTGGAAACTTGGCACACGTGCAGAGAAATTGTCACCTTGATCATAAGCAGTGGAAGTGAATGATCAAATATACTGGTGCAACTGCAAGCATATCTGAACAACGAGTGAAGCTGTTTCTTCACAGCAATTGGCTGGCCTGGGAGAAAGGATCTCGCCAGATGTACTGATATCTGGAATTACCATCAATCCCAGAGGTCCACGAGTCCCCAACAATTGCAATGGATCGACAACAGTCACCAAGGCAACAAGGGCCGCAGGAACGGCAGACAGTCAATGACAATGTGTACACGTTCCACTAAGAAATGTACATGGTTTAAAGACTAATGAACATAATTCTTCAGCACTTCCCACTGGCTGGATCATCTGGTCCCATTGCATTCAGCCCCTGCTGTAGATTCCCCAATGGTGGTATGGATGAGGAATGTAAGTCCGATCCCACCGACAACTTATGGCGAGCTGCCTCCAACATGGGAAAACCATGGGGGTTGTACAATGCATGTGCAGAGACTGACTCTTAGAACGAACAGTTGTTAATGCATACAAATAGTGGCAAATTGTGGAACGCAGTCATGCAAGATCACGCATGCCAATGAGCCCTTTGTTTACGAATAAAAGGGGAGTGTTTGCATCTTTTGTTCGATATGAAAAGTGGGATTTGGGGTTTTGACATGTAACCAGTCTGATTGACACCCCTGGCTTTCCGTAATCCTGTGACTATGCCTCAAAGCTGCCTCTGGTGGCAGACATCTTTTTAAAAATTAAATTTAGAGTACCCAATTATTATTTTTTTTACTATTAAGGGGCAAATTTAGCGTGGCCAATCCACCTAACATGCACATCTTTGGGTTGTGGGGGTGCCACACAGACACGGGGAGAATGTGCAAACTCCACACGGACAGTAACCCAGGGCTGGGATTCGAACTCGTCTCCTCAGTGCCGCAGTCCCAGTGCTAACCACTATGTGGTGGAAGACATCTTAAGATCTTAAGATCAGGGGCTGGATTCTCCGGTCCCCCAGTCGTGTATTTCTCAATGGTGAGCCATTCACTGGTGGGATTCACTGTTCCCGTCGCTGTCAATGGGACTTCCCGTTGAAGACACCTCATGCCATCGGGAAACCCACGGATGGGGTGTGCATTGCTGGTGGGAACAGCGAATCCCAACGGCCAGAGAATTCCGTCCCAGTTCAGTAAACTGTCTCATAAAAACAGACACAGAAGAAGACTGACGTCCTTATAAATGAAACAGACAGCACAACATCAGTAAGGGATAAATAAATATTATAAACATTTGAAATATATGAAGGCTGTGATTGAGCATGAAGAACTAAAGAAAGTTAATGGGTGAATTTAAAATGAAATGAAAATTGCTTATTTTCACAAGTAGGCTTCACATAAAGTTACTGTGAAAAGCACCTAGTCGCAACATTCCGGCACCTGTTCGGGGAGGCCAGTACAGAAATTGAACCCGCGCTGCTGGCATTCTTCTGCATTACAAGCCAGCTATTTAGCCCAGTGTGCTAAACCAGAACTCATCAAGGTAAGTGGGCAGTATTCCATCACAGTCCTGACCTGTCCCTTGTAGATGGTAGAAAGGCTTTGGCGAGTCTGGCAATGAGTTACTTGTTGCAGAGTACGTGGCCTCTGACCTCCTCTAGTACCCACAATATTTATGTGACTGGTCCTGTTAAGCTTCTGGTCATTGGTAATCCCCAAGTTGGTAACTCTGGGGAAATCAGTCTGATGTTAATGCTGTTGAATGTCAAGGGGAGGTGGTTAGATTCTCTCTTGTTTCAGATGGTCATTGCCTGGCATTTTTATGGCTTGACTATAACTTGCCACTTCTCAGCCCTAACCTTGATGTCCAGGTCCCTCTACCCGTGGCCATGGACTGCTTCAATATCAGTTGTGAATGGCACCGAACACTTGCGCAATGATCAGCAAACCACCACCAATTCTGACCTTACGTTGGAGTGAAGACCATTGATGAAGAAATGAAATGGTTGGGCCTAGGATACTACCCTGAAGAACTCCTAGAGCGATGTCCAGGGGTTGAGACTTTTGGTCGCCCATTTCCACAAAAACCTTCCTTTGAGCTCGGTATGACTCTATCCAGTGGAGGGCTCCCCCCTGATTTCCACTGACTTCAATTTTACTCGAGCTCCTTGACGCCACTCCCGGAGAATGCTGCCTTGCTTTCGAGGGCTAGTAACTCTCACTTCAGCTTTGGAATTCAGCTCCTTTTTCTTGTTTGGATCAAAGCTATAAAGAGGTTTGGAGCTGAGTGACACTGGAGGAACCCAAAAAGATTATCTGTGAGCTGGTTATTGGTGAGTAATTGTCACTCGATAGCACGATTGCTGATCTCTACCCCTACTTTGCTGATAATTGAGAGTAGACTGATGGGAAAGTGATTGGCTGGACTGATTTTTGTGGAAGGACTAGGACATACCTGGGCAGTTTTCCACATTGATAGATGTGGTAGCTGTGCTGGAATAGCTTGGGTAGTAGCATGGCTCATTCTGGAATATTGTTTGGGCCTGTCACGAAGCACGCTGATATTATCTGCGAGGGTATCCCAACTTGGAACATTGGTTCATGGGGGTGTATAGTCCGAGGAGACAAGTGAAATCCCAGAATAAATAGCCCAGTCTTCAGGTAACAAAAAACAAAAAACAGTACAGCACAGGAACAGGCCCTTCGGCCCCCTCCAGCGCTGGCCTGCCTTGGTCTGCTTTCAAAGCCAGTTATTTAGCCCTGTGTGAAAGGGGGAAAAATAACTTGTATTGAGAGGGGCTGAACTGGGTTGATAAGAGGGGCCCGGAAACAGGAGAATAAGAAGAGTCCATGCCTTTTCGCCTGGTCCCGCTCTCACTCACTCAGTCTCTCGCTACCAAAAGCCTTATCATTTACCGACAAGAAGGTACTTCATGACACCCTCTGCAAATCACTGAGTATTCCGAGCCACTTCTCAAATCAATTGTCGGAGTCGACAATTCTGAGAAGATTGGAAGATAGCCCATATTAATATTAAAGTCCAAGTCCACAGGATGGATTTACCAGCGCACAGACGGAATTGAAATCTGAAGTACTTCTCATATTTGATCTTGTATGTGTGCAGTCAGTACATTTTCATGGAATATTTTAAATGATATTTAGGTTTGCATGGAGTGCATTCAGTGAAGAAAGGTTTCAGGATGCTGCATCACTACTGAGAGATGCAGGGGGAAATGTTTTTAATGAATATGGCAAGACTCAGTGAGCCCCAACTCAAGTAATAGTAATCAATTTGAAACAAGAATGCAGAACATCTGTTAATTCCCACAATGCATAAAATACTGCTGTTCAGGCAAACTTTGATTAAAGTATTTGTGTGACTGAGTGTGGTTTAAGCAGCAATATAATATTGATTGTGTGAGATCCACCTTAGTCCCAACCCACTACCATGCCTGGAGCACTATATCCCACACCTACTCATGCAGATCTCCAAGTATTTTCACTTATCAATGGCAAAAGAAGTTGGAAAGATGTTCTTCTGCATGCAGAATAGATAACTAGCTATTACCTCAAAAGCTGCTCCATGTAACTATGCATGAAGGACAAGGCGTGCTCTGTTATAACATTTATGTTTTTACCTCTGGGACCTGGATTAATTTCAAGCTGAGACATACAGGATAATGATCTTGAAGCACAAACTTACCCTTGAATTCTGCATCAGTGGAAAACAGATGCCCAAGAAGATGTTAATCTGAGACTGATGTTTAGCCACATTGTGAGTGTAATGCAGGGAAATGATGAATTGTATCTGGCCGTAGGCGTACAAGATTGGAAGCGTTTGACACTGTCATTCGGGCTAAATTGTAAAAGAAAATCTAACATTTCTCACCGTAATTAGCATGCATAGAAAGGAAGTATCTACTGGACAAAGGGAGAGCTTCCATTAATCTTAGTGTGATGAAACAGATAGGAATTTCCAGCTATGCCTTCAGATTCTAGGCCACTGTGAGAAAAACATACCTGATAAGGATATATTACCTGCATTACTATTCAGATCAATTTATTTACAATTATCTTGCACACAAGGGCAGGGAAGGGGGCTTGAAAATGGGTGGGAGTATCGCAATGTACAATTAACCTGGGCCCGTACCTACTGGTATCAGCATCACACAAACTTTGTGCTGCCTGCTAATCACATGTAGACCAGACCAGGTAAGATCTCCTTCCCTAAACGAGATTAGTAAACCAGAATGGATTTTGCTGGCCATCAATGATAATTTCATGGTCACCATTACTGAGAAGGGCTTTCAGTTTCAGATTTATTGATCGAATTTAAATTCCACCAGCTGCCCGCTCAAAATTGTGCCTTAGTTCTAATCTCAATAAATAGGCAAGCTACTGGCACCAGTGACATCTCCACAGGCAGCTTTTTCTTTTGTAGCAACTAGTTACATGCCAGTCGACTTATCAGCTGTGGGCCACAATTGCCGAGAGTCCGGGGACAATAGCTGGGGGTGGCGGGGGAGGGGCGAGGCCTATTGTGGTCAGCAACAGTTGTCAGGAGTACTACAGAGGCAGGAATAGAAGTGCTACTCCACTTGACTCCATGAAATGTTTTTTTATAAACTATTTTTAAGTTATCTTTAGTTGCTGAATGCTACTTAGAACATAGAATTTACTGTGCAGAAGGAGGCCATTCAGCCAATCGAGTCTGCACCGGCCCATGGAAAGAGCACTCTACCTAAGCCCACAGTATCCTATCCCAGTAACCCAGTAACCCTACCTAACCTTTTTGTTTTGGTCACTAAGGGCAATTTAGCATGGTCAATCCACCTAACCTGCACATTTTTGGACTGTGGGAGGAAACTGGAGCACTCGGAGGAAACCAACGCAGACACGGGGAGAACGTGAGACTCCGCACAGATGGTGACCCAAGCTGGGAATCGGACCTGGGACTCTGGAGCTATGAAGCAACTGTGCTAACCACTGTGCTACTGCGTCACCCCAAACTTAGGCTGCAATAGCCACTGAAGAACACAAAGCAAACATCCCCAGCTTTCACAACCCAGTTTCTGTGAGGCAACCTAAAACAGGTCTTATATCCCTCATTTACCTATGCCAGTGACCTCAAGACGTTTTTTCAGTGGCCGCTATGAGCTGACTGTGAAAATCATGTATTCAGCAAACTCAACACAGACAAATAATGGGTAAAATTAATGTCGGCAGTGGTGCCTTTTCTGGCAACCCCAGTGCGATCTGTGTCCATCAGGTAATTACCCATCGCCAGGGGTTCCATCCCTGTAATGGCAGGGATCTCACCACCAAGAGCCGGCCTACCGGAGGGCTGGGAACTGTTGAGTCCCAGCAGCACCGTTGGAGAGTGGTGGTCACTTCTGGAATTGCAACAACCAGGAGCAGCAAGATGGAGCAGGCCCCAGATTGGAGGTGAGTGGGGTCAAGATCACTGGGACACACGAACATATAAACATCTGAATTAGGAGCAAGAGTCGCCATTCGGCCCTTCTAACCTGCTCCACCATTTAATAAGATCATGGCTGATCTGATTGTGGTCTCAGCGCCTGATTGAACAGCCACCCGGCATCTATCGGCCCAGCGAAGGGCGGAAATCCCACTGTCAGCCAATTTAACCTGCACACCGCATGTTAAGGCTGTGGGGCAGGCTGGTGTGGAGCAAGTCAACTTCTGGCTGCCTTTACTTCTGGGGGGGTGTCACGTTTTGTGCCCTTAATATGCAACCCTTAGTAAATTATTATTTGTTAATATGTAAAACCTTTTGAAAAGGGCCTCACCCTACTTTTGCGCTTTTAAAAACAGCTTAATTTTAAAAGCCCCCTCAAAAGCCGCAAGGGAGTACAATTAGAGGGAACTGGCAATGGTGACTAATTTGACCTCAGGATGTGGCCAGTTACATGGGTGGGTTCAGCTTCCTTTTAAAACCGGTACAAAAGAATGAAGAAACTGATTTTGCATCGGAAGTAACTTGTGCTTGAAATTCCACAATCATTTGCACTGGTTTGGCCAATTCCAGGTGAATTGCACTAATGTGCCAGGACAGTTTGACAGAAACTCCAGGCTGTAACCTCAAAGACAGCGCCAGCGCATTAGAATCAAGATTGGACCCCATTTTGTCCACTTTTGAAAGGCAAACTGGGAACGATATAGCAGCAGTTTTGCAGGACTATAAGACACATTGTTGCAACACAATCTAATGTCAGATTGGATTGGGTGATATTTACATGTCCCTGTCAGCTACCTCCAACAGGTAAGGGCGGGATTCTCTCACCCCGGAGCCGGGCCGGAAAATTGGCGGGACGGGCGCGAATTGCTCCACGCCGCCCCGACGCCGGTCCGCCGATTCTCCGGAGAGTGGAGAATTGGCGCCGTTGGCACTGGCGCGGCCGGCGCGGCGCCGGTCGGGAGCCGCTCTACGGGCCCCCCCCCTGGCGTTTCTCCACCCGGGATGGGCCAAACGACCACGCAAAAAAAGCCGAGACCGGCCGGCGCCGTTCACACCTGCTCTTACCCGGCGGGACCTCGTCGTGGATGCATCAGGGGGCGGCCTGGTGGGGGGGGGGGGGGGGAGGAGGGTCGGACCTCGGGGGGGGGGGGGGGGCCTCTGCGGTGGCCTGGCCTGCGATCAGGGCCTTACAATTGGCGGGCTGGTCTCTCGGGCTGGGGGCCTCTTTTGTTTCGCGCCGGCCCCTGTAGCCCTACGCCATATTGCATCGGGGCCAACGCGGAGAAGGGAGCCACTGCGAATGCGCATATTGGCACCGGTCCCACTGCGCATGCGCGCTTTTGTAAGGGCCACGAAGAATCCAGCACGAGTTTTAAGGATACAAAGTAATAACATTTATTTACTATAACATATGTACATAACAGTAGCAGTAACTTCCCTTGCTACATACTCCTTCCTCCTGGTTCCTGAACTGGCCAGCTTATTTATACTAGGAGTTTCTCCGCCCCCCTCATTGGGGAAGCTCATACTCCCACAGGATTGTGGGATTGTCATTAGTCCCCAGCCAATGGTAAGTAGGCAGGTTATAACATCCCTCCCCCCCAAAGTCCAAGGAATCCACCGAAGACCCTGGCGAAGGAGGGCGTCGGACTCGTTTGGCCGCAGGCCGGACGCCATTTGCACGCGGCGCTGGATCGGGCGGCGTGTAACGAGACGGAGACCGGCGCTTCCGTGATGAACGGCGCGGTTGTACATCCATGGCCCGTGGACCCGAGGATTCCCCCTCTGATGCATCCTGTGTCTCCATCTCGGAGTCAGAGTCTGCTGCCTCCGTCATGTCAGCGTCTGTATCTCCATTCGGTCCCGTAACGACCTGCGCAGGCTTCGAGTGAGGCACCAGTGGAAGATTGTGAGGACTACCTTCCCTTGTCTCTGGTCTCTGCAGCTGTAGAAATGAGCTCCGGGGGCGGGGAATCTTTTGAGGGGATGATCTTCTGGACCGAACGTGGTCTACATGTTTTCGCTGGAGACGACCCTGGGGTTGCACTTGGTAAGATATAGGGCCCGTTTGGCGAAAGATTACACCAGGAACCCATTGGGCACCACCAGCAAAATTCTGAACGAATACTGGGTCACCGGGCGCAAACTGCCGAATCGGACGATGCCGAGAAAATCCCTGTCCCTGCCGTTCTTGTGTGAGGCGTACTTTTGCGCCAATGTCCGGGAAAACCATACTAAGGCGGGTGCGAAGTCTCCGGCCCATTAGGAGTTCTGCGGGAGCTACCCCAGTCACTGCATGGGGGGTGGTCCTGTACGTAAACAAAAAACGAGCCAGTCTCGTGTCCATTGATCCGGAAGACTGCTTCTTTAGGCCTCTTTTGAATGTCTGCACTGCGCGCTCTGCCAACCCATTTGAAGCCGGGTGGTAAGGGGCAGTGCGGATATGGCGGATGCCGTTCATCTTTGTGAACCTAGTAAACTCCTCACTCGTGAATGGAGTGCCATTATCCGTGACCAGCACCTCGGGGAGGCCATGCGTACTAAACGATAAACGCATCTTTTCAATTGTTGTGCAGGACGTTGTCCCCTGCATCTTATGCACCTCTAGCCATTTGGACTGGGCATCAATTAGTAGAAGGAACATGGATCCTTGAAAAGGGCCTGCGAAATCTGCATGCAAGCGTGCCCAAGGCCGCCCTGGCCATTCCCAGTGATGTAGGGGCGCGGCCGGCGGAAGCTTCTGATGCTCCTGGCAAATGGAGCAGTTTTGGGCCACCTTCTCAATGTCTGTGTCGAGGCCTGGCCACCAGACATAACTCCGGGCCAACATTGTCATTTTGGTCACGCCTGGATGCCCATTGTGCAAGCCTGTTAGTATCAGCTCCTGGCCTTTTTCCGGGACAATCACACGCGTCCCCCACAAGAGGATGCCGTCTTCCACGCTGAATTCTGACAGATTGGAGGAAAATGCCCGCAACTCGCCTGGGAGCTGTCTATGCTGCCCACCATACAGGACTATGTGCCGAACCTTTGACAGGACTGGCTCCGTCTAGGTCCACTCACAGATCTGTGATGCCATGACAGGCAAGGTGTCCATAAAATTTAGGGTTGCAACCACCTCACCGGTCGTGGGGGTCAACATGGGGCCGGTCGATAAAGGCAATCGGCTCTGTGCGTCGGCATTTGCTATCTGCGTACCTGGTTTGTGCTCCAGAGAATACTTGTATGCAGCAAGCAACAAAGCTCAGCGCTGGATCCGTGCAGAAGCAATGGGCGGTATTGGCTTATCCTCTCTGAAAAGTCCCAGCAGGGGCTTATGATCAGTCACAATAGTGAAATGGCGGCCGTACATGTACTGGTGGAAGCGTTTTACCGCAAAAACCACTGCCAGGCCCTCCTTCTCGATCTGCGCGTACTTTTTCTCCGCTGCAGTCAATGTGCGGGAGGCGAAAGCTATCGGTCGCTCGGCCCCGTTCTCCATCTTGTGGGACAGGATGACCCCAATACGATACGGGGATGCATCACATGTAACGAGCAAAGGCTTTCCAGGATCATAGTGGGTTAGTAACCCAGACGACGACAATTGTTGCTTTACCCGCCGGAAAGCGGTTTCTTGCGGCTGACCCCAAACCCAGGTGTGATTTTTCTTTAGCAGAAGGTGCAAAGGGGCCAGCGTAGTTGCCAGATTGGGGAGGAACTTCCCGTAATAGTTTACGAGACCGAGAAAAGAACGAAGATGCGAAGTGTCAGTCGGGGTGGGGGCATGTTGAATTGCACGCACCTTCTCTGCGATGGAGTGCAGACCTTCGCGGTCCACCCGATAACCTAGGTAGACTACTTCCTTTGCCTGAAATACGCACTTTGTGCGACGTAAACGGACTCCAGCCTCCGAAAGGCGTCTAAGGACAGCCTCCAGATTTTCCAAATGTTCTTGCTCCGACGTCCCTGTAATCAAAACGTCATCTAGGTAGACAGCCACACGTGGTAAACCTCTCAAAATGCCCTCCATAGCACGTTGAAAAATTGCGCAGGCAGAGGATACTCCAAAGGGCAACCGTGTATATTCATACAGGCCCCGGTGTGTATTAATCGTTACATATGGTCGGGAGGCAGGGTCCAGCTCCAACTGCAGGTAGGCGTGACTCACATCTAATTTTGTGAACAAGAGTCCACCTGCAAGTTTCGCGTAGAGATCCTCTATGCGAGGCATTGGATATCGGTCGAGTCGGGAAACTGTATTCACTGTAAGTTTATAGTTGCCACACAAGCGAACTGTGGCATCTGGCTTCATTACAGGTACAATTGGTGCTGCCCAGTCAGCAAAACGGACGGGCCTGATAATACCCAAACTCTCCAAACGAGTGAGCTCCCCTTCTACCTTCTCGAGCAAGGTGTAAGGCACTGGGCGTGCCCGGAAATAGCGCGGCGTGGCTCCTGGTTCAACTTGGATACGGGCTACGGCCCCTTTTATTTTCCCCAAACCGGGCTGGAATACATCTGGGTATCGTCCTAGCACCTCAGTCAACCCTTCAGAAACTGTTTGGAGGATGTGCTGCCATTGCAACCGCAAATGGCGCAACCAGTCCCGACCCAACAGGCTGAGCCCATGGCCGCGCACCACGATAAGTGGGAAACGCCCTTCCTGGCGTCCATAGACAACAGGGGTCATTGTAGTTCCTGCAATGTCCAGTGGTTCCCCCGTGTAGATGGCCAACCTGGCCTGTGAGTCGGTTAATGTAAGGGTCTGTATACCCTGCTTGATGCGGTCGAATTTCCTCTGGGCGATCACGGAGACCGCTGCGCCAGTATCCTACTCCATCTCAAGCGGGTGGCCATTGACCCGTACTGTCACCTTAATGGGGGCCACACGGGGAGCTGCCACACAATGCAACTGCAGGCAGTCGTCCTCCGTCTCCACGTCCTCAGGAGTAGTCGCCGCAGGTTCATCCACATGGAAGGTACGGCCTCTGGGTTGGTCCCAGTTACGGCCCCTGGGCTGGTCCCAGTTTCGGTCGGAACGACGGCGCCTCTGGCGTCCCCAGGACCGCCGTCCGCGACGGGGTCGACGCCTACAAGTCTGACACGGACATGGCTCCTCATCCATTGGCTCTGGAGAAGGCTCCCTTCGGGGAGGAATGTCCGATGGCCACTGGCGTCGGTCCGGACGTTGCCTCGCCCAAGGTACCGCAGGAGTGCGGGGGGACGTTTTTGGACGGAAAGGGTTACGCCCCAAGGCATGCACTTCCATTCCCTGTAGCTCCTGTACTCCTCGCTCTGCGCTCTCTCGTGACAAGACTATTTGAATGGCCTGTTGAAAAGTCAATGTTGGCTCCGCTAACAACTTTCTCTGGGTGGCTGCATTGTTAATACCGCAAACCAAACCAAACGGTCGCGTAACATTTCTGACAAGGTCTCACCATAGTCACACTACTCCGCAATCCTGCGTAGCCTGGATAGAAAATTGGCAAGGGATTCTCCAGGGGTCCTCTCAGCGGTATTAAACCGGTAACGCTGGACTATCGTGGACGGGGTTGGGTTAAAGTGTTGCCCCACTATATTCACAAGTTCATCAAACGTTTTGGTGTCCGGCGCAGCTGGGTACGTAAGGCTCCTAATCACCCCAAACGTATGCAGGCCGCAGGCAGTGAGCAATATGACCACCTGGCGCTCGTTTTCGGTGATATTGTTTGCCCGGAAATAGTAACGCATCCGTTGTGTGTACTGGTTCCAGCTTTCCAGCGCAGCATCAAAAACATCCAAACGTCCGTACAGAGGCATGGTATAATAGAAAACAACTTTCAACCTGTATCCAACAAAAATCCAGGGAGGTGGCTTCAGCAGTGTAGACAGCTATTCACTTTTACCTTCGTCGCCAGTTTTGTAAGGGCCACGAAGAATCCAGCACGAGTTTTAAGGATACAAAGTAATAACATTTATTTACTATAACATATATACATAACAGTAGCAGTAACTTCCCTTGCTACATACTCCTTCCTCCTGGTTCCTGAACTGGCCAGCTTATTTATAATAGGAGTTTCTCCGCCCCCCTCATTGGGGAAGCTCACACTCCCACAGGATTGTGGGATTGTCATTAGTCCTCAGCCAATGGTAAGTAGGCAGGTTATAACACGCGCATTGGTGCCGGTCCCACTGCACATGCGCAGACCCGCGGCGCCCACCTGACGCTGGGGATCAGCAGCTGGAGCGGCGTGTGTCGCTCAAGTGCCGTGCTGGCTCCCTGTCGGGGTGAGAATCGCTGCTCCTGTGGCCATGTTGACACCATCGAGAAACGGGACGGCATTTACGACGGCGTCAACACTTAGCCTCAGGATCAGAGAATCCCGCCCTAAGCGCCTTGCAGATGTTAAAAGTAACCTAGAAATGGTTCACAATTCCTTTACAAAATTGGGTTTACACCTGGCATGTACCTCCCAGCTTTTTAAGCTTATTCTGCAGGCTAATTAGATACTAAAGACGGCTTGGGGTCTGCAATAAAACAGAAAGATTTTGTTCTACTACAACAATACCAGCTGTTGCCTGTTCAAGCTCACCCATCTCCTGTTCTCTTACCTGCCACCATCCCAGAACAGAGCTGAGGGTAACCATTAACATTACCAATGGATCCAGAGCACATCACTGTGCAACTTCTGGATGTTCAACTAGCATCCGTAACAAGCTGGAATTATGATCGCGAGGCCTAAGGCCTAGTTTGTGACCAGTTTTGGGCCTTCAGCTTCTGGCACAGGTAGCAGCCAATTCACCAAATGCATGCTCGAAAATGGACCATAGCCAATTCTCCCCTGCTGGTGCTGAAAATATGATGCATTTTCCAAAGCTATTAAACAATTCCCAGATGATAAACTTAATGTAATTCCACATTACTTAAGAGCACTAAAGGTCCCTCGCTGTATGTTCAGTCACTGATCCACATATTACAGTTCTTTTCCATTCTTAGAGCCTTCGGTCAGATTTTAAAATGAGGCCCTATTTGCAATTTGCTTTTTGTCATTTTAATTTCATAGGGCAGTAGAAATGTTTTTTTCCCTCCAATCCATTAAATCAGCTTATAATTGAATGTGTGTAGGGATAGTCATACAATTTCACAACTCCACACAATGCCTTACTAATTGTAAGAAATAGCACCCATAAATTACAGTCAATGGTGTCTCTGGACAAATGATAGACGTATCTCACACTTATTTCATCCACTATTCTGGTGAGGGCTTTAAACTATGTAAATACATAGCTGAACAATTGCATTAAAATAGTGTCAAAGATATATCATATTGGTTCGTCTGCTAATATCACAAACAATAACATTATTTGGGAGAGAAAATATTCAAGCATCTCAGTTAGCTGCCTAAAACAGGAGCAAGGCCACCTGGATGCTTTAATGAAGGTCCTTACACCTATTTAAAAAGCATTCCTGGAGCAAGCCAAGCCACTCAGCTCAGTCTTTTGGTTCCTAATTGAGGCTAGACTGCAGTTCTTGAAGGGACCACCAGAAAAACATTGGGGGCGATTTTCAACCTGCGTTTTCCGTCGGAGAGAACGGCGTCGGAGGCAGAAAAATATAGCGAGAATCAGGGAACGCAATTCTTCCCGGCGAGATTGCGCTTCCCAATTTTCATTGTCCCTCGCCGGTGACGTCACAAGGTTTTCTTACCTCTCAGCCAGAGAAGGTGTCCCAGGGAGAAGGACATGGAGAAGGAAACAGGAAGAAGGTCACAAACCAACAGGAATGTCCCAAACTATGGAACAGGACAGAAAGAGGACTCAGAAGAAAGTCCCAGACAGGGACAAAATTATGGACCAAACATAGATCCCATTGAGTCAAGACAGGGGCAGAGAAAATGGCTCCAAATTAAAGAAAGAGCTACAGGGAGCAGTCTTGAAGTTTCAGAGCAGCCCAGAAGATCTGAGAGGGCACTCTAAGATCGATGTGGGCCATAAGGACACAGGTACCCCATTGGAGAAGTGGTGTTCTGCTTGGCGTAGTTAAGGTCAGAAAGTGTGTTTGGAAGGTGAAGCATATTTGGAGATTCAGGGGAAAGGAATCTCGGAAGACAAGAGTGAAGAATCCCTGGAGGTGGATCATTGTTCAAACCATCTAATTAGGAGTGACGCTGGAGAGCTTTCCAAGGCAAGTTCTTCAAATGTGGATATTGGAAACCCTCCTGAGAAAGACCAAGTTTCATTGATGCTGATTGGCTCATGGTGTGACAAGTGCCTGGGTGGGTTTTGAGAAATTCATAAAATCTACTTTGGCCACATCTGTCATTTACTTTGGAGTGTGGTATATCTGACCATAGTTCAGCAGCTGGTTCACACTTACCGCATACTATATTAGAATATAATTTACGTATGGTAAATTATTTTTTTCTGAGTTTGTATGTGTTGTAAAGATATAGCTGGGGTGAAAGGAAAGAGAACATTTGAATAATTTTCTTGAGTTGGTTTTGAGATCTTCCCAAGCTTTTTTGTATGGTGTAATACAGTTCATTTTTCTTGCTTGATAAATGTTTTTCTGTGTATTAAAAGTTCATCAGCAGACTCCTGTGAATTTGTTTAGTAATTTTCCTGCATGATTTAAAAAAAAGTTAGGATCTATCAAGTCAGGTTTCATTCTGGGATCTGGGGCGTCATTCTCCGCCGGCGGGAGTCTCCGTTCTGCCGGCGCTCGGGGGTTTCCCGACGGCGTGGGGGTGCCCCACAATGGGAAACCCCATTGACCGGCCGGTGTTACGGAGACTCCCGCCGGCCGGTCGGCGCAGAAATGTGGCGGGGCGGGTAGGAGAATTTCGCCCCTGATTTGACCAGCAATAACATCAGTTGGGATCATAACAGGTGGGATTCTCCCAACGGAAGTCTAAGTGCCGACGCCGGAATAAAAACCGGAGTGTTTTACTCCGGCGTCAGCGCCCGTTCCCAGGCCCCTATTCTCCCCCCTCCGTGGGGCTAGCAGGGGCGTCACGCAATTTACGGGGCGGGGCCTTGGCGTGGAGTCAGAGACCCGGCACGGCGTAAAAGACGCGGCGCCTTGGGTCCCGCGCATGCGCAGTATGGCCGGCGCCAACTACAGCATGTACGGTAACCTCGCGGAGTGCTCCAGTCCCTCACCAACATGGCGCCGGGCCAGCCGCGGAAGGAAGTAGGCCCCGGGGGAGGAGAGGCCGGCCCACCGATCGGTGAGGCCCGATCACAGGCCTGACCCCATCGGAGGCCCCCCCCACTGGGAACGAAGGGGGCCCCCCCCCACAGGCCGTCCCCCCAAACCTTCGCGATGAGTACCCGCCGGCAGCGACCAGGTGTGGATGGCGCTGGCAGGACTAGGCCGTTTACGGGCGGCCGCTCGGCCCATTCGGGCCGGAGAATCGCCGCTCGCCGTTCGCGGCGATTCTCCGAGCGGCCCGGCGCGATTCGCGCAGCGCTGGCTTCGGGGGGCTGGGAGAATCGAGTTGTAGCCACCTAAATTGGCCAACTCCCGATTTAAAATGGTGAACGGCAAAGGCTGATGGGAAAGTCAGCCAACAAGACAGAAACCAGCAGCTGCAGGTTTGCTGTGTATTTACCTCTGCAAAGGCCAGACAACATCGATACCAGCGGCCATCAGCATAACAAAGTAGCAGCCATCTGCATACTGATGAGCAATCCCCAGGAACAATAAGTAACATTTTGGGCACACAAAGCAAAGCCAGACTCCTCGGCGCCAGCAGGAGCCAACACAAAGGAGGTGAACGAGCACCTCAAGACCGCCCATCGATCAGGGAACCGCTCCAGTATTGGAGAAAATCGAACCAAGCGATTGGGACAAAGTCCAATCACTTGGGACCAGGTACAGGGTTTGCCCCGAAAGGTGGGAAGCCCCTGGGGACTATAAGAGTTGAGCCCCAAGTTCAAATCGCTCTCTCTTCTTCCTGCCCGGGTCACCCAGCAACACGAACCAACATTGACCGTGACCGGTGCAGTGATCGCCGACTGACGGAAGTCTTAATTCAACGCTCGCTACGAGATAGGCGCTCCTAGCTACCAATCCGTGCCAACTTTGAATCCCGCAGACTCAGAAGCCGAATGAAAGGCTATTTGTTCCCCTGACCTGGCGGGCCAGTCCGAAGTTAAGTATAGGCCTGTTAGTTGTAGAAGTAGCTTAGATGTAGAATTTGTGCATGAGTAGCGATTACTGTGTATAATAAATGTGCTTTGATTTAAATCTTATTAATCGGTGTATTGGGTTATTGATCATTACTCGGACTTGAACCTCGTGGCGGTATCATAAAGATGCCTGGCGACTCGAGAGCAAAGGTAAAAAAACAGAGCAATTAAACCAAGGAGAAAATCAGCAACAGCGTGCGGGTGTTGGGGCGGCGTGGCGCGATTCACACGGCGCCCCAGCGATTCTCCCACCCGGCCGAGAGGGGGGGGGGGAGGGGGGAGAATACCGCCCAACACACACCACAACAACAGATCTCCTGGTAGAAATAGCTGCAAGCAACAGCAGCAGCAGAGTCTACACATCTAATAATAATAATATTTATTATTGTTACAAGTAGACTGACATTAACACTGCAATGAAGTTACTATGAAAATCTCCTAATCGCCACATTCCGGCGCCTGTTCGGGTACACTGAGGGAGAATTCAGACTGTCCAATTTATCTAATAAGCATGTCTTTCGGGACTTGTAGGAGGAAACCAGGAGCACCCGGAGGAAACCCACGCAGACACAGGGAGAACATGCAGACTCCGCAAGCCGGGAAACGAACCTGGGACCCTGGCACTGTGAAGCAACAGCACATTGTGATTTGATTTATTATTGTCACATGTATTAGTATACCGTGAAAAGTATTGTTTCTTGCATGCTGTACAAACAATGTATACCATACATAGGGAAGGAAGGAGAGACTGCAGAATATAATGTTACAGTTATAGCAAGGTGGAGAGAAAAGATCAACTTAATACGAGGTAGGTCCATTCAAAAGTCTGATGGCAGTAGGGAAGAAGCTGTTCTTGAGTCGGATGGTACGTGACCTCAAACTTTGGTGTCTTTTTCCTAACGGAAGAAGGTGGAAGAGAGAATGTCCGGGGTGCGTGGGGTCCTTAATTATGCTGGCTGCCTTTCTGAGGCAGTGGGAATTATGGATAGAGTCAATGGATGGGAGGCTGGTTTGCGTGATGGACTGGGCTACATTCATGAACTTTTGTAGTTTCCTGCGGTCTTGAGCAGAGCAGGCTCCATACCAAGCTATGATACAACCAGAAAGAATGCTTTCTATGGTGCATCTGTAGAAGTTGGTGAGGGTCGTAGCTGACATGCCAAATTTCCTTAGTCTTCTGAGAAAGTAGAGTCGTTGGTGGGCTTTCTTAACTATGGTGTCGACATGGGGGGACCAGGACAGGCTGTTGGTGAACTGTACACTTAAAAACTTGAAGCTCTTGACCCTTTCTACTTCATTCCCATTGATGTAGACAGGGGCATGTTCTCCACTACGCTTCCACTGTGCTACCATGCCGTCCATATCATTTAGCCTATCTAGTCTATGCTACTATTATGATCCTGGACCAGACCCAACAGTTGGATGATAATGGACAGCAGCCCCAATATATCATTTTAGTATTGTAAGGCTGTGAGGAAACAATACCTCACTCCAGGATTGATTTCATCCAAAATGGGGAAACGGTATATTAAAACATACTTTATTACTAACACCGTATTAAAACATCTTTAGTATCGCAGAAGAAAACAACTTACAATTACCTCATAAACAATGCCAATCAATACAGTGACACAATAACCCTTAACTGTTGTCTTGATTTCCACTCAAACAACAAAACCATCTCCGGTCACAATCTACACAGTTAGCGGACTCGGGAATACTTGCTGTATAGAGATGTCCTGGATATTCCACTTGGAGAAAGAGAGATCTTTTGAGACTGCTTGAAAGAAAGAGACCTGACGCCATCAGAATGTTGCAGAGCCTCCGGCTGTATCCCTCAGAAATCTTCTCAGCTCCACTTCCCGCCAAAAAACTATTTCTGAAAACCTTAACACCCGACTGCTTCAGCTCCTGGCTCCTTCAGCTCCTGGCTCCTTCCATTAACAGCATCATCTCACTAAGCTGAACACAATGGCCGGATTTTCCGGTATCTGGCGGGGTGGGCCGTACCGGCGCCAAAGAGTGGCGTGAACCACTCCGCTGTCGGGCCACCCGGATGGTCCCCTTGTTCAAGAAGGGGAGTAGAGACAACCCCGGTAACTATAGACCAGTGAGCCTTACTTCTGTTGTGGGAAAAATCTTGGAAAGGTTTATAAGAGATAGGATGTATAATCATCTGGAAAGGAATAATTTGATTAGAGATAGTCAACACGGTTTTGTAAAGGGTAGGTCGTGCCTCACAAACCTTACAGAGTTCTTTGAGAAGGTGACCAAACAGGTGGATGAGGGTAAAGCAGTTGATGTGGTGTATATGGATTTCAGTAAAGCGTTTGATAAGGTTCCCCACGGTAGGCTACTGCAGAAAATACGGAGGCATGGGATTCAGGGTGATTTAGCAGTTTGGATCAGAAATTGGCAAGCTGGAAGAAGACAAAGGGTGGTGGTTGATGGGAAATGTTCAGACTGGAGTCCAGTTACTAGTGGTGTACCACAAGGATTTGTTTTGGGGCCACTGCTGTTTGTCATTTTTATAAATGACCTGGAGGAGGGCGTAGAAGGATGGGTGAGTAAATTTGCAGATGACACTAAAGTCGGTGGAGTTGTGGACAGTGCGGAAGGATGTTACAAATTACAGAGGGACACAAATAAGCTGCAGCGCTGGGCTGAGAGGTGGCAAATGGAGTTTAATGCAGAAAAGTGTGAGGTGATTCATTTTGGAAGTAACAACAGGAAGACTGAGTACTGGGCTAATGGTAAGATTCTTGGCAGTGTGGATGAGCAGAGAGATCTCGGTGTCCATGTACATAGATCCCTGAAAGTTGCCACCCAGGTTGAGAGGGTTATTAAGAAGGCATACGGTGTGTTCGCTTTTATTGGTAGAGGGATTGAATTTAGGAGCCATGAGGTCATGTTGCAGCTGTACAAAACTCTGGCGCGGCCGCATTTGGAGTATTGCGTGCAATTCTAGTCGCCGCATTATAGGAAGGATGTGGAAGCATTGGAAAGGGTGCAGAGGAGATTTACCAGAATGTTGCCTAGTATGGAGGGAAGATCTTATGAGGAAAGGTTGAGGGACTTGAGGCTGCTTTCGTTAGAGAGAAGAAGGTTAAGAGGTGACTTAATTGAGGCATACAAGATGATCAGAGGATTGGATAGGGTGGACAGTGAGAGCCTTTTTCCTCGGATGGTGATGTCTAGCACAAGGGGACATACCTTTAAATTGAGGGGAGATAGATATAAGACAGATGTCAGAGGTAGGTTCTTTACTCAGAGAGTAGTAAGGGCATGGAATGCCCTGCCTGAAACAGTAGTGGACTCGCCAACACTAAGGACATTCAAATGGTCATTGGATAGACATATGGACAATAAGGGAATAGTGTAGATAGGCTTTAGAGTGGTTTCACAGGTCGGCGCAACATCGAGGGCCGTAGGGTCTGTACTGCGCTGTAATGTTCTATGTTCTATGTTCGGGGGCTAGGCCAGCGCTGCAGTGATTGGCGGCGTGCCAACCGGCGGCGAAGGGCCTCCGCCGGCCGACGCGAGTTGGCGCATGCACAGGAGCACCGCCGTGTTCCCAGTACCGCTGGCGTGATCCCTGCGCATGCGCAGGGGGGGTTCCTTTCTGCACCGGCCATGGCGGAAATTTACACAGGCCGGCACGGAGGGAAAGAGTGCCCCCATGGCACGGGCCCGCCCACAGTTCGGTGGGCCCCGCCCCCCCTACCCCCACCCCCGTGCCCCCCCGAGGACTCTGTAGGCAGCTCTCAGAGCCAGGTCCCGCCAGTACGGTGGCGGGACTGGCCGAAAATGGGCGGCTGCTGGGCCCAACGGGGACCGGAGAATCGCCGGGGGTGCCACTGCCAATGGCCCCCGTCCAGCGCGGCGCGATCCCCGCCCAAAAAATGGCGCCAGAGAATTCGGCAGCCGGCGTCGGAGCGGCGTGGCGGGAGTCACGCCGCCCCCCCGGCGATTCTCCGACCCTCCGCCAGGTCGGAGAATCCCGCTCAATATCTCTAATTACGTATTCCCCAGGGAACCCACTTAATCTAAATAAAAGTTCCTGAGCCCAAACTTTTATGATTCTTTAATTGCACATGTGTCGCCAAAAAACCTAGGATTTTTAAAAACATGATTGCAGCAGTCACACACTATCCCAGGCTTTTAACCCTTACTGCACCAAATACAATATAATACAATATATCTGAAATTCCTACAGTCATCACACTGCACACAAGCCTCCTCTCATCTCTTTATTTAACTCTATCAATAGATCCATCCAGTCCTTTTTTCATATCTACTTACCTTGCTTCCACTTTGTTATTCACCTCAACCATGTCTTGTTGTGGCATATCCGTATTCTTATCATTGTTTGGGTAAAATCCTTAGGTCGTTGGTTCAATTCCGGCTCAAAGGAAGTCTCCCTTCCCTTGGGCAGCATGGTGGCGCAGTGGGTTAGCCCTGCGGCCTCATGACGCCGAGGTCCCAGGTTCGATCCCGGTTCTGGGTCACTGTCCGTGTGGAGTTTGCACATTCTCCCCGTGTTTGCGTGGGTTTCACCCCCGCAGCCCAAAGATGTGCAGGGTAGGCGGATTGAACACGCTAAATTGCCCCTTAATTGGAAAAAATGAATTGGGCACTCTAAATTTTTAAAAAATCATTGTTTGGGTAAGGTTTTTCTGAGTTCCCTATTGATTTTGTCGGTGACTATTTTACAATTACTTTCTCTGGTTTTTGTCCCTTCCACAAGTGGAAACTCCTTCATCTCATTATTTAAAAAGGACAGGGAGGAATGCCATTCTATTTCCTGTTTCACAGTCATTCTAGATAGCAAAGACAACTACCTTAACCCAGAAGCAGTACAGTAAAGAAAACTATAATTCCCTCAAACTGCCTTTGGAATCTGTACTTGCTTGTAATAATGTTTGAAAAAGATTTCACGAGTTTGCTTCAATTGCAAACGGACCAAGTGTAATTTTCTTGGATAATAAGAAATGTTAGTCCTTGTGACCTGGCTGTTCTTGACCTGAACGCAATACCAACAGGAAAGAAGTGAAGAGAGGGATGCCATGCGGCCAGACACAAAGGAGAGCTGCAGGCATAAAGGAGAACTACAAACAGAGGTGGTGGAAGATGAAGACTCAGATGCAGACACAAAGAGAAAGCAGACAGAGTCCAGAGCAAAAAACCCAAAGGAAGCAGTAAGTTTTTTCTATTTAGCAGAAAAGGATACCGGAATTCCTTACGGTTCAGTGCAAGCTAGCTAAAAGTGTCTAAACTGGAAATATGTGTAAATACAGGAGGGGTGTGAGCAACTCTTTATCATCTTCCAGCTGTTTAGAGTTGGGTGCTTTCCCAGAAGTGGCAAATCCATGAACCTGGGCATTATTGCTTATTGGTTGGTTGGTTGAAAAGGAACTTTGGAAAGTGACACCATCTGTACTGTTATTACCCAAGGGAGTGACAGAAGTGTGCCTTGCTGATGATAATTAGTACCCATGAAACTCGAAGGTGAAAGGGGTTGTCAGATCGAATTCCTAACCTGTCCTTCATGAATAAAAAACAACATATTGTGGAACTGGGTTGCTACATAGTGCCACATTTGTGCGAGTGATGCTGCAAGGCAAATCTTTGTTGAATTGACTATTAAAATGAAATTTACCTTTTTATTTTTGAAGTATCATCTGCCTGGTAATTCATGTATAAGTTGTATTGGTCTGATAGGCGATGAGGTAAAAGCTACAAAAAGAGGAATCTAGTTGGTAATTTCTTTGTTTGGGGTAGTGTTCCGTAAATTTTGTTACTTTAGATTATTGTTCCCCCCCCCCCCCCCCCCCCCCCCCGATCATAACACAAGTCATTGGGGCTGAGAAACAAGGTGGAAAGTGTTGCTTTGGCTGCATTGCGGATTTCAGTGGTGACTGTTTTCATTGAAGATCTTCTCCCTGAGGTGACAGGTAGAATACAGGAGGGAGGATGGTCTCTGGTTGAAGAGATGCATCCTGTGGTAAACTAAAGACTCTGGAAAGTTTGCCCTGGCGAGGAAGGAAGAAATCACCAGAGCGGATCTAACTGTTGAAAGTTAGTTCAGGAATTCTCAGAGGACTGAGAAAGAGAACCTGCACTAATGATTGTTTATTATGACTCATCAAAACAGGGAGACATGAATCCACTGAAATCTGGGAGTGACTGTGGATGTTTCCCTACCTTTAAAGATTGTAATCCTGTGGGGAGTGTGCTGTACTGTATATGCAGACAGCATTGGGTTATTGGCCATATTAACACACTAATAAGAGTTATCTTTTCTCTAGTTTAGTGTTTACTTGCCTATTAAGTTATGTCTAGTCAATGTTACTTTTAGTTTGTTTGTTGCAGTAAAAGGCTTCAAACTTGAAACCTTGCTGAGAAATTCCTTTAAGTCAGTCACTGGGAATTCAGACATTTCTCCAAAAATTATAAATTCCTATGGGGATTGTAACACTAGCCAACAATAAATTCCTAGGAATTTGCCTTTGTAATCTGGCAAACATATATATGGTAGCACAACAGGGATATATGAAAGCTGGATTTCAAGAAACACATAACTAAAATTCAACTTAATGTCAGAGACTTGCTACCACACAATCATTACTTGAGGACAACTCTTCAGCATCCATTACAAAGCATCCTATGTTGACAACTGGATTGTAGTGGATATCTAGGGCCAGAATTCTCCGGCCATTGGGATTCACTTTTCCCACTAGCAGCATATCCCCGCCCACAGGTTTCCCGGCGGCTTGGGATGGCTTCAATGGAAATCCTATTGACAAGCAGCGGGAGTAGTGAATCCCGCTGGCAGTGAACGGTGCGGCAAGGAGAAACACGCGGCTCAGGGACCGGAGAATCCAGCCGCTTGTGAAGAATTTTTTACCTCACATTTAGACAGGTGGTCGTTTCTCATAAAATATTAGCTCATCTGGTGTGATCAATACCTAGTTCCAATTACTTTCCCCATACCTTTGACAACCACTTTGGTGAATTTGTAGCATTGCTGATGAAACATTTATTAGGGGCAAACAGAGATTAATATTTTGAATGTTCAACACAATGTGTAAAATTGATTAGATCTGCTTTTTTCCTCTTCCTGCACATCTTTCTGAGTGACCCATCGAGTCTGATTGTTGTTCAAATCTTTGTTTTTCCCGATGGCCAACCTTACCCTTCAATTTTTGAAAAGATTTGTTTTGTGAGTGGTAAATCAAACTTTCAAGATGAGGATGTTCCACTTCCTGTGATACATCCAATTTTGTTGGATTGTTGGTTCAATTACTCCAAACTACTCATGGGCCAACACCCCTAATTTCATGGCATTGACGCTAACCCTCCAGCCTTCCAGAACTGTGCGGTACTCTCCTGCAAGAAAGGAAGCTATATACATCCTACTCATTAGTTCCACACAACCTGGAAACTGATGCCTAGATTAGATTGAGCTGGGGGTTACTGATCTTTGTCAAAGCCTGATCCAATGTCCTGTTGTGGCTACTTTAGGCCCCTGCTGGCTTTAGGCCCCTGATCTCACTCCACCTTCTGGTGTCAGGGGTGCTTACATGCATAGACAGCCTGCCTCAAAATTGGTAGGGGTGGTGGTGGTGGGGACCTCATTATAGAGCTTGGGTGGAGAATTAGCAAGGCAGCCCAAAGTAATTTGACAAAAAGAAAAATTGTTCTGTCCATTTCACAAATTATCCATTTTAGCTGTGAAGATCCTTGCTGTTTTCTGATGTATTTCTGGTGTGTGATTGTGGCAGAAGACTGGGCAGAATCCTTTACTGCCAGCTTTCTTTCAGTATGTCACATCTCCCAATTTCCATTGCATGTTTTGATCACTCACCTGCCAAGTCCCGAGTGTCCTTGTTTAAATATGTGGAAATTAAACCTGATGACAGGGCTACCCCAAGGCTTTAGACTTACACTCGGAAAGTATTTGTGGCAATTTATACTGGGAATTATAGGGTGCAATTGTTGCCAATCACAGCTGAGACAGGCAGAAGTGAGGAGTTTCGGAGACTGAAGAGTTTGGAGAACTGGTCGTAACTTTTGCAGCATTTTTGTTTACAAGGAGTTCAAGTGGTGAGTTATACGGGGGTAAGTAGTAATTAAACTTATCTTCAGGGTTAATTGCAAGCTAGATTAGTTCTTTAGTTGGGGAATTAAAAGCTGCTCTTTCGATTATTGTAGTTTAGTTGCATTCCTGAAACAGGAGTCAGCGGAGTCACACCCAACTCTAGCTGTATCTGGTTAACTGTGCAATTTGTTAAATCCAGTCTCGAAAGCATTGCAATGTGAGGTCTATAAAAAGAGACTCTAATCAGTGCCTGCTTGGATGAACTGAGAGTGCTTTTGGATTTGGGTGCAAACAGGGAGTTAGGTGAAACTGGGAAAAGGTGAAACTGAAAAGACTGAGTGCGGAGTTCAGTCTGGACAGGAGCAGAACACAGCTGAGTTTTATAAACACCAAGGTAATGGGCGGGATTCCCTCATCCTGCAGCAGAGTGTCCACGCCGTCGTAAACGCCATCGCGTTTGGAGCGGTTCACACTGCTCCAGCTGCTGATCCCGGTGCAAACTGGGCACCGCGGGATCCGCACATGCGCAGTGGGCGCTGGCGCCAACGCGCCCATGCGCAGTGGCTTCCTTCAATGCGCCGGCCCTGACGCAACATGGCGCAGGACTACAGGGGCCAGGGTGTAGGAAATGAGTCTCCCAGCCAGAGAGGCCGGCCTGCCGATCGGTGGGCCCCGATCGCGGGCCAGGCCGCATCAGACGCCCCGCCCAGGGTCGGAGCCACCCTCCCCCCCCCCCCCAAACAGGCTGCCACCCGACCCTTCCATGCTGAGTTCCCACCAGCTGAGAGCAGGGGTGGATGGCGCCGGTGGGACCCAGCGTTTCCATGACGGCCGCTCGGCCCATCCCGGCCCGAGAACCGACGGGCCGGCCGCATAGAGCGGCACCGGCGTCACTCCGCTCTGCGGAGAATCGCGTGCCGGCGTCGTGGCACGTGGCCCGGTCGCGGGGATTCTCCAGCCCTGCCCAGGCCTGAGAGAATCCCGCCCCAGATTCCTGTTCTCATTGACTTCGCGGTCAGTGTCACAGTGAAGAAGTCAAGAGTATAAATAGTTTTTGTTTTTGAGAAGGAGGGGAATAACTTGGAAACAGCACAAATAAGTGTAAGTCAGGGTCATTATGATAAAGTAATTGGGCAGCACGGTAGCACAGTGGTTATCACTATTGCTTCACAGCTCCAGGGTCGTAGGTTCAATTGCCGACTTGGGTCACTGTCTGTGCAGAGTCTGCACATTCTCCCTGTATCGGCATGGGTTTCCTCCGGGTGCTCCGGTTTCCTTGCACAAGTCCCGAAAGATGTGCTATTAGGTAATTCGGACATTCTGATTTCTCCCGCTGCGTACGCGAACAGGCACCGGAATGTGGTGACTAGGGGCTTTTCACAGTAACTTCATTGGTGTTAATGTAAGCCTACTTGTGACACTAAAGATTATTATAATATGTGTAAACAAAGTAGTGTAAGGGAAGTAAAGTTACTGTAAGGGAGGTCCGTAAATAGTATTCTTATATTGCTTAATTTTTTGTAAAAAGGGAGTAAATAAAGCACTTAATGGTAGTCATGGCAGGAGAGCTTGCACCCATGAAATGGTCCTCCTGTACTATGTGGCAAATAATGGATGTTTCAGTTGCAGGAAGTGTGTCACCTGCAGTTACTGGCTAACCACATTTCAAAGCTGGAACTGAGAGTGGATTCCCTGTGGAGCATCCGAGATGCTGAGCAGGCCATGGATAGCACATTCAGCGAGGTGGTAACACCGCACAGTGAGCATTGAATAGGCAGAAAGGGCATGGCTGACCACCAGACAGAGTAGAGGAAGGCAGGTACTGCAGGAGTCCTCTGAGGCAATCCCCCTTTCTAACAGATATACCATTTTGGATACTGTTGGGGGAGGTGACTGTGTAGGGAAATGCAGTGGCAGCCAACTTCATGGCACCATGGGTGGGTCTGCTGCACAAGAGGGGAGAAGGAAGAATGTCAGGGCTCTTGTGATAGGGGATTCAATTGGAAGGGATCGTCAGGTGTTTCTGTGGCAGCAGAAGAGACTCCAGAATAGTATGTTGCCTCCCAGGTGCCAGGGTCTGGGATGTCACTGAACGGCTGCAGGGCATACTGAAGGGGAGGGCAAACTGACAACATTGTGATACATATTGGTCCCAACAATATAGGCAGAAAAAGGGATGAGGTCCCGAAAGCAGAATTTAGGGAGCTAGGAAGTAGATTAAAAAGCAGGACCAAGAAGGTAGCAATCTCTGGAATCAATTACAGCAGTAAGGAGGGACGATATCGGAGCAGCTTCTTGAACTGACGCCATAGGGGTAGCACTTAAAAACCTAAAAGGAGCAATCACATTGTTGGGAATGTTCTAAATGCCCCCGAACAGTCTGAGAGAAATAGAAGAGCAGATATGTAGGCAAATTTCAGAGAAGTGTAAAAGTAATAGGGTGGTGAGAGTGGGGGATTTCAACTTCCCCAATATTAACCGGGGAAGCCAAAGTGTGAAAGGTTCAGAGGGAGCAGAATTCTTAAAATGTATCCAGGAGAACTTTTTTAAGCCAGTACGTAGAAGGACCTACAAGAAAGGGGGCGGCCCTGGACTTCATTTTCGGTAACGAAGCTGGGCAAGTTGTTGAAGTATAAGTTGGGAATTATTTTTCAGACAGTGATCAAAAAACGATTAGATTCAAGATTGTGATGGAAAAGGACAACGATGGGCCTGAGATCAAAGTTCTAAACTGGAGGAAGGCGGATTTAAATAAGATCAGATATGATTTGACCAGAGTGCACTGGGAGCGGACACTTTTAGGTAAAGCTGTGATAGAACAGTGGGATGCATTCAAGAAGGAAATAGGGAGAGTAAAGGGCCAAGATGTTCCAATCAAAAAAAAGGGTGGGACCAACAAATCCAGTGAACCCCAGATATCGAGGGATATACAACATTCGCTAAGGAGAAAAAGTGAGACTGATGGCAGTTTTGAGGGCTCAAAAGAGCAGAAGCCCTAGAGATATATAGAATGTGCAAGAAGGAACTTAAAAAGGCAGTTAGAAGAGCAAAAAGAGGACATACTAAGGTAAAATAAAGGAAAATCCTAAATTGTTTTATAAGTACATGAAGGATAAAAGGATAACTAGGGAAAGACTATGGCCCAATAACGACTACAGTGATAATTTGTATGTGGAGCCGGAGGCTGTAGGTATGGTTCTAAATGAGTACTTCTTTGTCACTGTTCACTTGTGAGAGGGACAGTGTGGATGTAGAAATCGGGGAGAACAACTGTAATAAAATTAAAGAGATTAACATAGACAGAGAGGAGGTTGAGTGGTCTGGCAAGCTTAAAAGTAGGCAAACATCCAGGGCCAGATACAATGTATCCCAGGTTGCTGAGTGAGGCAAATGAGGAACTAGCAGGGGCGCTGGCAATAATTTTCAATTCCTCTCTGGCCACAGGAGAGATGCCGGAGTACTCGAGGATAGCCAATCTGTGCCATTATTCAAGAAAGGAGGAAGGGATAAACCAAGAAACTACAGGCCAGTCAGTCTAACCTCAGTGATGGGGAAACTATTGCTGCAATTCTGAGAGACAGAATCAATTGCATTTGGAGAGGCAGGGATTAATCAAGAACAGTGAGCGCGGTTTGTTAAGGGGAGGTCATGTCTGACCAACTTGATTGAATTTTTCAAAGAGGGGACCAGGTGTGTAGATGAGGTAAATGCATTTGACCTAGTCTACTTGGACTTCAGCAAGGCTTTTGATAAGGTCCCACATGGGAGACTAATAGCGAAGGTAGGAGCTCATGGGATCCAAGGAAATTTGGCAAATTGCATCCAAAATTAGCAGAGTGGCAGGAAGCAGAGTGTGATGATTGAGGAGTTTTTCTGATTGGAAGCCTGTGTCCAGTGGGGTCCCTCAGGCCCTTGCTGTTCATGATTTATATAAATGATTTCAATATGAATGTAGGAGGGTTGATCAGCAGGTTCGTGGATGATACAACATTGGTGGGTGGTACAATGTGAGGAGGACAGCCTTAAATTATAGGCCCTTCATCCCAAACTGTTCCATGCCAACCAAAATTAGATGGGCTGGTTAGATGGGTTGATCAGTGAAATTCAATCTGGATAAGTGTGAGGTGATGCACTTCGGACAAACAAGGCAAGGGAATACATGCTAAACGGCAAGACCCTGGGAAGCACCGAGGATCAGAGGGATCTTGGTGTGCATTTACACAAGTCCCTTACGGTAGCCGAGCAGGTGGATATAGTGGTTAAGAAGGCATATGGAATACTTGCCTTCATTAGCAGAGGCATAGAGTTTAAGAGCAGACAGGTTGTGCTGGAACTGTATAAAACTTTGGTTAGGCCACAGGTAGTGTATTGTGTGCAGTTCTGGAATCCACATTATAGGAGGGATGTGATAGCACTGGAAAGGGTGCAGAGGAGATTTACCAGGATGTTGCTGGGCTGGAGAGTTTTAGTTCTGAAGAGAGATTGGATAGACTTGGATTGTTTTCCTTGGATCAGAGGAGACTGAGGGGGGACATGATTGAGATGTATAGAATTATGAAGGGCATTGATATAGTAAACAGGAACAAACTTTTCCCCCTGGTGGCGGGGCCAATGTCCAAGGGGCATAGATTTAAGGTAAGGGGCAGGAAGTTTAGAGGGGATGTGAGCAAAATCTTTTTTACCCAGAGGGTGCTGGGAGTTTGGAATTTGCTGCCTTAAAGGATGGTGGAGACAGAGACCCTCATAACATTTAAGAAGTATTTAAATGTGCGCTTACGATCCCAGGGCATACAAGACTATGGGCCAAGTGCTAGAAAGTGGGCTAGCGATGGTTAGGTGGTTGTGTTTGACCAGCGCAGAGGGCCTTTTCTGTGCTGTATAATTCTATGACTCTATGACTTTATCACATGCTCGACCTAGACTTGTTTCCCACTGCTTCCGATAGAGCCAGACTACAGGCAGACTTCAGCCCGCTAACCACTCTGATTCCCCCGCTTGGACGCATGCAACTACCATGAAGGAAAAAGATGACTAGCACAAGGATAACCCCCACTGCCTTGGAATATAAAGACAGTACAGATCAGCATGAGAGGCTGGTGGTGTGGGAGGAAGGGGGGGGGGGAGATGCCCTGTGAAGGGGCTGTTTAGCACTGGGCTAAATCGCTGGCTTTGAAAGCAGACCAAGGCAGGCCAGCAGCACGGTTCAATTCCCGTACCAGCCTCCCCGAACAGGCGCCAGAATGTGGCGACTAGGGGCTTTTCACAATAACTTCATTTGAAACCTACTTGTGACAATAAGCGATTTTCATTTCATTTCATTTCAAGATGCATTCACTGACCTTGGCTTTTCTGTGAGATAATTAGACTTTTTGTGGCCTCCCTCCCAGGTCCTTGGGTCCAGACCCGGCAGGTTGACCTCCCTGGTCACCTGCTCCAACTTACTTATCTGGATGCTCTATGAGGCCTCCCTGGCTCCCTGCAGGACTATGGTGTCAGGAAAATATTGGTGACGTGACAATAGCAGGGAAATCTAAAAAAGTGGAATATTTTCTGCAGGCTATATCATCATAGAATCATCATCATAGAATCTACGGCACAGAGACAGGCCCTTCGGTCCAAACTGGGCCATGCCAACCAAAAAGCCCATCAAATATTTTTAAAACTGTGAGAAAATGTAAGTTATTTAAGGGAAGGACAGCGTGGCTGTGTTAATGGCATTAATGCTTTTGATATGTTGATTAGCTTAACAACACTGCAAACAGATGCTTACTTAAGGCAAGTTAGTGACAAATGGGGGAAATACATTAGTGACAATGGGGGAAAGAACATGAATTGATTTGAATGAAGTGTTAAAGGTTTAAAGGAAGAGAAAACATGTGAAAGAGAGGTCTGAAGAAAGGGTCATAAAGTGAGTGTACTTTGCATTTATACTTGTTATCACCCTGCATGGGCTCATCCAGCTGGGGATGATTGTTCCCGAGTGCTGATTGGGTTTGAGTTAATGAGCACTAGTAAAGCAAGGGAGTGAGGACCCTAAGATGTGTAACTGGGTCCTGTGTAAATACTGCTGTTATGCTGAATTAATGTCTTCTGGACTCTTTGGATTCCTCTTTGCCTTCAATTACTTCAATACTCTAAAAGCTAAAATCAAGGTAATTAAGTATGTGTTCTAAAATAAACTAAGTTAGATAAAGGAGGATGAAACGGGAAAATTGTATTTTAGGAGGTGATTAAACCTGTGAAAGAAGCTGTCTATAGACCTCAGCCAACAGCAGGAATAAATGTTTAACTTCCAGTAAGCATCGTCTGTGAAGAAACCTTGTGTTGAAAAAATGGCTGCTTATTTCACCTCCGAAATAGCCTCAAAAATATATAATTGCCTGGTGTGGTACCTTTTACTGTATTTTTAAAGATTTTAAAATCTATAAGGTGTTGTGGAACCATTTGTGGAGAGTTAGCTCTGAGGGTAGTTAACTTAAGATTGTTTGGGTCTGATTAAAATTAATGATATTGTTTATAGCCATTGTCTCATTTAAATGTATTTCTAGTTTACTTTATTGGTGTTTATTTTATTTCTTAATAAACATTTATTTTATTTAAAATCATCACGAAATGTCTGGGACATCATTCTCCTCACATGAAACCTAATTGTAAAAGTACAGTTGAGGGCAGTTGGTTCGATTTCCCTTTCTGGGAATTAGAGCAATCGGCATTTGCCATCAGCCGTGTCTTTAACAATGGCATCACTCCTCCTGCCCATCTCTACCATCAATGCCTCCAGTACTGCATCCGTCACCCTGAAGCACTCTCTCTGCCTTGGTGTTCTATTGCTCATAATTTAAATTCCAGCAATATTTCTCAGTTTCAATAGTTTCCTTCTAAAAGGGACAGATTGCCTTTAAGAACAGGAAATCTGCTGCAATGCATGCTTTCAGCACAGCACTGTTCTTCGCCCTGCTCTGCACAGGGGCTGCCAGCAGAGGAAACCATCAATGAGATACCTGTTTGACCCCACATTATGGTAACGTAGTGGGAGCACTAATGGCATATAAACCTATGGCAGGAGTGGGTAATGTTAGTGACAATCTGCTGTAATCTGACTATGGGATCTTGTAACAACATTATTTCAGTTCAGTTCTGATTATACTTCCATTCAATTAACCATCTGCACCATTGTTATGCTGAGCGAAACTTGCTCTGACTCTGGAAGCGTTTACCTGAATTGAAAATTAATTGCATGAATTGCATTGACACAGTAGACTTCCAACTGTAGACATAATTTATAATGTAAGCTATCTGGGGCCCGGCATTAAGCATGCCACATTAATAAAACAATGGACATCAGCTTCATTTTCGTGCCAACTTGGTTCATTTTGAATGAATACAAATGTCCTTGATTGGACTAAGGGGATTTCAACACACTGCTCTAACAAGTCGATTTCCATCCTACATCTTCACTCTCTTCCTTCAACTCCTCTTAATTGCAAGCCCATCAGTCCTACAAACTGCTATACTTGAGAGGAAACTAATTTTGAATTCCGAGAGAAGCCAGAAGCATTTCTAAAATCTCCCCGTGTCATCACCTAGATAGTGTAGGCTAATGGGTTTTCATATCAAATATTCTGTACTGAAGAAAGGAGAAATAGAATCTGCAAATACCATCAAAGACATCGCCTAACCTCTGTCTTTATATGAATTGAAGTTTTCATCCCAGTACAACAAGGTTAAGTCACCAGCCCTGTTTTTGGATTGCTGTACAAGTGTAAGTGAAAAGGAGTCTTTATTCTCACTTTTAACACATACTAAACTCTAAACAATATAAATACTTTTTTTTTGCAATAGTATTTTTTCAATTTAGATTTTAATCTGCAGGATTAAATTTGCAGGATCATATTTCATTGCACTATCTGAATAGTTGATTTGATATATAAAAGGAATACTCATTTGAATTAGCTGCCCAACCGATCAACTAAGGGAAAACTATCATCTATAAATCCCACAAAACAATGAATTGTTTAAATTATTGCCATTTGGCTCAACAGATCTACACCAGTGTTTACAAAATTACAAGTCTGTTCCCGTCCTTCCTCATTGAATCCCACCAACTATTACAGTAAACTGTAAACTAGTATGGTATCCCAATCATGGTAGCATAGATTTGTAGATGAGTGTTATATTGGGCCAGAGTGGTGGGAGCTGTAACATATAATTTTTCAGATCCTTTTCCTTCATTCATTCAGAGGATGTGGCCATTGCTGGCTGGGCCAGCATTTAGTGCATGCGGCATGATAGCACAGTGGTTAGCACTGTCGCTTCTGTTGCATTTTTGCATTTTTTTATACTGAGTGGGATACTATCCCACCAGCGTCACCAAGAATGTTGCCAATTAATAATGATGATATTGCTTTTCAGAGTCGCCAGGTATCAAATGATACCACCACAAGGTTCAACCGGATATTGATCAAAGACCCAACAACCAGTCAGTTCAAGTTCAATAATGGTTTATTTACACACAAGATTAACTCGCACATGCAACATAAAAACACTACAAGCTAAATTATACCTAACACTACAACAACCTGTACTTAACTTCAGGCACCCGGCTTTGGAAGAGGAACAAGGCCTTTGTTTGGATCTGGAGTGGCTGGGTCTGGAGAAGTAACTTCGGCTCTGCTGGGCCCATCCGTCTGGTAGCAATTGTTGATCTTGGACTTGCTTCTGTCCGTGGTGCTGCAGTTGGCTTTAGGTACAGGCCAGGCCGAAGAGTGCCGGTGTGCCAGGGCCAAAAGAGATCGAACACATGGCAGTGTCTCTCTTTATCCTTTGGGGTTTCCCGCTCTTTTGGGCGGTCCTTAGCTTTGGACCCAATAATTCGGCAGGGTTCGATTACTGTCTTCGAATTGAGCCAATGAAGGGGCGGGTGCCTTGATGACTGGGCGTGTCCTGAGCGGTCATTGACCTTGGCTGTTTGGGCTTCCTGAGTGAAGGGAGTGGCGCCGATGTGTCTGGAATTGTATCTGATACCCGAGTACCAGTCCTTTGTCCTAGGGAAATGGGCCATTAGAATGCAAATCGGCTGGGGGTTTCGATACTGTCTGGTTCTCTGTTAGCAAATATACATTTAGGCTCTGAGTTTGCCCGAATCCTGTATTGGCCATATTTCCCTTGAGTCTTTGCAAGTATCCATGTTTTCTTTGTAAGTGGCCATCCCAGATGGCTACACTTCACAGCGCCATGGTCCCAGGTTCAATTCCCGCTTGTATCACTGTCTGTGCAGAGTCTGCACGTTCTCCGCATGTCTGTGTGGGGTTCCTCCGGGCGCTCCGGTTTCCTCCCACAAGTCCTGAAAGACATGCTTGTTAGGTGAATTGGACATTCTGAATTCTCCCTGTGTATCCGAATAGGTGCCGGAGTGTGGCAACTAGGGGCTTTTCACAGTAACTCCATTGCAGTGTTAATGTAAGCCTACTTGTGGCAATAATTAAGATTATTATTATTATTATCCCTAATTTACTGTGAATTGAGTGTCTTGCAAAGCCATTTAAGAGACAACCTTATTACTCTGGATCGGGAGCTGCATGTAGACAAGACCAAATAAGGACAGCAGATTTCCTTCACTAAAGGACATTAGTGAACCAAATGGGTTTTTAACATCATCAATAGTGGTTTCATGGTCATCATTTTCGGGTGGAAGTCTCTGTTTCCGGACGCCCACAGGGACTCCAGTAATAGGAAGACCCAAATAGGTCCCTGCGGGGGTCTCCCTATTACAGGGGTCCTGGGGGGGCCCCTATTACAGGGGTCCTAGGGAGGGTGGGTAGCAGTTCAGGTCATGCCTGTACTTTTGGGTAGGGGGTACCCATGCAATCAGAGGATTGGGGGCTACTGTGCAGTCTGGGGGACTGGGGGAGGGGGGTGCAGGTAGTTCGAACACGGGTTCCCAGAGCATTAGTCTGGGTCTCTGGATTACTGGTTCAGTGACAATACCAGTTTGCCACCACCCCTCTCTTCTAATAAACATGCTGGTAAATGGAATAATAGCTTTTTATGCCAAGGCTATCAATTCATTCTGGTCATCACACAATGAAAATTTAAAATGATTTGCTTTGGTACATTTCTGTTGCAGCCAGTATTTTAAATCACAATTATTTTTATTTTGGAAGTAAATAGCTTCATCAGTTGATAGGAGCAATTTTGCAAGCACAGTGACACATTTCATCTACTTTTGGAAACATTGGAACAATACCCTCTAGGAGGACAAGTCAGCAGACACATGGGAACATCACCACAAGCAAGTTCCCCGCCAAGCCACACGTTTTCGTGAACATCCTTCACTGTCGCTGGATTAAATTCAGGAACAGCACTGTGGGTGTACCTACACCACACGGACTGCAGCAGTTAAAGAAGGCAGCTCACCACCACCTTCTCGAGCCCAAAGATGTGCAGGTTAGGTAGATAGGCCGTTCTAAATTGCGCTTAATGTCCAAAAATGGTTAAGTGTGGTTACTGGGTTACAGGGATAGGGTGGAGGTGTGGGCTTAAGTAGGTTGCTCTTTCCGTGGGCCGGTGCAGACTCACTGGCCGAATAGCCTCCTTTTGCAATGTTAATTCTATGATTCGATGAAAGGTAATTATGAATGGGCAATGAAGGCTGGCTTAGCCAGTGATGCCCACATCCTGTGAACAAATATATTTTTAAAAATAGTCTGAACATTGAGGAGGATCACACTCATAAAGCACTCCATCCAATTCTCCACCCATTCATTTAAATGGCCCGGAAATTGATGGGCTCCCTTCCTGCCTGTTTATCTGATTGTTGCTGTGCTAAAGAAATCCATTGCACCAAGAAGCAGGAACTGGAAAATCTGCCTGCTCACCGTCTCCTTTTTTTGGGAGGAAATACGAAAAGGAATCGACCTCAAACATTTTAACAAAGAGTAAATTTTGTAACTCGCATTGTTTTTATTCTGTGTCATTTCCCACTCTTATGGCAGTTCTTGTTGACCGATTATCTGTTCGACAGTCTGCCTCAGCTGTTCTGTCCACTGATTGACCAAGTGGGCGGCCCGGTAGTGCAGTGGTTAGCACTGTTGCTTCACAGCTGCAGGATCCCAGGTTCGATTTCCGGCTTGGGTCACTGTCTGTGTGGAGTCTGCATGTTCTCCCCTGTGTCTGCGTGGGTTTCCTCCGGGTGCTCTGCTTTTCTCCCACAAGTCCCAAAATATGTGCTGTTAGGTAATTTGGACATTCTGTATTCTCCCTCTGTGGGCCCGAAGTGTGGCGACTAGGGGCTTTTCATAGTAACTTCATTGCAGTGTTAATTTAAGCCTACTTGTGACAATAAAGATTATTATTTGGGACCAAGCTCGAGTCCCAGGCTAGCCACACAGATCCCCGCCGTCTATGGCAAGGTCTGCAAGACATAACGGGCTACAAGATGAAGGCATGTAAAATCGTCGGCTCCCCTCCCTGATGAGCTTAACGCATTCTATGCCTGCTTTGCGCAAGAGGTCAGCGAGAGCGAGCCCTCCACCCCAGAAGCCGCGGATGAACTTGTATCTGAGATCACCACTGCAGACGTCAGAGCAGCCTTCTCGAAGGTCAACCCACGGAAAGCCACTGGCCCGGATGGGGTACCCGGACGAGCACTCAGGTCTTGCGTGGGGGTATTCGCAGACATCTTCAACCTCTCTTTACAACAATCTTAGATCCCTATCTGCTTCAAGAAGACGACCATCATCCCTGTACCAAAAAAAAGTCAAGCAGTGTGCCTTAATGACTATCGCCCAGTGGCTCTGACATCCATCATCATGAAGTGCTTCGAAAGGTTAGTCATGGCACAAATCAACTCCAGCCTCCTGGATTGCCTTGATCCACTACAGTTTGCCTACCACTGCAACAGGTCCTCAGCAGACACCATCTTCATGGCCCTACACTCTACCCTGGAACACCTAGATAACAAAGACACCTTTGTCAGACTCCTATTTATCAACTACAGCTCAGCCTTCAACACCATTCCTACGGAACTCATCTCCAAACTCCGTGGCCTTGGCCTCGGCTCCTCCATCTGCGACTGGATCCTGAACTTTCTAACCCACAGGTCACAATCAGTAAAGATAGGCAACAACACCTCCTCCACGATCATCCTCAACACTGGTGCCTCACAAGGCTGTGTCCTCAGACCCCTATTATACTCCTCATACACCTCTGACTGTGTGGCCAAATTCCCCTCCAACTCGATTTTCAAATTTGCTGATGGCACCACCGTAGTGGATCGGATGTCAGACAATGACGAGACAGAGTACAGGAATGAGATAGCGAATCTGGTGAACTGATGCGACGACAATAATCTCTCCCTCAATGTCAACAAAATGAAGGAGATTGTCATCGACTTCAGGAAGCGTTGTGGAGAACATGCCCCTGTCTACATCAATGGGAACGAAGTAGAAAGGGTCGAGAGCTTCAAGGTTTTAGGTGTGCAGATCACCAACAGCCTGTTCTGGTCCCCCCATGCCGACACTATAGTTTAACAAAAAAAAAATAAAAAATTTAGAGTACCTAATTATTTTTTCCAATTAAGGGGCAATTTAGCGTGATCAATCCGCCTATCCTGCACATCTTTGGGTTGTGGGGGTGAAACCCACGCAGACAAGGGGAGAACGTGAAACCCACGCAGACACGGGGAGAACATGCAAACTCCACACGGACAGTGACCCAGGGCCGGGATTCGAACCCAGGTTCTCAGCGCCGTAGGTAGCAATGCTAACCACTGTGCCACTGTACTGCCCTGCCGACACTATAGTTAAGAAAGCCCACCAACGACGTTACTTTCTCAGAAGGCGAAGGAAATTTGGCATGTCAGCTACGACCATCACCAACTTCTACAGATGCACCATAGAAAGCATTATTTCTATCATAGCTTGGTATGGAGCCTGCTCTGCCCAAGACTGCAGGCAACTACAAAAGTTTGTGAATGTAGCCCAGTCCATCACGCAAACCAGCCTCCCATCCATTGACTCTATCTATAATTCCCGCTGCCTCAGAAAGGCAGCCAGCATAATTAAGGACCCCACGCACCCCAGACATACTCTCTTCCACCTTCTTCCGTCAGGAAAAAGACACCAAAGTTTGAGGTCACATACCAACCATGAAGAACAGCTTCTTCCCTACTGCCATCAGACTTTTGAATGGACCTACCTCGTATTAAGTTGATCTTTTCTCTCCACCTTGCTATAACTATAACATTATATTCTGCAGTCTCTCCTTCCTTCCCTATGTACGGTATGCATTGTTTGTACAGCATGCAAGAAACAATACTTTTCACTGTATACTAATACATATGACAATAATAAATCAAATCAAATACTATTATACTCATTATTCATGTCCTGTACTCTTGGCCTGGGCAATTCTGGACCGTTAGGACTGGTAATGAAATGAAATGAAAATCGCTTATTGTCACAAGTAGGCTTCAAATGAAGTTACTGTGAAAAGCCCCTAGTTGCCACATTCCGGCACCTGTTCTGGGAGGCTGGTACGGGAATCGAATCGTGCTACTAGCCTGCCTTGGTCTGCTTTAAAAGCCAGCGATTTAGCCCAGTGTGCTAAACCAGCCCCAATGTAAGTAGAAGTTATAGGTTCAGGGGAAGCTTTAACCAGTGTCTGAATCAGATGTTGTCCAGTGAAGGTTATGCTCATTTTCCTCCGCAGAACACAAGATCAATTATTTATTTCTGTCTGTGTTTTGCAGAGGTGTTGCTTTATTCATAAACCTCCAATCTCAGTGGATTGGAGATCTGCATCATTTACATTGCAAATGAAGACCTGGGCCATGCAAGTGCAGCAATCCAGTTTTATGAACTATTCAATCCAACAACTGACTCCACAGTTACTCCAAGATTAGATTTACCACTAAGGACCATGTTGGTACTACTTTCATTTCCATACCATGCAAGGACTACAGATTTCCTTCCCCAAAGGGCATCGGCGAACCGGATGGGTTTTTACGATTTCAAATTTCATTACCTGCCATGGTGAGATTGGAAACCCAGGTCCCTAGACTATTACCCTAGGTATCTGGAATACTGGTCCAGCAACAAACCATTACACCGCTGCCTGCCCTCCAAGAGAGAATTAATTTTGTCCTTGACAATAGGATCTCATAGTTTTCCAACCAATGGCATCAGACCGATCGACCTGTAGTTCTCAGATTAATCCCTATGTTTTTTGAGCAACATTTGCAATCCCTCAGCCCTCCGGCAACGCTCTCACATCCATGAAAGAGTGTGGTCAAATTCTCAAATATGCATATATTGGTTGTTATTTCTTCAAACTTCTTCAGTTACACCAATCCTGGCTGGCAGACTGCAGGATATATTGCTGCTGATATTGCATAATTTACTCTCATAATTGCAGCCAATGGTCTAACTGTCGCTCCCTATGCCACAACTATGTCACCAATTACACCAGGCTTTACACTGTAGTGAAAACAGCAAGGGTGCACAGTATTGCTGAGCAAACCTTAAATTATCTCAGCATGGCTGCAGTCAACTCAACACTTTAGTGAAGGCAGTTGAATTTAACATCCCAGATTCCCAGTGGAAGGAAGGTATCTGTAATGATCTCGCCAAGGCCAGTCTTGCAACAGCATACCCTTTTACTTACGAAATTACAAAGGTCGCAGTTGCGCCTTACAGGGCACAAGCCAAGCTTTGGGATCTATAGAATACCGGCCCAGATTGAAGTAGTGGACTTTAAACTCCCACTGCTCATTTCTCATTAGGCAAGCTTCTGCCTGCTCAATAGGGATATTCATACTCCACAAAGCCCATAGGAAGATCAATTGATAACCCCCTGTGTCCTTCGTGGGCACCATAACATCCCTCCCACTCCCTTAAGTCCCTTTCTTCCCCAGTCCCCTCGCTGCAAATGTCCCTTCTGCCACGTGGCGATCGGTCGTAGGTCAATCGAGGGTGGGACTGAATCTGGTGGTGGGAACCAAATTTGGGACTTTCCTTTCCAGAGGGAGCACCGAAAAGTTACTGATGTGGGTTTCTCTTCAGGCTCCGCTTCAGCGAGGGTAGCAGCTTCCTCTGCTTCCATCTCCGAGTCCGTGTCCCTGTTATCCAGAGGAACTGGCGCTGGGTCAGCTTAGAGCTGTTGCTCTAAGTACTTCGACCTCCAAGGCTGTTAACAAAGCTTGCTCGGAGGTGGACGTACTGCACCTGAGGTGGTACAGGTGTGTGCTTACGACCTTACCCTGGGTCTTGATTTTATATGACGCTGGCCCCATTTCCTCCATTATGATCTCAGGGACCCAGCTGGGACCATCTCCAAAGTTCCTCACGGAAATCGGATCGTCTGTATCAAATGGCCTTTCTGTTCTTGCAGAGTCATAATTACCTTTCCTCGTCTCTTTTTGGGACTCCTCCCTCCCCGCCAGGTTTGGAAATAGCAGGCATAGTCTCCTACAAAGCCGTCGTCCCTGGAGGTCGCAGGTCGGGTGACTCCCGCCAGGGTTCTCATCTTTTGTCCCTTTTCACTCTGTTTTGGGGGTAACATTTATGTGAGCCGTCTTCAATAAAGGGGTGGGAATTAGAGAAGATTGAAATCCCTCAGGACAGCCAGAGAATGATACCCTCCTCAACATTGAGCTCGTCTTTCTTGGGTCAGGCTGTCAGTAAAATCACTGCCTGTTATTCATCTCCCTCAATATTGTTATCCCGGAAGAATATGCTCTGTGTATTGGGCCCAGTCTTCACCACTTACACAAGTTTACCGAAGATAGGTATTTTCATTTCTTTAATGAAGGTTGTTCAGAGGAAGAAACTTGTCCTCGTCCCCAATGTAATAATCTGGCCAATGCCAGTCTCCCCACATCACACTCTTTTGTTTACATAACGAAGAAGGCCGTAGCCAGGGCTTACAATGCACAAGTCCAAACCCGGGGACCTGCAGAATAGCGGCCTGGATTGAAGCAGCGGATTTTAAATTCTCGCTGCTCATTTTCTATTGAGCGAGTTCCCTCCTGCTCAATAGGGAAGTTCATGCTCCACAAAGCCGGCGGGGTGATCTATTGATGATCCCCCATGTCCTTCATGGCCACCATAACCTTGGCCACCATAATATCTCAGCGATTCACCTGCAGGGGGAAACAGATAATACAATTTTTTTTTTAAATAAATTGATTATAAAGGCAAGGTGCTTTGTGCTCATTTCGGAAACTTATTTTAAAGTAAGTAATGATGTCTCCTTGAAATCTTGAATTTGATCAAAGCCTAATGCTAGCAGCTCAGCTCAGAAAGTGACATGTAGTAATGTGGTCACATCATTGCATAATTCCCTCACAATAGATCCATCGGTAATGCTTTAGCAGCTGTCTCATATAAGAGGGCTTTCATCAGTCAGCTGCTTTAGACATGAGTAAAGTGTGCTGCTGCCCCCTGTGTGTGATGGATAATAACAGGTATTATTCTGGAAGAGAAAGATTTCGCCTCACATAAACTGAAAAGGAATTCAGTTTAGTTACATCTGTCACTCTGCAACCTTTGTCCCAGGCTCAAATGGACCCATTTTAATACATCTACAGCATGCATGACTTGTCACACTGTGCCATGAGGAGCTGTGATCCATCAAGAGCAGCAGTTGTCCTCCACTACAACCTGCAACACGAGAGTAGGTGCCTGCTAAGCAGAAATGGCATGCTACATAGACTGAGCTAAGTCATCCCATGAACCATTATTCAGATCAACACCCCCCCAGTCCTGCCACATTAGCTCTGAATGATGGTGGACAATTAAACAACTAACTGGAGGTGTGGGCTCCAATATTAATCCCCTATCTCAACAATGGTGGACCCCGGAATACGACTTTAAAAGACAAGGCCAAAGCATTCACAGACATCTTCAGCCAAATGTGCCAAGTAGATAATCTTGGCCTTCTCTTAATGCCGTCACCTCCACAGATGCCGGTCTTCAGCTGCTTCAATTCAAGCCACATGCCATTGTCACGACACCCTGGGCTAGTGCGCTGTCAATTCCAGCCCCACTTGCCCCGGAGTCCCAACACCGATGAAATTAGATTTTATTTTAAATACCCAAGATCCTTGGTTGAGCCCAAAAAAAATTACAGTCACCAGGTTTGTAACTTTAACACAAGTAACCTTTCATTATTCAACAGACAGAAAATGTAACTGACTATTTTTAATACCCCTTTCCCAACATCCCCCCTCCCACTCCCTTTCTAACTATCCCCACTCTCTGCGCACACACACACACACAGACAAACAACACAGAGGAAAGGGTGGCAGAAAGAGAAAGAAAATATTAATAAAATAAAAGGAGAAAGGATCTTTGATTCTCTCGCATGACTTCTAGTTGAAGTCTTTCTGAAGTTCGGGCTTTTATTTTGGTCTTTCCAGCTTGAGATGATTTTCTTTGGCAAGATCATCTACTTTCTCTGTAGATTCAGGGTCATTTCAAGTTTACAGCATGGATGTGCCAGGCACTCACTGCTTTCAGAACAATAAAGCAGTGCAATGTTTTCACTTCAGCTTGCAAGAGAGAGAGAGAGAGCTCCTTCTCCTTCCAAGGTCTAAACACTTCTGCCAAGTTCTCTCAGGAAGAATCACGCAGGAACCAATCACTAAGTTTTGTCAGGCAGAACACACTCCCTGGCCACCCCACCGGTTGCAAATTAGCCAATCAAACCAACTTCTTCCAAACCTGGTTCCTAAGATTCACCTGGTGCCGAGGAGTCGGACTTCTCCTTTCCAAAACAAGACTTGGGAACACGCTATCCTGGCAAGTCCTCTTCTGGTTCAGCTTGAGTCTTTTGCTGAAAGGCACATTCCGATTATGGGCCCACGGACCAAAAATAATAAAATAAAATGAATGGGAACAAAGGAAATATACAGGAATGGCCCTTACAACATCAAGAGATAGCTGGGAACACTAGATACAGCAAAGGCTATGATCTGAACATCATCACAACCAGAGTGCTGAAAATGTGTACTCCAGATCTTGTGCCTTCTCCAGCCAAACTGGTTTAGTACAGCTGCAATACTGGCATCTCCCTAGATAATTAGAAAATTGCCAGATATGTCCACAAAAAGGAGAAATCCAACCAGTCAATTATCACCCATCATAATGTCAAAATTGATAATATTCATTGATTACACAGTGTCCAGTTCCATTTCCAATTCATCAGATAATAGATCAGTGCCCACATTTGGCAAGATATGGACAGAGTCCAAGCTTGATCTAATAAGTGATCAATAATATTCAAGTCACATGAGTACCGGGCATCATCTTCAGCAAGAGAGACTCTAACCACCTTGCTTTGTTATTCAAGAGTATTACCTTCACTGAAACCTCCACTATCAACATATTGGCATGACTATTGACCAGAAACTGAATTTTCTTTTTTTAATAATCATTTTATTGAGGTATTTTGGTATTAAAACAACAAAATAAACATTGTACATGAAACTATAAACATAGAGCAAAAGCCGTCTCCCTTCCTTACAGGTCCCACCTTTATTAACCCCCTACTCTAAGCTAAACTAACCCCCACCCCCCTCCTTCTGCTGACGATTAATTTTCCGCGAAGAAGTCGATGAACGGTTGCCACCTCCGCGCTAACCCTAACAGTGACCCATTCATGGCGAACTTGATTTTCTCCAAACAGAGAAAGCTAGCCATGTCCGATAGCCAGGTCTCTGACTTCGGGGGCTTTGAATCTCTCCAAGCTAATAGTATCCGTCTCCGGGCTACCAGGGAAGCAAAGGCCAGAATGTCTGCCTCTTTCTCCTCCTGGATTCCCGGGTCTTTCGACCCCCCCCGAAAATCGCCACCTCTGGACTCAGTGCCACCCTTGTTTTTAACACCATGGACATGACATCTGCAAACCCCTGCCAAAATCCCCTAAGCTTCGGACATGTCCAGAACATGTGGACATGGTTCGCTGGTCCTCCCGCTCATTTGGCACACCTGTCTTCTACCCCAAAGAATCTGCTCATCTGGGCTGCTGTCTTACGAGCCCGGTGAATTGTACCAGGCTGAGCCTGGCACATGTTGCGGATGCATTGACTCTACTCAACGTGTCCACGCATAGCCCATCCTCCCACTTGCGCTTCAGCTCCTTGGTCTGCGTCTCCTCTGACCCCATAAGTTTCTTGTAAACGTCAGAGATGCTCTCCTACCCACCCTCTGGAAACTACCCTGTCCTGAATGCCCCTTAGAGGTAGGAGCGGGAAGGTTGACAACTGTGTACGTAAGAAGTCCCGCAACTACTAAAATTTGGCAGCGCCAGCCCACCCTCTCCCCGACTCCGCTCAAGCATTACCTTCCTTACTCACGGGGTCTTGCTCGCCAGTTCCAGTGGTCCCGGGTTCGATTCTGGCTTGGGTCACTGTCTGTGCGGAGTTTGCACATCCTCCCCGTGTGTGCGTGGGTTTCCTCCGGGTGCTCCGGTTTCCTCCCACAGTCCAAAGATGTGCAGGTTAGGTGGATTGGCCATGATAAATTGCCCTTAGTGTTCAAAATTGCCCTCAGTGTTGGGTGGGATTACTGGGTTATGGGGATAGGGTGGAGGTGTTGACCTTGGGTAGGGTGCTCTTTCCAAGAGCTGGTGCAGACTCGATGGGCCGAATGGCCTCCTTCTGCACTGTAAATTCTATGATTCTATGACCCGTTTAAAAAAGGACCGCGGAATAAAGATGGGGAGACATTGAAACACGAACAGGAATCTCGGGAGGACCGTCATCTTCACCATCTGCACCCTCCCAGCTAATGACAATGGGAGCGCGTCCCATCTCCGCAAATCGTCCTTCATTTGGTCTAGTAGTAAGGCCAGATTTAATTTATGCAGCCGGTTCCATTCCCGCGCCACTTGAATGCCTAGGTACCTAAAGCTTCCCCCCACTAATCTAAATGGCAGCTTCCCCAATCGCCTCGCCTGTCCCCTCACCTGGACTGCAAACATCTCACTTTTCCCCATATTTATCTTTACCCCGAAAACCGGCCAAATTCCCCCAGAATCCTCATGATTTCTTCCATCCCCTCTATTGGGTCCGATACATACAGAAGCAGGTCATCTGCATAGAGCGAGACTCTGTGCTCCCCGCCCACATTCAACAAGGATATCGGCCTGTAGGACCCACACAGCTCCGGGTTCTTGACCCGCTTCAGAATCAGCACAATTGTGGCCTGTGACATCGTCGGGGGCAGCACCCCTCTTTCGCTTGCCTCATTGAACATCCTCATCAACATCTTTGGAAAATTTCCACCTTTGGGAAATTCAGCCCCCCCAAGAAGTGCCTCATCCCCTCCGGCCCCGTAGGGGGTTCCAACCTATACAGCCGACTGTAGAAATCCCTAAATGCCTTATTTACCCCTCCTGAATCTCCAACCAGGTTCCCATCTCTGTCATTTACTTCCCTATCTCCCTGGCTGCCTCCCTCTTTCTAAGCTGCTGTGCAAGCATTCTGATGGCCTTCTCTCCATACTCATAGATCGCCCCCCCTCGCCTTTCTCAGCTGCTCCACCGCCCTCCCTGTGGTTAACAAGCCGAACTCCACCTGAAGCCTCTGCCGTTCCCTTAAACGCCCTGCCACTGGGGTCTCCGAATATCTCCCATCGATCTGTAGTATCTCCTTTACCAGTCGGTCCGTCTCTGCCCTGTCCACCTTCTCCCTATGGACCCATATCGAGATCAGCTCCCCTCTGACCACCGCCTTCAGTGCTTCCCAGACCACCGCTGCTGAAATTTCCCCCGTGTCGTTTACCTGCAGATAGTTCTGAATACATTTCCTCAGCCGCTCGCACACCCCTTCGTCAGCCAAAAGTCCCACATCTAACCTCCAATGCGGGCGCTGGTTATTGTCTTTGCTAACCTGCAGGTCAACCCAGTGCGGAGCATGGTCTGAGATTGTGATCGCCGAGTACCCCGTGTCCACCATCCCAGCCAGTAAGGCCCTGCTCAAAATAAAGAAATCAATCCGGGAGTACACTTTATGCACGTGTGAGTAGAAGGAGAACTCCTTCACCCTCTGCTGCCCAAATCTCCATGGATCCACCCCCCCCCCCCCCCATTTGCTCCATGAACCCTTTTAGTTCCTTTGCCATTGCTGGCACCCTGCCTGTTTTCGAGCTTGACCGGTCCAAGCCAGGGTCAATAACTGTGTTGAAGTCCCCTCCCATGACCAACGTGTGCGAGTCCAGGTCCAGTATCTTTCCCAGCATCCTCTTTATAAACTCCACATCATTCCAATTTGGCGCATACACATTTACTAATACCACCTGTACCCCCTCCAGTTTCCCACTGACCATAATGTACTGACCTCCCACATCCGAGACTTCTACCCGCCTCAAACACCACCCGCTTATTGCTCAGGTTCGCGACCCCTCTAGTCTTTGAACCTAGTCCCGAGTGAAAGACCTGACTGAGCCAGCCTTTCCTCAATCTAATCTGGTCAGTTACTCGAAGGTGCGTCTCCTGCAACATTACCACGTCCGCCTTCAGTCCCCTAAGATGCGTGAACACACGTGCCCTCTTGACCAGCCCATTTAACCCTCGAACATTCCAGGTGATCAGCCTAGTCGGGGGGCTCATTGCCCCCCCCCTTCACCGATCAACCATCCCCTTCACCGATCAACCATCTGGGCCCGCCTCCAGACCATGCTCCGTGCCTCCACCGGCCCGCCCCCCCGGCAGCATCCGCCCCCAATCTCCTCTCTGTCCATTAGCCCAAGTCCCTCCCTCGTCAGCAGAACATTTCCCCCCCCTCCCCCACCAGTGACAACACTCTGTCACCCAACCCCTTTAATAAATCGAACATATGCACACCCTCCACTACGCTTCCGTGAACTAGCCTGCCCAGCTAGCTTGGTGGCGCCCATCCCTGGCGCCGGATAGTCTCCCACCCATTGTTCCCCCCCCCACCCCCCCCCGCTCATACAAACATACTCCAACATCAAACAATCCCCACACAATTGCCCGACAGCTAAACACCAAAATCTAAACAAGCACACCTCCATCGCCCAACAGTGCAAATGAAAACCTTAACTCACTCAGCTTTGCCACTGGTCTCAAATCAATACAGAAGGCATTACAAACAGCTTCCACAAAATGAAAAATGGGAAACTTTTTTTTAAAAGAACAGAAAAAAAACCCCGAAAAACCCCATGAACATTGCAGCAAAGTTCAAAAGTTCTCAGTCCACCACCAGTCCTTTCATTTTCACAAAGTCCAGCGCATCCTCAGGCGAGTCAAAATAAAAGTGATGTTCCTCGTACGTGACCCAGAAACGGGCCGGATACAACAGTCCGAACTTCACCTTTTTCTTAAAAAGGATCAACCTAATCTGATTGAAGCCTGCTCTTCTCCTGGCCACCTCCACACTCAGGTCTTTGTAGACCCACAGGATACTGTTGTCCCACTTACAGCTCCGTGTCTGCTTGGCCCACTGTAGCAGAAACTGAATTTGACCAGCCATATAAATACAATGGATTACATAAGCTGGTTAGAGTTCAGATATTCTGTGGTGAGTGACTCGTCAAAGCCTTTCCATCATCCGTAAATCAAAAATCAGGGGCACGATCTATCGGTTTTGGTGCGCGACGAGGCCGGTAAATCTCATGAGGGGAGGCAGCTTGGTGATGCAGTGGTTAGCACTGCTACCTCACAGCACCGAGGGCCGAGGTTCAATCCTGTCCCTGGGTCACTGTCCGTGTGGAGTTTGCACATTCTCCCAGTGTTAGCATGGGTCTCACCCCCACAACCCAAAGATGTGCAGGGATGATGACTTGCCCACACTAAATTGCCCCTTAATTGGAAAACAAATTAGGTACTCTAAATTTATTTTTAAAAAAGGAAATCTCGTGAGGGGGCCTCTCACGAGATTTACCAGCCTCGCCTCGCCTGGTGAGGTCTAACGAGATCTTGCGAGGCGTCATAATCTGGATCCTGTCCATTGAGGTCAGGATTGGGGACCTCTGGGTGGGCGGGCTCTGAGAAGGGTGGTACCCTGGAACCCCTGATGCCATCCTGGCAGTGCCAGGCTGGAAGGGGAATTGCCATGTTGGCAGTGCCAAGGTGTCCAGGTGGCATCATGCCAATATTCAGGCGCAGGGGTGCCCGGTCCGTATGTGGTGAGGTGCACCGGGCTTGATGCCCCTCTAATTGGTGAGTTAGGCCATTGAGGAGATCTGGAGGCCACAGTGCAGGAAGGAGCCTGTGAGTTCAGGAAGTGAGCCTAAGTGCGGTCTCGGTGGGACATTCCTCGCCGAGGCTCAGAAAGAAAATCCTGTGAGGAGTGTCGTTTAATAGCGGGGTCATTCTCTGCGCTTCCAGCGCCGGGAAACACTTGGCTAAACAAGCCCGACACAGAACTCTGTTTCATTTCCATTAAATAATGCCCCAGATGTGTGATAGAACATTCTCTACTTTTCTGAAGGAGTACCGCTCAACAACCGTCATAAAGCTTACTGGTTGGGCAGCATGATGGTACAGTAGTTAGCATTGCTGCCTCATGGCGCCAATGTCCCAGGTTCAATCCCGTCTCTGGGTCACTGTCCGTGTGGAGTTTGCACATTCTCCCTGTGTTTGCATGGGTTTCGCCCCCACAACCCAAAGATGTGCAACCTGTTTGATTGGCACCATCCACCACACAAAACAATCCCGCCCGCGGATCGGTGGGCACTGATCGCGCACCAGGCCACCGTGGGGGCACCTCCTGGGGCCAGATCCCGCCCCACCCCCCGAGGACCCCAGAGGCCGCCTGCGCCACCAGGTCCCGCCAGCAAATACCTGGTGTAACATACACCGGCGGTACTGGCCAAAAGCGGGCGGCCACTCGGCCCATCGCGGGCCCGAGAATCGCCGGGGTGGGACCGCCGACCGGCGAGGCGCGATTCCCGCCCCTGCCAAATTCCCGCGCCGGAGAATTCGGCAGACGGCGGGGCCGGATTCACGCTGCCCCCGCCCCCCCAGCGATTCTCCAACCCGGAGGGGGGGTCGGAGAGTCTCTTAATACATTAAGCTTCAGAGCCCGAGAAACCTCTTTACACTTTTCCCTGTGGTTTAATGAAGCGCTCCTTGCATTTTATAATGATTAGCGTAATGAAGATGATGGAGCTACATCTAAATAACTATCAGGGTGAGGAGATTTGTGTTAGCAAAACAGGAGCAACACAATCTGAAGGGAAAGAATACATAAATGCTCCGACTCTCAGAATAAAAAGGAAAAGGTTAGTCACAGAAGGCAACACCTATCAACCTGTTATTCCCTTCATCATCACGGGGTTTAGTTGAAGGCATTATTCAGATATCCTTGACCACTTTGATCCAAATGTTTACTTCCTTTTGCGAACCAAGTCCGCCCGCCGGTTGATCCTTCGAAGGTTGTCATGTTGCCAGTGAAGAGCTATCTCACAGAGGCGGGCTGCATGCTGTCAGGCTACGTGGGTTCTTACAATGAAATATTGTCAGCCAGATTCAAAAGTCAAATAGTCACAGGAATTGAACCATTCAATTTACTGTGCAGTAGGAGGCCATTCGGCCCATCGAATCTGCACCAACCCTTGGAAAGAGTACCCTACTTAAGCACACACCTCCACCCTATCCCTGTAACCCAGTAACCCCACCTAACCTTTTGGACAGCAAGGGGCAATTTAGCATTGCCAATCCACCTAGGCTTCACGGCCGGGATTCTCCAATCCCGCGGCCAAGTTCTGACGCTGGCGTGAAAAGCGGCGCCAACAACTCCGGCGTCAACGGTCCCCGATAATGAGGAATGCTCCCCTTCCGAGGGGGCTGGGTCGGCGCCGGAGAGGTCTCTGCAGCTCCAACCGGCGCGGAACGGCCGGCGCGCGTTCATGCATGCACGCTACGGCCGGCGTGATTCTGCGCATGTGCGCCACGGCCAGCGTGATTGCGCGCATGCACGTGGGTTCCCTTCTCCGCGCCGGCCCAAGGCAATATGGCGGAGCCCTACAGGGCCCTGGCGCGGATTAACGTAGGCCCCCACAGAACCAGCCCGTCCGCCGATCGGTAGGCCCCGGTCGCGGGCCAGGCCACCGTGGAGGCCCCCCCCCCGGTGTCGGATCCCCCCGCCCCCCACCCCACCCCCCCCCCCACCGGTGTCGGATCCCCCCTCCCCTCCCCCCCCCCCCCCCCCCCCCCCCCTCCAGGACAGCCCCCGCAGACACACCTTCCAGGTCCCGCCATTCAGGAGCTGAGTAACCAACGCCGGTGGAACCCGGCGGCCACTCGGCCCGCCAGGGACGGGAGAATCGCCGGGGGGGGGGGGGCCGCTTTCAACGGCCCCACCCAGCGCGGCGGCGATCCCACGGGCGCCCGAGAATCAGCGTTGGAGAATCGGTAAGCCAGCGTCGGGCCGCCGCGGGGTCGGAGAATCGCCGGGGGGGGGGGGCGGCATGAATCCCGCCCCGCTGCTCCGAAGCTGGCTGCCGAATTCTCCGGCGGCGGTTTTTTGACGGGGGCGGGGATCACGTCGCGCCATTCGGGGGCCGTTGGCAGTGGCTCCCCCAGCAATTCTCCGGGCCCCAATGGGCCACGCGGCCGCCCGTTTTCGGCCGGTCCCACCGGCGTGAAATACACCGGGTCCATACCAGCGGGACCTGGCTCTGAGGGTGGTTAGCGGGGTCCTCGAGGGGGCGTGGGGGTTTCTGGCCCTGGGGGGGCCCCCACGGTGGCCTGGCCCCCCACGGTGGCCTGGCCCGCGATCGGGGCTGACCGATCTGCGGGCGGGCCTGTGCCGTGGGGGCACTCTTTCCCTCCGCGCCAGCCTCTGTAAAGCTCCGCCATGGCCGGCGCAGTGAAGAAAACCCCTGCACATGCGCAGGGATCACACCAGCGGTTCTGCGCATACGCCAGAACACACTGTCGCTCCCGCGCATGTGCCAACTCGTGCCAGCCGGCGGAGGCCCTTCAGCGCCGGTTGGTGCAGCGCCAACCACTCCAACGCCGGCCTAGCCTCCGGGAGTGCGGAGGATTCCGCAACTTCCGAGCGGCCCGACACCGGAGTGGTTCACGCCAGTCTTTGGCGCCGGTACAGCCCGCCCGCCGGTTGGGGGAGAATCCCGGCCCATATCTTTGGACTGTGGGGGGGAAACCGGAGCACCCGGAGGAAACCCAGGCAGAAACGGGGAGTAAGTGCATACTCCACATAGACAGTCACCTGAGGCCAGAATTGAACGCGGGTCCCTGGAGCTGTGATGCAGCAGTGCTAACCACTGTGCCACCGTGTCTCAGAAAGACTTGAATTTATATGAGGCTTTATGACCACCACATGGTGTACCTAACCTCTATTGAAGCCAACGGATATTGGTCTTAACCTTGCTGAAGTTGTTGCCTGCCATAAAACTGTTTGGTGAAGAGGTCTTCATAGAGTGAAATTTGCTGTACTCCTGAGGTGATTTAATTTTTAATCCGAGACCTTAATTTGGACATTGCAAAATTGGAGTATAAAGGTGACAACATTTGGCTTTGTAGCCCTGCTGGTGCCAGCAGTAGGGAAATCTGGAGAGGTGAAAATGGCGGCAGTGCTGCTTTCAGTGTGTCATGCTGGTAAGGGCACTGTCGTGGGCACAAGAAGCATGCAGAGTGGGTGGACGGATCATGACTCGCTCAGTGCCAAACTCTGATTTGGCACCCGATCTGCCACAGTTGGTTTTGCAGGTGCTGTGTACGTCCTGCCTTCAACACCTCTAGCCGAACACACAATCTGCTGCACAAGGGGTCACTGGATTTTCAGGTGAATTGCTTTTGACTTTCTTTTTTTTTTGCTGGTGCCGAGTCGGTGGTTGTACTGAGTTGAGTCTTACTGGAGGAGTCTGAAAAGGTGTCAGATTCAGAAGGGAGTGTGCTTGGACTTTTACAAGGAGTGCAAAGCACTTCGAAGGCAGGTCAGCAGACAGCCAGGAGGCACAGGTTAGGACTAAAGCGGTGGTCCCTCTTGGGCTGCATTCACGACAGGGATATGGAGCACAGGCACACAAAGTGAAAGCTGTGTGCAGGGATAGGGGGGATGAGGAGGAGAGCTCCGAACAGCAGGTTGTATCCAAACAGAGTAGTCAGGACACAATGCTCCTACTTCCAGCTCAGCCAGAAGCAGTGTCTGGCGTGGCTAACATTTGCCAAGGAGCCAGTGACTGAATTGCATGACCTCCAGGACCTGAAGCCACAGAGTAGGGCAATGCGGGGCCATGAAAAGCGTCATTTCATAGTCTGTCTTGCATCGCTACACCATGGAGTTGACAAAAGGCCTTGCATACCAGGAGAGGGGACTTCGTAGTCTTCTCTCAATCCTGAGGAAAGCAGGAGAAGTGGATTTGTGGTTTTGTTAGAGTAGCAGGAGATAGATGCATGGAGCCAGTAACTACACACGGTTCTGTTACCACCGCTTCTTAAGGGGAAGATGCACCATAACCTGAATGGGATATGGGTCTGCTTTCATACACAGACCATCATGTTCTCCTGGCAGCAGCCAAGGTATTTTCATCCTGCCAGTGTCAACCGCTCCTATCATTTCTGAGCCACCAAGATGAACCAGAGGCTGGTTGCTTGGTGATAGGAGCCCATGACCTCCTCCGCCACCCGAGTATGCGTGGTCAGTGTGTATACCGTAAAAGGCCCTGCTGTCATCAGCAACATTGTCGAGCAGACCATGAGCATACTGAAGCAACGGTCCTGCAATCTGGGGTACATCGCCAGGGCGTGTCTCCAAACCTGTGGCAGTCTGCTGCATCCTGCAGAAATTGATGGGGCTCTCATGGGGGTGCAGTCCTTGCCACCAGGCCTTTGGCATAGACCTCAAAATGAAGAGGAAGAGGAGGAGGAAGATGAGAAGGAAAGCAAGAGGTATCCAGGACCCCTGGTCAGGCTGTCTGTAATCATCTAATCAGATTCTGGTGCCCTTAAAATCTCATGCCCATAACACCACAGCTCTGCGACATCCTATCACAATATCCTCTTGGACCAAATCCTGAAAAGGCTCCACATAACGACCATGCCGGAACAATTCTGGCCAACAGCAGTCCCAACAGGGTTTCAAAAACGGAACTGTTCACCTTTGTGCATTCCCTTGGTGCTTGTCTTACAGGTTCCTTTGAGCTGGTGTGCCTCTGTCCCAATAACCCACTGGCTACTGCATGGCTGGGGAGAAGCTGCTCCTTTTTAACAGGAGAGACTATAGATGCAGGATGATCTCGAGCAATTCTGGGCCTTGAAGGACTAAGTTTAGACTCCACCATCTCAGCATGGGCAGCAGGCACCTGGACTGGCTGGCTGAGCGCGGCAAGGGCACTGACAAAGTGGCAGTGGTGGGACCAAGTCACCCTGGGAGAGCACAGCAGGTTTGATCTCCATGGAAACCACTGCCACTTCCCTGCAGTGATGCCTAAGCAATCTATTTAAACTGGTGGAGCAGAGATTGCTGGATTGTGGCGTGACTTTGCGTGGCCCTTTAAGCACTGGTATCAGCAGCCAAGATGGCAGCAGTGTGAGCCTGCTGGGTACCACGCTGGGCTGCGCCAACTGGCTGAGATTTCTGGGTCTCAGTCTGAGCTCCCACGACAGGGCTCAGAGAATGGGCAGCTTCTTCCTGCTCTGCAATCAGCCACAGTCGCATTATATCTTTTCTTCAGTATTTACAAATGAGAGGGGCCATATTGTTGGAGAGGACAGTGTGAAACAGACTGGTAAGCTCAAGGAGATACTCGTTAGGAAGGAAGATGTGTTGGGCATTTTGAAAAACTTGAGGATAGACAAGTCCCCCGGGCCTGACTGGATATATCCTAGGATTCTATGGGAAGCAAGGGATTAAATTGCAGAGCCGTTGGCAATGATCTTTTCGTCCTCGCTGTCAACAGGGGTGGTACCAGGGGATTGGGGAGTGGCGAATTACAGGTCAGTTAGTCTTACTTCAGTGGTAGGCAAAGTAATGGAAAGGGTACTGAGGAATAGGATTTCTGAGCATCTGGAAAGACACTGCTTGATTAGGGATAGTCAGCACGGATTTGTGAGGGGTAGGTCTTGCCTCACAAGTCTTATTGAATTCTTTGAGGAGGTGACCAAGCACATGGATGAAGGTAAAGCAGTGGATGTAGTGTACATGGATTTTAGTAAGGCATTTAGTAAGGTTCCCCACGGTAGGCTTATGCAGAAAGTAAGGAGGCATGGAATAGTGGGAAATTTGGCCAGTTGGATAATGAACTGGCTAACCGATAGAAGTCAGAGAGTGGTGGTGGATGGCAAATATTCAGCATGGAGCCCAGTTACCAGTGGCGTACTGCAGGGATCAGTTCTGGGTCCTCTGCTGTTTGTGATTTTCATTAATGACTTGGATGAGGGAGTTGAAGGGTGGGTCAGTAGATTTGCAGACGATACGAAAATTGGTGGAGTTGTGGATAGTAAGGAGGGCTGTTGTCGGCTGCAAAGAGACATAGATAGGATGCAGAGCTGGGCTGAGAAGTGGCAGATGGAGTTTAACCCTGAAAAGTGAGAGGTTGGCCATTTTGGAAGGACAAATATGAATGCGGAATGGGTTAACGGTAGAGTTCTTGGCAATGTGGAGGAGCAGAGAGATCTTGGAGTCTATGTTCATAGATCTTTGAAAGTTGTCACTCAAGTAGTTAGAGCTGTGAAGAAGGCCTATGGTGTGCTAGCGTTCATTAGCAGAGGGATTGAATTTAAGAGCCGTGAGGTGATGATGCAGCTGTACAAAACCTTGGTAAGGCCACATTTGGAGTGCTGTGTGCAGGTCTGGTCGCCTCATTTTAGGAAGAATGTGGAAGCTTTGGAAAAGGTGCAAAGGAGATTTACCAGGATGTTGCCTGAAATGGAGAGTAGGTCTTACGAGGAAAGGTTGAGGGTGCTATGCCTTTTCTCATTAGAACGGAGAAGGATGAGGGGAGACTTGATAGAGGTTTATAAGATGATCAGGGGAATAGATAGAGTAGACAGTCAGAGACTTTTTCCCCGGGTGGAACAAACCATTACAAGGGGACATAAATTTAAGGTGAATGGTGGAAGATATAGGGGGGATGTCAGAGGTAGATTCTTTACCCAGAGAGTAGTGGGGGCATGGAATGTACAGCCTGTGGAAGTAGTTGAGTCGGAAACATTAGGGACCTTCAAGCGGCTATTGTATAGGTACATGGATTAGAGTAGAATGATGGGGTGTAGATTAATTTGTTCTTAATCTCGGACAAAAGTTCGGCACAACATCGTGGGCCGAAGGGCCTGTTCTGTGCTGTAATTTCTATGTTCTATATCCTGGTTGGGTCCGCAGGTGCTGTCATGGAGTTGACCACCACTCCAACGCTGGGAATAATTGGCTCTGAGCTCCACACAAACTCCTTTGTCCAAATTGGAGCAGACATCCTCCGTGCTCTTTGATAATGACAAAAGGCTGTGAGGCAGGCCTGCTAATACACCAAGCATCTGTGTGTGCATGCCCATCAGCAACGTTCTGTGTACCGCCCGACCAAAGTCCTCTGCAGCAGAACCCGTCTGCAACTCTGCCTTCCAGCGAACTGGCACATGCATTACCCTTTCCCCTTGGTCTGGTTGCAACCCACCTTGTGCCCAATGACACACCATGTGCTGATCCAAACTGTAAACTACCCTCTAAGGTACAAGATGTGCCTGTATCTGAGTGGTTGCCTGCAAGTATCAGATCAAGCGACAGCGCTTCTTCATCAGAGATGCTCATGCCTTTCACAGTGAGGCTACAGTAGCTGGCGAGACCGTAAATCTTGGGTGTTGGAAAGCAGAACTGCAGAAGGACAGGGTTGGGGTAATGGGTGGGAAGTGTAAAGGAAGAGGTCCAAGATCTCAACAGCTGCAGCTTGTAGACCATACCAGAAGACATGGTGGAGTTACTGGGTTATGGGGATAGGGTGGAGGCGTGGGCTTAAGTGGGGTGCTCTTTCCAAGGGCCGGTGCAGACTCGATGGGCCAAATGGCCTCCTTCTGCACGTAAATTCTATGATTCCATGAAGTTAAAGTGCAATTTGAGAAAGTGCATAATAAAGCAGGAAGATCCCATCATCCTGAACATTCCTGGTGACACCAGAATTACTAGACTCAGTGTCTGCTGGCCATATACTGCAGAGCATCATCTGCTCCTCCACAAGGGTCAGAAAATGTGCTGTTCTACATAATTTCTCTTCTGATCTTCTCCCTTCACCTCTCCTGTTATGTGTGACCTTGTCCTGCAAGACAGAGGGAAGGGTGTCATCTCTGTGTGCTGCAATATGCTTGGGCCGATGTACCTGTCACTGACTAGCTGGAAGTCTATGTTGCCTCAAGACAACCTTTCCATTTTTAAATCCTCCCTCATCCACATTAATGATGCTGGAAACCAAGGACCTAATGGCATTGCTCCTGTCCAGTTTCTGAAGTGTTACGATGGGAAATATGTTGGCTGACGGGGCGGCACAGTGGTTAGCTTTGTTACCTCACAACGCCGGAGACCCGGGTTCAAATATGTGCAGGTTAGGTGGATTGGCCACGATAAATTGCCCTTTAGGGTCCAAAGATGTTCAGGTTAGGTGGGTTATAGGGATAGGGCGGGGGAGTGGGCCTTGGTGGGTTGTTCTTTCAGAGGGCCGGTGCAGACCCGATGGGCTGAATGGCCTCTTTCGGCACTGTCGGAATTCTATGGTTCTCATCTCATTTGCCTGACCTGAAAGGGATGGAAAATACTGGCTTTGTTCTCAGAATGGCACCGTAACACCTTTTCATTGCCAATTCAAGTTTGTTCAGTGATGGAGAATCTGTCCCTGAGGCAGAAGGTTTTGGGTTCAAGCTCACTTACAATGACTTGAGCATATCGCCCAGGATAACATGACATAGAGAACACTGCATTGTCAGAGATGCTAAAATTGATAAGGACATTAAAATTGAGACCGAACTGCCTGTTAGAGAGGACATTAAAAAATCCTTCACCCTTTTTTTTTTAAGTAAAGCAAGAAGATTGCCCAGTGCTTTTATACACATTCCTTCCTCAACTAATACTGCCAAGAGCTTGTAATTTATCTCATTACTGTTTATGGAGCCGTGCTGTGAGCAAAAGTGGCTTCTGGAATTGCCTACAAAACAACAGCAAATACAATTCAAGAGTAATTCACAGGCACTAAATTGCTTTGGAATGTCCCAAGAATGTAAAGTGATGTAGGCAAATCATTGAATTTGCAGTGCAGAAGGAGGCCATTCGGCCCATCGAGTCTGCACTAGCCCTTGGAAAGAGCACCCCACCCAGGCCCACACCTGTACTCTACCCACATAACCCAGTAACCCCACCCAAACTTTTTGGACACTAAGGGCAATTTAGCATGGCCAATCCACCTAACCTGCACATCTTTGGACTGTGGGAGAAAACCGGAGCACCCGGAGGAAACCCATGCAGACACGGGGAGAACATGCAGACTCAGCACAGACGGTGACCCAAGCCGGGAATCGAACCTGGGACCCTGGAGCTGTGAAGCGACTGTGCTAACCACTGTGCTACCGTGCTGCCCAAATGTAAATTCTTTCAGCTTGCCACCTGAAATTGTGGAGTGGCAGGATGGGAAATCCTGCTCGCTGTGTATACAGCACTCTCTGATTGACACCAATGCAAAATGGAGTTCGGTCTGAATTCTGTATGAATGAAACAACATTGAATCTGGTTCCCGTATGCTTTTGCACCATTGCAGGAGTAACCAGATGAAGGCACCGAGTGTCATGATATTCAAACACACACATCATGATAGACACACCAACAGACAAATCAGAACACACACCACCACAACCAATCACAGAAAGATATAAAAGCACAAACACGACACCTGGTGGTCAGTATTAGCTGGAGAGGAGGACCAGGACAGACCTGCTACACGACACACTCAGGGAGACAGCACGTGCAGAGTATCCAGAACGAACTGTATTATAAGAGATAAAATAAAATAGAGTTGTACCACATACAACTGTGTTGGCCCGAATTCCCAGAGGCCGAAATCCCGGGCCTGAGAGAGGGCTGGGTCGAGGTCGGCGGCCATCTTGCTAAAGGTATCACGCTAGCACAGTTGCGCGAGCAGTGCGCAGAACCGGAAGTTTCGTTTGCGCATGCGAGAGATGCTGCGCATGCGCAGTCAAGAAAACGGCCATCGGTAAAGGAACAGCGATCTGAGCATGCGCAGTCGCTTCCTACGTGCTACATACCGAGCGTCAGGATGTCAGAGGCCCCAGACCGCACCAATTTAAAGGGGAAACGTCCCAAATCAAAAAAACTAAAATCTGTTAAAGCTGTAAAACAACCTTCCCTCACTAGGAATGACAGCACATTGCCGCAAATTGACCCAGGAGATGAATTTGACCTCCGAAGAACCCTCTGACAAGCAGTTACCTACGCACAAGCCGATGATTCCGACCTCGAATACTTCGATGACGATCTTTACAGTGTTTCCGGACCTCGCGAGCCCAATGATAGCTCCGTGGTCCTATACGACTATGACTCGGATGAACCTTTCGTGTTGCACATTGGCGGCCCCCACATTGAATCCGACGCAGATGCGGATTCATTTTTCGGATTTGAGGATCTTCAATCCAGCAGATATGACGTCCCAACTTATCAGTACCGGATGATGCTGCAGCCTGACATTAACAGACAGGGAGCGCTGCAAGCACACGGAGAGCGCCCTGCTGCCACACAGAGCGTGGTCCACGTCCCGCTCAATGTTCCTGACTCTATGAAAGAAGACATGCAAGACTCCAGAGCGCAGTCCTCGCATGAACCAGAAGTGACTCCAGTGTCACAAGCCTCCACAGCAAGCTCGTGGACAGACTCCACAATTGCAGAAACGCAAGACTCCAGAGCGCAGTCCTTGCACGAACAAGAAGTGACTCCAGTGTCACAAGCCTCCACAGAGAGCTCGTGGACAGCCTCCACGATAGAAGCAACGCAAGACTCCAATGTGCGGTCCTTGCAGGAACAAGACCATGAGGGTCTAGCAACCTCTCCTGACCAACCAGCGGCAGACGATGCAAGTCTGCCATGCTCACGTGAACAGCAAGAAGGCTATAACAGCCTACCATGCTCCACTACACAGCAGCATGACCATGACGGTCTCTCATGCTACAATGAAGGGCACAGCGCTGAAGACTGTTCCCAAGCCCAACTGAAGACAAGCCAAAGGAATCGCCTCTTCCAAGCCCGAAGAAAAAAGGTTTATGCGCTGACCTTCAGGATCATTATAGCCGAACAGAGATTAATAATGCTGCACGGTCACAGAAGGATGCTGAGGATTTGCTAAAGAAATTAATTGAGTGTTTAACTTGCAAGGAGCAGACTGAGAATTGCCAGTGTTTTAGTACGGATCGAAAAAATGGACAAGACATTGATCCTCAGGTAATGGAAATAACACAACCTGAATCATATCTACAGCAGGGACAAATGTCTCCCTTCAACACAACGCCGCAAAGTCCCAACTTCGGAGACCAGCAATTAGTCAGTAATGACTCTTCAAACCTTGAGGGGAACATTAATTGCATTGAACCTATACACACTCCACTGATAAATGAGCAGAACATTGGAGCAAGAACCCTGAGGACACCGACATCGAGTAGCCAGATAACGAATTTAAAACCCGCAGCAGTTTCAAGTGAACCAAGTGTGCTTTCCACTAATGGTGAAGATGCAGATAAGGTCGACCCGATTATCCATTGTACCACACTAACCCCAGTGATTAAGCAGTTATGTATGGGGAGTATAATGTGGGCAATTGAGAACAGTAAAAGAGAGACTGTGACCATGCCAGTCCCAGCAAAATCAGACCCAGAGACCATGAAGGCATGTACATTAGACAAAGATACATATGAGGTACCTGAGAAGAAAAGTGAAACGGAATGTTCTTTGGAAAATAGTACAATGTCGATAGAAACATTGGATCCTATATTCGAGACCATACATATGGGAGAATTTGGGGGTAATAAACAAGGTTCTGCAATGTCTGGGGGAAGATTTAAAATTCCAAAGAAGAAAAGCCCAAATGAAGGACAACGGCAAGACAATGACAGTCCACCGACATGGTGTGCACCACCAGATGAAAACTCTGACAATTTACCCAACCCTAGTGAACAGCAAGCTGCTAATGAGGATCTATCCACGGGATGTGAGACGAGTGACGACAGCATCCCACTTCCCATGCAAAAGGTGCAAGGTGACAGACCTCGCCTAGTGCGTACCGAGGCACTCGACGATCACGGTGGGACCACTGACGACTGCGGTGGCGGCGCACCGCTTCCACCCTCGATGGCTCGAGCCTCTCCACTGGTTGGTGCATTCCTGCATGTTCGACTCCAGAAGTGCAGCTTCAGGGAATCTCGGCTGCCTCCAGTGAACCTGTTGGGACTCCGGACGGGGAGCATCGACGGAAGGCAGACCGGACTCCAGATGGGGAGCAGCCAAGCGCCGACTCTGATTCGCGCACGCCAGACCTTGCTCCGGACGGGTGGTGTCGCGGCCTCGGTGATGGCACGCTCAGGGTGACGGCGGATGCCACGGCGACAGGGAATGGATCGCGTGGCAGTCCCACAGGGTCGGCAGTGGCAACCAGCACCGGCGGTCCAAGACGGACACACCAATTCGCGCCATCGCCAGACGTTGATGCGAGCAACAATTCTCTCTCCAAGGCGACATGCTTCGACGTTTCTCTGCAGAATCGCCCTTCCGGCACAGCAGGTGGCCGGAACCAGCGTGCACGGTCTCGGCCAACTTCCACATCTGGCACAGTCATCGCCTTGCATGATATTAGTGATGGTGCTACTTCGATGGCAACGACCCATCGGCTACAAGATGCCGTCCACCACAAACATAAAAAGAAAAAAGACTCCACCTTGTTCCTGGCATGCAGGGCGGATGGATTGGTGCGTAGGCGCAATCAGCGAGCTTTGCGCCGCCTTCCACGCTCGCAACTGAACCGTACGCACACGCTGGATCCTCCACTGGTTCCCAAGGATGACTTTGTGGAGATGCCACGGATCATGCCCCTTCCATCGCCACCAGAACCAAACCACAGCCAAGGCAACACTAACAAAGATGTTGAATGTTATATTTGCACGAATGAAAAACCAAGCACTGCACGAAGTACAACAAATGGAAAAGTAGAGACTTCGGCAACAGCATCACCTCCAACAGTCCAAGGTGAACCAGTGTGAACCCAAATCTCCACCGCTGAACCGGCTTGAGGACCAGCCTATTCTTGAGGCGGTCACCCATTAGACTGGACTTATAACGCTGTTCATATGTTCAAAAAGTCAAACACTTCTGTATTATAATCTGTTGTTGTTTATCGTTCCAGATATCGTCTGACCGGACCACTGTTCAAGTTTTTTTTTCTCGCATTCATGTTTTGTTATGGTACAACCTTGTTAGTGTGACGCACCCGATATCGCCCCATGTAAATAGTTACGTCATATACACACGCTGTACACAACACACGCACACACTCTTAGATGCACTCACGACACGATTATATTTATAACCACGTAGGCGCATATCTTTGTAAAAAGGGGGGGATGTCATGATATTCAAACACACACATCATGATAGACACACCAACAGACAAATCAGAACACACACCACCACAACCAATCACAGAAAGATATAAAAGCACAAACACGACACCTGGTGGTCAGTATTAGCTGGAGAGGAGGACCAGGACAGACCTGCTACACGACACACTCAGGGAGACAGCACGTGCAGAGTATCCAGAACGAACTGTATTATAAGAGTTAAAATAAAATAGAGTTGTACCACATACAACTGTGTTGGCTCATCTGTGCATCAGAGCACCCAACACCACACCGAGTACAAGCTGGTGAGCATTGATGCAACACTGCCAACTAATGGTTTTAAGTCTAGAAATTATTAACTAGAGACTTGGGGTGGACTATAATCGCTGCCACTCCCATCCCTTCACTTTTCCCACTGGGAGATGGGTTTGGAAGCAGTGAGGGTGCAGTTTAATTGTACAGATGGTGTGGTGTGGAGACCGCACCATCATCCCGAATCCCCCTAATCAGGCTTTGAACGGCAAAGGTGGAAGGCAGCCTGTCTATCTAGAAGACCAACTGAGGCTCTTAATAACCATTTAAGGGCCACCTCGCCCTGCAACTCGACCAGTGGCAGGCAGGGAACTTACCTAGAATGTTTTCCTCTTGAGGTGGTTCGCTCATTCTCAGGCACTGTGCAGGATTGAGAGATCCAGCATTGTGAATGGGGCACAGTCAACCACCCTCTACCCTGGCTTTTGATCCCCTTCCCCACCCTCGCCAGCACCCTTTACCCTGCTATGCACTTCCCACCCCACTCACACCCTCTCTCCAGCACTCCAGGGTCAATCCCCGGAGAAGGCTTCCGTGGAGGACTTGCTGTGGCCACCATCCCCCATGACGCTGCGGTTACTGGAGGTGCTGCAGATTGTCTGGCAGCTCTCGGCCTGGATTTCCGAGCTGGACAGGACTAAATTTAATGGGAGGCCCAACGCTGCCCAGATAAGTGCCTGATAGCCGTGTAACAGTGTTGGTTCTCCCGAAGAAAAGTAACACAGGATTCCCACTGATTTGATAGCTGGTGGGAAGGCCCTGTGTCAGCAATAATAAATTCCACCCTTTATCTTTGCCTAATAATTTCCGAGAACAGCAAGTCAAATGCCATTGTTCAAATGTTTCCACTGTATTTTTCCTGATCTAAGATTTTTTAAATAAGCAGGTTGTGATGAATGGTTACTGTACCCTTAACACCATGTAGGTGATGCCCCTTTAAGACCGGGTTTGGAACTCTGGGGGACTCCGCCCCTGGCTCCGCCCACCAGGGAGCCGTGTATAAGGTGACGCCCTGTAGGCGGCATTCAGTGAGCACTCATCTCTGTAGCTGGCTAGTTCTCTGCTTATTAAAGCCTTCATTTACCATTCCACACTCTCGTGTCATTATTGCGGATACTCGCCGGTCTCAAGCCAGAAAAGCTCGACCTGGAAACCGGGACACCGGAGGCCAAATACATTTTTAAGTACTGGCTCCGCTGCTTCGAGGCCTACCTGGAATCCTCGGCAGCTCCCGTCGAAGGACCTTGCAAGCTGCGCCTACTCCATGCCTGGGTGAGCCATAGAATCTCCGCCATGATCGAGAAGGCGACCACTTACGACGAGGCAATTGAGATCCTGCGAAAGCGTTTCGTCAAACCCATAAATGAGGTACATGCACGGCACCTGCTCTCTACCTGCCGGCAGCGCTCAGGGGAAATGCTGGACCAGTACGTGGAAAAGCTCACAGCGCTCGCCAGGAACTGCAACCATCAGGATATGATGGGGGCAGTCCACATGAACCTGCACATCCGGGATGCCTTCGTGTCCGGCATCCGTTCGACCAATATCAGGCAGTGCATCCTCGTAAATGGAGCTAAAGACGTTCAGGACACGGTAATGCTCGCCACCTCACTGGAAGTGGCCCGCCACAACCTAGGCATGTATCCCGTGGACCCTGCGAGCCCCCTCGGACTTCCCCAGACTCGGCCACGCTACGGACCTGTGCCACGTAGCAACCCGCCCAGACTGAGGGCACACCGTGCTATTTCTGTGGGCAGGGCCAGCATCCACGTCAACGCTGCCCAGCCCACTCCGCCATCTGCAGCGACTGCGGAAAGAAGGGGCATTTCGCGAGGATCTGCCTGGCCAGGCCCAAGGCCTAGAAACAAAAAGCTCACCAGGCCCGAAAATCGAGCTCACAGGCCCGCAGGCCCCCCAATGCGGCTGCGCACCGGCCGGACACGCCCCTTTCTGATGCGTCATCGGCTTTGTGCGAGTCATGGGCCCGGCCATCTTGGCGGCGGCCATCTTCTAAACCCGACACGTGTGACCGACGGTGGCGGCCATTTTGTGAATCCGACTCGGCTGATGACTCAGACTACCCGCAACTGGGAGCGATCACCCTCGGCCAATCGTGGCCAAAGCACCTGCGGAACTCCATGATGCAGGTCCAGATCAACGGGCGCGACACTCCCTGCCTCTTCGACTCCGGGAGCACGGAGAGCTTTGTCCATCCAGAAACGGTAAGGCGCTGCTCCTTGCGCACCTACCACGCTTCTCAAACCATAGCCCCCGCCTCCAGGTCCCACTCAGTCCAGATCACTGCGAATCTCGCGATCCAGGGCGCCGAATACGCTCGTTTCAAGCTCTATATCCTCCCTCACCTCTGCGCCCCCCTGCTGCTCGGTCTGGATTTCCAATGCAACCATCGAAGCATGACCCTGAAGTTCGGCGGATCCTTGCCCCCCCTCACTGAAAGTTACACGCCCCTCACTATTCGCGAACCTCACCCCCGACTGTAAGCCCGTCGCCACCAGGAGCCGGCGGTACAGTGCCCAAGATATGACTTTTATCAAGTCAAAGGTCCAGCGTTTACTGAAAGAGGGGGTCATCGAGGCTAGCAACAGCCCCTGGACAGCACAAGTGGTGGTAGTACGGTCCGGGGAAAAGAAACGGATGGTCGTGGACTACAGCCAGACCATAAACTGCTTCACGCAGCTCGATGCGTACCCCCTTCCCCACATAGCAGAGATGGTCAATCGGATCGCTCAATACCGCGTATTCTCCACTGTTGACCTAAAATGTGCCTACCATCAGCTCCCTATCCGACCGGAAGACTGCCTCTAAACTGCTTTTGAGGGCCTGCGGGCTACTTACCCGTACTTGGACAATGTCACCATCTGCGGCCATGATCAGCAGGACCATGACACGAACCTTGAAAAGTTCCTCCAGACCGCCCAGGCCCTCAACCTGACCTACAACAAGGAAAAATGCGTTTTCCACACAACCCGACTAGCCATCCACGGCTACGTCGTGGAAAACGGGGTCCTAGGTCCCGACCCCTACCACATGCGCCCCCTTAAGAAACTCCCCCTCCCCCGTAGCCTCAAGGCCCTCAAACGGGGCTTGGGGCTTTTCTCCTATTACGCCCAGTGGGTCCCCAGATATGCGGACAAAGCCCGCTCACTCATAAAGACCACGACATTTCTGTACTTTTCCTGGGCCCCTGATCTAAGATTTTTTAAATAAGCAGGTTGTGAGAAACTGTCATCATTTAACTGCTGGGCTGGTAGTATTTTCTCAGCTATTTTACCATGCCTCACTCATATTGCTGTCTAAACAGGACACGTGTCACTGGCAGAGCATGTAATTAACTAAGCAAGCCTATTGTTCTGTATTGCAACTCTTTTATATTCTGGTGATCAAGTGGGTAGAGTGTCTTATTCAGTAATTAAATATTCTTGGATGTAGAAATTACAGAAGGAGAAAAAGATCAGTATTGGTACATGATACGTTTTAAGTGAAGCACAAGGATTTACACAGGTAAGTGGAACAAACAGAATCTCTTTCGATTGATTGGAGGAAGACTAAGGGGGTCGCATTATTGTAAGTATATTACAGAGAGAAATTTGTACAGAAATTAGAAAGGCACGTGTTAACGACAAGAATAAGCTGGATTATAAATGCACTTGCAGAGAAGATTGTGTGTGTCCCAAGGTTTTATTCTATCTCAGCACTCAAGGATGGCATACTTGATCCGATTCCCGATAATGAAGCAGAAGAAGTAGCAACCGCAAGTAGGAGAACGCTGTGGAAACCATTGACCACGGCATAATTAGGTTCAGCATAATGATAGAAAAGAAAAATGAAACATCAAGAACAAGGGTACTCGACTGGAAAGAAGCAAATTGCAGCAAGGTAAAAAAGAAGGATGTGACCCAGATTAAACAGAAGAAAATATTAGCAAACCATGAATAGGCAATGGGCAATATTTACACAAGAAACAGAAAGGGAACAAGGCAAGTACCTTCCAGTAAAGGAAAATCAAAGGCCAGGCATGAATAGCAAGATTGGAGCGAATTTTAAACATTAAATGTTTTGTTAAATTTCAAGAGAGGATAACAAAAATAAATGTCACAATGTAAAGAATATAGAAAATAAACAAAAAGGGAAACTATAAAGGCTAAGATGGCAAATGAGAGGATGAGAGGATATGAGCAAAAATAAATCTCTAGTGCAATGAAAGACTTTTGATAAATATTGAACTTGTATTGATTGACAGAATTACAAAATGTACCTTTCACAGTTTCAAAATGTTCCTGAGTACATCAAAGCTACCACTTAGAATTTTGTACGCAAATGTAAGTAGAGAACTTGCATTTATATGGTGCCATTCCCAACCTCAAGATATCTCTAAGCGTTTGACAGCTGATGAAGTACCTTCTGAAGTGTAGTCATTGTTATAATGCAGGAGGCAAGTCAGTCACAGCAAGGTCTGATGAAGAGCAATCAGATGGTAGCTAGCTAACCCATTTTACTGCTATTGGTTAACTATTAGGCAAGACACTGGGGAGAGCTTCCCTACAACTTGAATACTGCCAAATGGGAGATAGAAGATGTGCTTGAACCGTGGGTGGGATTCTCTGATACTGAGGCTAAGTGTTGACGCCATCGGAAACGCCGTCGCATTTCTCGATGGCGTCAACACGGCCTCAAGATCAGCAATTCTGGCCCCGACAGGGGGCAGCACGACACTGGAGCGGCCCTCGCTGCTCCAGCTGTTGATCCTGAAATCAACTGGGCGCCACGGGGTCCACACATGCCTAGTGGCACCGGCACAACGCGCGCATGCGCCTCCCTTCTCCGCGCCGGACCCGATGCAACATGACGCAGGGCTACAGGGGCCGGCGTGGAAGAAAGGAGGCCCCCAGCCAAAGAGGCTGGCCCGCCAATCGGTGGGCCCCAATCGCGGGCCAGGCCTCATCGGAGGCCCCCCCCCAGGGTCAGACCCCCCTCCTCCTCCCCTCCACAGGCCGCCCCCCCCCCCCCCGACCCTTCCTCGCCAAGTTCACGCCGGCTGAGAGCAGGTTTGAACGGCGGCGGCGGGACTCGGGTATTTTGACATGGCCGTTCGGCCCATCCCGGGCCGAGAATCGCCGGGGGGGCCCCGTAGAGCGGTCCCCTGCCGGCGCCGCGCCGACCGCACTGGCGCCAATGACACCAGCGGAGAATCGCGTCCCGGTGTCGGGGTGCCGTGACTCGGTTCGCGACAGTTGCGGAAATTCTCCGGCCCGGCCCCAGGCTGAGAGAATCCCGCCCAGGGTGTTAATAGGACCCAAGTGAGTTGGTGAAGCAGGAACCAAGACACGGAGGGCAGGACTTCCCCATTAGCGGGGTCCTCTTGTCCCATCGAAGGCAACCATGTAAAACGATCAAATAACCCAGTGTCCCAGCTGTCCCCTATTTATATGTGCTCAATTGATATCCAACACCTGTTTTTCTCAACATTACAATGATTAAATTTAACAATATAATTTGACAAGACATTGACATTTTCATCAAATTTGTGCACTGTAAATATTGAACAGACATTCCAAAGCAACTCACTGGAGCAAAGGTCTGGAAGATTGAGCCAACACCAGCAGTGGCCCCCAGGTAAGTCATTAAAAGAGGATGGGAATGGGGACATTCAGGATGGATGTGAACCTGAGTGAGGAGGCTGTAATGTTCTTTGATTGGGCTGATGTGAACAAACAATATTAGACTTTGTTTTATAAACAAATCTATTTATTACTAACACTACATTAACAAATAACTAAAATGTCTAAGATGAATAAAGTTGGAAATAAATGTCTAACACTAACGTAGACTAAGATACAACAGAGCTGCTCTAATCTACGACTGCTATCAACTTCTGACAAACACCTTCTGCAGGAACACATGGTGCATCTGGGCCCGGGGACTCCGTATTCACCCCTCCTGCTGATCGGATGGTAGAACTACAACAGTAAAACATATAACATAATACACATGCAAATCATCGATCATAGAATTTACAGTGATGATGAATGACTCATATTATATAGAGATGATAGTCTTCCTATCATCACAGAGGCAACTGTGTGTTCTGGAGGGAATGGAATGGCAACCAAAATTGGTGGATATGGCTGTGCTGAGATTGGGTAAAGTTGCCATGGATCCACTGCTATGGTATATATAACCCTAGTTTTCCCAAATACAGTCAGTACTGGTTGCCTGAAAACAAGTAAGTATAGCAGTGGGGTCCTCAGAAAGGGTCTAGGCTCCTTGGGCGGGATTCTCTGATCCTGAGGCTAAGTGTTGGTGCCGTCGTAAACGCTGTTCCGTTTCACGATGGTGTCAACAAGCCCCCAGGAGCAGCGATTCCGAGCCCTTCAGTAGGCCAGCACAGCACTGGAGCGACCCACGCTGCTCCAGCTGCCGATACCGGCCTCCAATGGATGCCGTGGGTCTGCGCATGCGCGCTGCGACCAGCGCGAATGCATGCATGTGCACCGTGACCACGATTGCGCGCATGTGCGGTGGCTTCCTTCTCCGCGCTGGCGCCGATGCAACGTGGCGTAGGGCTACAGGGGCCGGCGCAGAGCAAAAGAGGCCCCCAGCCCGAGAGGCCATCCTGCCGATCAATAGGCCCCGGCCGCAGGCCAGACCACAGCGGAGGCCCCCCTGGGGCCCGGACCCCCCCAACCAGGCCGTCCCCGAAAAGATGCACGCCAAGTGGGTAAGGCCACACGTGGACGGCGCCGGCAGGACTCAGATTTTCTTTGCGGCCACTCGGCCCATCCCAGGCGGAGAATGGCTGGGGGGGGGGCTGCACCGGCGCCACGCCGACCATGCCGCCACCAATGGCGCCGATTCTCCGCTCATCGGAGAATTGGCGGACCGGAATCAGGGTGGCGGCACGCGATTTGCGCCCTGCCCAGCGATTCTCCGGCCCGGCGTGGGCTGAGAGAATCCCACCCCTTATTTGTCAAAGCAAAGAGCCTAACATATATTTTAGGCACAGACTCTGGACAACTGTTTTGACAGACACAATGCTCTGGCTCATAATATATACCATTGAGGAGGGTTGTGTGCAAACAAGGAGATAGCACATGTGAATTTCTGAGCTGCAGAATTTCTGTGCTCCAGGGCATCAGTGCTTCAAATTCCTGACTGTTTCATTGCACTATTGCTACGTTGCAAGTTGTTGATGCAAATTGGTCTTGGGTTCCGCACAATGCTCGATTACTTTCACCATGGAAATATAGGACGGGATTTTCCAGCCCCCGTGGCATGTTTCTCGCAGCACGCCATTTGCTGGTGCGGAATTCTCTGGTCCCGCCGCTGCCAATGGGATTTCCCATTGTATCCACTCCCTGCCACCTGGAATTCCATGGCAGGGGTTCGCCGTCAGCAGCACTGGAAGATCCCGCTGGTGAGAATGGCTGGAAACCCCCCAACTGCCACCTCCCTGCAGTAGTCATAAAATTCATCAAAGTGTATCTTCATTCATTTGGCCCAATCGCACTGATATGTAATAGGGCTTAAATCAATATATTCCTTTCTTATCGACAATTTCACTGTTTTATGTGAGACCCCATCAACTACTTATTGAATAGATGCTAATTTAAGATTTACTTTAGGGATGAATAATGGAAACAACCCAATTTGGGTTCTGTCGTGACTCATACGTGTGTGGTTATTTTATGGTGTCATTGAAAACCAGTAAATGAATTCATCTAATATTTATCTATGCTGAGAAAATGATACTCAAAACTCAATGGAACTAAACCACAAATCACTCCAGTTTCTGCAAATTCCAATATCTCGATAAAACTGTTGTAAACATCTAGCTGTCTGCCACTGGCTCTCTCAGCACGATAACAACATCCAATGGGATTTCATACATCTCATTACATAGTGATCCTGATTACGTATTCACAGCAATACTAATTTACCAATAAACACTTGAAATGTAACAGGCATATCCTACACATTTTACTTAAAAACGATCCAGCTTCCTAGATGAGTGGCCTAACCCTTCCTTTTAAATTATTTGTTAACATCAAGATCGTTGGAACACATCATTAATATTATATTGATTAAAACTCATCTTTAATTAATTTCCATGTACTAAACAACAGAGCAACTTTTCAACATAATCCTTAGTTAACAAATAATGAAAACAGCAATACATGTTCCAATAAAGAAACTGATTGAATTAAATGCAAAATGTCCCAGCTATTTTGAAGCCCAAGTTTGAATTGTTGGTTTTTCTTTTTTATTTCACTTTTCTCTCCGTCTGTGATGGAACTGACTCATGCTCTTAGATACATACAGTCATCCAGTGCTTCATCCAATTTTCATGTGTAAATCGGGACAGCAAATGCCTGCACGTAATTGAACAAGAATTATGACCAAATACTGCGTCATGCACTAATCCATTAAAATGTCAGGAGAACTGGAACTTGTGGCTACTTGTCCTGCATGAATCTAACCTCTAGACTGGCAATAACTACAAACAGCTGTATCCACGGTGGTTAGCACTGTTGCTTCACAGCGCCAGGGACCCGGGTTTGAGTCGCGGCTTGGGGTCGCTGTCTGTGCGGAGTTTGCACGTTCTCCCTTACTGCGTGGGTTTCCTCCGGGTGCTCCAGTTTCCTCCCCCAAATCCCGAAAATCTTGCTTGTTCGGTGAATTGGACATTCTGAATTCTCTCTGTGTACCTGAACAGACACCGGAGTGTGGAGGCTGGGGGATTTTCACAGTAACTTCATTGCAATGTTAATGTAAGTCCAATTGTGACAATAATAAAGATTATTATTATTTTCTACCAATTGCCATGTCAAACAAAGGTGGATAAGAACCACAAAATATTTGTCAGGCACTTGAACAATTGACAACCTGTATGGAACTGGGATAGCTTTTATATTTTATTCAAATCAAATATAAATGATAGAATATTCCCTTCAAAACATCAAAACCCTTAATGACCATTTAATACAATGCTAATATGTACCGGTGCACAAGGATCTATGGATAACTAAGAAATGCAGAGTTCAGCCATTTAAGAAAACCAAGAAAAATAATGTTGTTTATCTGCAAACCGTTCAAACATTCAGGTTTCAAAAGATATTTCAGCTGGATAAAATTTCTGAGAATGAACTCTGTCCGGCCTAAGGTTAACTGAGAACTCTTCTGGCTCAAGGTTCCTTCAGCTCTACATAGTCGGTATAATTATTTTGGGACATTTTGAACAATCACATTGCTTGGACTGAAAATTCTTTCTGTAGCTTTGCTTGACTGAGACCCAAACTGGCCAAGGGTAACTGGAGTTAGGCTTTGGATGGCTTGCTTGGGAAACAATGCGACAAAAGTAATACCTTTAAACCACTCACTGCGGCAAAGTTGTTCAAACTTTTTTCCCCAGGACCCATTTTTACCAACCGGCCATCCTTCGGGACCTACGCCGGCCGACTTTTATGACCCACACCGACCAACCTTTGCGACCCACGATGGCCGACCTTCGTGACCCACCATTTTTACGCACCTTTAATGTTACAGGTGAGCCTGCTTGGTCCTCAAGATCTCACTTTGTTATTCAATGTTGCATTTCTGGTAATGACTTCAGCTGATGATTTAAGATCTCACTGCATCCGTTAAAAAAAATCAAGGGGTTTGCCCTCGAATTCGCCATGTTTAGTCTTCAAATGTCTTTGACATTTTGAGAGTTTTGAACTTTCATTTGCCAATGCTTCCTTGCATATATCACACATGAACTTTGAATTCTGATTTGCAGTGGCACAATTAAGAACCCAAACCCCCAAGTATCACCTTCATGCTGCTTTGTTCCGGTTTTCAGCTTCTTCTTCATGGATTGTTCACCAGAGGCCCTGGAGTTCACATCAGCACTGCTGGCAGCTACAAAATGGAGGAATCCCTCTTGCGCCCAGAACACGTGGCATCGGCGTGCGGGGCATGTGACCTGCTCTCCGCTGCTGCTTCTGGTGGGAGGACTCCGTCGGTTGCTGCAAAAACCGGCCCTGGACAGCGCGCTGATGTCAGGAGGAGGCGGTCCACCCCGCTGGGCTCCAGGCCTGCGTACTCCTTGGTCCGGCACACACCCGTGGGATAGCCGGCAATCACAAAAGTCCTCCCGCAACAGAGCACGCTGCGACCCTCCCAAAACCTGCCCATGATCCACCTGCGGGTCACGACACTGAGTTTGAAAATGACTGCACTACAGTGTCTCAAGACCGCTTTGCTCAGCCTCAAATCCAGCGTGGTTTCATCGTTGATTACAGAAGGTTATAGACAGTACAAGTATGATTTTCCTGCTATATATGGAGATCTGTGCACTCCTCTAGAGTCAGTCTCACTTGATAAGTGTGGATAAGCCTAATGGGAGCTTACCTCTTGAGGACAGAAAATAATGTATAGTTGCAGGATTTAAATACATAGCCGGGACAGAGATCATTAAATCTTCAGAGAGAAAAACTGGATAAATATTTGTGGTAGATGAAGGTACATGGCATTGAGGGAGAGAGCAGGGGAATGGAATTAGATTTGAATTACACTTTCAATGGACTGACACAGACACCACTATGCTCAGTGCTGTTAACTGCTATTGTTTGAAGAGTTAAAGTTATTTAAATAGCATTGCTAGCAAGCATTGGGGGAAACACTGGGGATTGAATCAGATAATGTGTTGCAGATAGATATTAGAATTCAGAAATCCAACAGCATATGTGCTGGTATGAGGTTTCTATACTGTAGTTCAGTAAGGGCTTATGCATGTGGGTAGCACAGTGGTGCAGTGGTTAGCATATCATTGTGCAGTCCCTTAAAGGTATATTACAACAAGCCCAACATCCAACTGTATTTATATAGCGCCTTTAACATTGTAAAATATCCCAAGAGTCAATTATCCAACGCAATTTGGCATCACGTTACATAAAGAGACACTGAGACAAATGACTAAACACTTGTCCAAAGAAATCAGTTTTCAGGATTGTCTTCAGGAAGAGAAAGGCAGAGAGAGAATGAGAGGTATAAGGAGGGAATTCAAGAGTTTGAGGCCTTGGCAGCTGAAAGCATTGTCAGAAGTTGTGAGTGAAGAAAATCCAGGATATGCAAGAGGCCAGAATCAGAGGGGCTCAGAGGTCTCAGAGGGCTGCAGAGCTGGATGAAATTACAGAGATAGGGGAAGGTAAGGCCATGGAGGGAAAGATAGACCTCATATTCAAGAAGAATACATGGATGGAAGTCAGCTAGGGGAGCATTAGAATAGTCAAGTCTTTACAGGTATGGATGAGAGTTTCTATAGCACATGAGCTGAGGCAGGTGTGGAAATTGGCTGATAGTACGGTGGTGAAAATAGGCAACCTTGACTTTCCAGCTGATTTCCTACCCTTTGCCACTGTGGGAGCACGAAAATAACATTATCTAATGTTACAGCCAGATGAGGAGGAGTGAACTGGCTCCCCTTTAATCAGCCTCCTCAGTTGGTCGCAACGAAAAATAATTCACAATTTTATTTTCCAAATCCAAATGTATTTTTTGCTATTTAAGCAGAGTATAATAAGGAGCCAATCAAATGAGATTTCCTTGAGTAAAGAAAGAGCAAGCTAATTAGCTACTAAACCCAAGGTAAGAAATAATAAAATGAGACGTCACACGTAAATCGGTATCAAAAAAAATCTCCAAGTCCAAATGGAATTTAGAAGAATATACGGTTAGAAGCCTTATGCTTGTCTTTGAGGCGTAGATTGTTGACCATTGTGGCCAATTCAAGTCATCTGGTTCCTTAAAGTTGTTGTAATTCTTACCAAATCTTGATTCGTTGCTCGCGTTTGGGTATTCTGATTTTTGTTAGCTGGGTGCTATGCTTATTCTCAGGGAAAAGTATTTTTCCAAAATCTCTCTGAAGGTATTTGCCTTGGCTTGGTAAAACCCAATCCTTAAAGCCCTGCTGTCGATGTATATTGCAAAGGAATTTGATTATCGTGTCTGCTGTCCTCACAGTTGTAAAATAAGTAATCATATTTTGGTGTCTCATCTCAGAAACCTTCAACTCATTCCAAGATAGTGAGATGAGCAAGAGGCTTGGTTCTTTCATTCTCCACAGGGATTTTGAGTCTTTGTATCTCCTGGCTATCTTGCAGTTCCCAATTGTTTTAATCGGATTACAGTTGATTAAAGTCCAGCACTTTGAATTTTTATCATCTTCCTCGCTGTTGGGTTGTTTGTTGAAACCAGAAATCTCTCTCTCGCTTCCCATTTCCTTGGTGGGATCTTATTTGATTTTCTCATCGCCACTTTGGAATTGGGGCTCACATTTTAAAGCAGTTTGCTCTGTCTCATTTTAAATTCCAAAATTTAAGATGAAGGATTTTGTTTATTTTTCCCAAAAGAAAAGCTGTAACTTCATGACACTGGACAAATGGGGAAAAAAGTAAAGCTTATTCCTACTCCATATTCTGCACATCAGACATTCAAGCAGAAATAGGGATAGGTCTAATATTACGTTGCAAATGAGGGAGTTGTATCATAGAATACGTTTCGCACATTCTCGTCCTCGCAATCCTGGACAAGGGGCCTGTGCGTTGCTAGAGTCCAGTTCTACTCGAGGTCTTAGAAGACGAACTTAAATATCAAAGGTCAGTACAGAGTGATTTGGAGAAATTAGCTGAGGTGAGAGTGAAGAATTCAAAATTCCTGAAGTTTTCCTCGGACTCACAAAACAGGACACTGCAGAGTAAACGAATGTACTGTTGCCAAATTTGTGGACGACACAAAAATAGGTGGAAAGGCAAGCTGCGGGCGGGAGGGATACAGACAGTTAGCAAAGACATGTTGATAGGTTAAGTAAGTGGGCAAAAGTTAGCAAATGGTGGGACAGCACAGTGGCGCAGTGGTTAGCATTGCTGCCTCACGGTGCCGGGGTCCCAGGTTCGATCCCGGCTCTGGGTCACTGTCCGTGTGGAGTTTGCACATTCTCCCTGTGTTTGCGTGGGTTTAGCCCCCACAACCCAAAGATGTGCAGGATAGGTGGATAGGTGGATTGGCCACGCTAAATTGCCCCTTAATTGGTAAAAATGAATTGGGCACTCTAAAATTTAAAAAAATATATTTTTAAAAAGTTAGCAAATGGAATATAATGTGGAAAAATATGAAGTTGTGTATTTTGGAAGGGAGAACAAAAGAACAGAGTATTATTTAAATGGAGAAAATCTGCAGAAAGCTCCAAAATAAAAGGACTTGGGGTAAAAAGGTAAAATCACCACAGTCCCAGATGCCCATAGGCTGCTTTTCCCTTTGAGAGCGTGAGCTGACAGGTGGTGGTTTAACCAGAGGATCACCACACCTCAGGCGAGGAGCAAAGTTGAGACGGCTGGGCCTTCGTGAATAACCTTGGGTACTTGTGCACGACACATAGAAAGTTAGCACACAGGTGTAGCAGGTAATCAAGGCTAATGGAATGTTGGCCCTTATTTCAAGGGGGCTGGAGTATAAAAGTAGCGATTCTTGCTACAACTGTACAAGGTACTGGTGAGACTCAAACCTCGAAATACCTCATCTACCCAAGCATCATCTTCTCCATATCTGGCCGAGTCTGCATATTGCACACTGGATTCATCGGCCATCTCAGAATCTATCGGATCAGGGTGGGAGCAAATCATCCTCGATCCCAAGGGACTGCCTAAGAAGAAGAGACAACGGTACCATTTTGTGGGTAAAATGCCACGTATTTATATTATTGTCCTGTAATCTTTATTTGGGTATTACCATTATTGCCCACTCCCGACTCGGGGAGGTAGTGACGAAAAATAACAATACAGGACTCTTTCGAGGCAGGCTATAGGGAGAAAGCAGGATTAGGCTATTGAGTTGGATGATCAGCCATGATCGTGATGAATGGTGGAGCAGGCGCGAAGGGCCTCAAGGCCTCCTCCTGCTTCTATCTTCTTTGTATCTATGTATTATGATGGAGCATCATAAGATCTTTATGCCATATTGCCAGCACCACTGATCAGAATGTCAGATTTCCCAGATGTTGCCACATTAAAAATCTGGATACCAATAAGTATGAAACAACCGTTTTATTCTTCCCCAGTTTCAGTATTCACTCCTTTTCTGTATTTAGGGGTAACACCACAGGGGATTCACTGGTTGGAAAATAAATTTGAGCATTATTCTTAGCCTGAACAAATGTGGTATTACGGTGTGTTGCTTTTTAACATGGACAAGAAAATTTGGTGGGCAGGTACATTATGTCCATTGCATCACTGTTGCAAAATCATAGTTATTAGTCCTGTGCCATGCTATCCTGTTTATGTCTTGCATAAAGTTGAACATTGAGAGAATAATTAACCCTTCCTTTAAAGGACAGCATAGCAATTGTCGCTATCACATGAATGGCTTGTACACAGTCTCATGCCTCGTGAATGTTAAGGACTCTCGCTGCCTATGCAACTGCCCTGCTGATTTCCCCTGAAGTGCACAATGATGTGTTCAAAGCACGTTTTAATGCTGCTTCTATGCTTAATGTAGCAGTAGACAGCACAACAATTGGCTCCTGCAATGCCACTTGTGGTTGCCTGACCGTATGCTGTGGCACAGAAGTTAAGGGCACTGCTGATGTTTTATTGCTAAATCCATTAGAAGCAATTCACAGAAGGTTTCTTAGGCTAATACCAGGAATGGGCGGGTTATCTTATGAGGAAAGGTTGGAGAGGTTAGGTTTGTATCTATCAGCATTTAGAAGAGGTGGCTTGATGGAAACCTTTAAGACCCCTGAGGGGTCTTGACAGGGTGGATGTGGAGAGGATGTTTCCCGTTGTCGGAAAATCTAGAACTGGGGGGTCACTGTTTAGAAATAAAGGACCGATCATTTAAACTAGAGATGAGAATACATTTTTACTCTCAGAGCGTCGTGAGTCTCTGGAACTCTAAGGCAGTGAATATTTTAAAGACGGATAGCTAGGTTCTTGATTGACAAGGGGGTGAGAGGTCATCGGAGGTTGGCAGGAATGTGGGGTTGAGGTTACAATCAGATCAGCCATGATCTTACTGAATGACGGAGCAGGCTCGAGGGGCCGAGTGGCCTACCCTTGCTCCTAATTTGTATGTTTATAATCTGCACACCAACACGTCAGTCACAGCGTCTGTACTGAACCTGGTTAACTCAGTGGGCTGGATGGCTGGTTCGTGATGCAGAGCAACGCCAACAGCATGGGTTCAATTCCCATACGGACTGAGGTTATTCATGAAGGCCCTGTCTTTTCAACCTGGCCCTACTCTTGAGGTGTGGTGACACTCAGGTTAAATCCACCACCAGTCAGCTCTCCCTCAAAGATGGGAGAGCAGCCTCTGGTCCTCGGGGATTATGTCGATTTTCACTGGATCTAAACATCATTATGTATTGGTTGCCCAGCACGGCATGTTAATGACTTGGTGCAAGGAATTCACTCCCTGGAAAGTCTTTTTGGCCCCTACCTCCTAGAAATGAAGTGTGACACAAAATCGTACAGTCAGGTGCCTACCTCATAATAAAATGCCTCACATCTTTCACAGGCTCCTTATCAAACAAAATAGTGGCAATGGAAGATTTTATGGCAGATGAATAAAGCTTGTGAGGGAGGTTTAAAGGAGCTTCTTAAAGGAGAAGAAATATGTTGAGAGGCAGAGAAGAGATTGGTAGAGAGGCAGAGAGGTGCAGGGAAAGAGCAGAGGGGTCTGGGCAGCTAAAGGCATAGTCAGCAATGGTGGAACAACTAAAATAGTGGATGGACAAGAGGTCAAAATTGGAGGCACAGAACACTCAGTAGGTTATGATGTTGGAGGATATTACACAGGGACAAGCCATTGGGGAGATTTGAAGACAAGAATGAAAATTTTTAAATCACAGAGTTGCCAACAGCATGTACAGGGCTGATGAGTAATGGCACTTTGTATGAATTAAGATATAAGACCCAGTAGGGTCTTGGATGAATACACGTTTATGGAGAGTGGAAGATGGGAGACGTGCCAGGAGAACATTGAAATAATCAAGTCCAGAGATAACAAAGAAATAGATGAAGGTTTTATCAGTGGATGAGCTGAAGCAAGGTTAGAGTCAGGCAACATTATGGAGGTGGACGTAGGCACGCTTGGTAAAGGAGCCAACTATGGCCGTTGGAGTCATTCTATGATGGTGACAAGTTCTCTGTACAATTCAGATCTGATACAGTTATGGTCATGCATTCAAAACTTAGGAATGACTTTGGAAGCTTGGGCACTCAACAAGGGGTCACGTGTGCCTAGAAAGCACGAGTTGTAAAATCAGAATTCCAGCTGCACGGTGGCACAGGGGTGGCACAGTGGTTAGCATTGCTACCTCATAGCTCCAGGGTCCCAGGTGCAATTCCAGCCTCGGGTGACTGTCTATGTGGAGTTTGCACTTTCTCCCCGAACGACGTGGGTTTCGTCTGGGTGCTCCGGTTTCCTCCCACAGTCCAAAGATGTGCAGGTTAGCTGGATTGGCAACGCTAAATTGCCCCTTAGTGTCCAAAAGGTTAGGTCGGATTACTGGGTTATGGGATAGGGTGGAGGCGTGGGCTGAAGTAGGGTTCTCTTTCCAAGGGTCGGTGCAGACATGAGCATAATGGGCTCCTTCTGCACTGTAAATTCTATGATTCTATGATTCTTTGGGCGGGAAAACGGGCGAGAATCGCTCCGGACTTTTTCCTCAAAAGTCCGGGGCGATTCTCCATTTTCCAGGCTCTTGCTGTGGGCGGGGCCCAGCTGTGCAGACCACGTGGCTGCGCATGCGCACGCCGGCCACAAGAGGGTCCGCGCATGCGTGCGGCGGCCCACCTCGGTGCGGGCGCCGCCAACATGGCTGAGCCTCATAGCGGGCCACGCGGAGGAATGTAGGTCCCTCCCAGATCGGGATGGCCCGCCGATCGGTGGCCCCCAATCACGGGCCTGGCCACCGTTGAGGCCCCCCCCCCCCCCGGAGTCAGATTCCCCCCGCCCCCCCCCCCCCCCCCCCCCCCACCAGGACCACCAACGCGGCCGCGGGTCCGAGCTCCCACCGGGTGGTATCAGATGTAAACCACGCCGGCGGGAGTTCAGCTGGTCGACCGCGGAGAATTGCCGCGGGGGCCTGTTCCAGCACCATAACCAGCGCAGCCCATCACCTCGGTGGGACATGTTAGTGGACAGGCATTTGGGGCACTCTTTGGTGAACACCACATGGCTGCAGTAGCACATCAGGTGGAGGCAGGACTTCCAAAGGTACGGGCTGTCAGAGGTCTGCCCGATCCCAGAAACAGCTGCCCCATGCCAGATGCCCGGCCTTTTGAAAAGGTGATCCCATCACTCGTCAAAATGCAATTGCAGACCCAAGCTTTACAGAGGGGATGTCAATGACATTCCAGTGATTGTAAGGCCAACTAGAGTCGAACAGCCATCAGGTGCAGGAGATTTTGCAGGTATTTCATGGCAGCCAGGCCAACCCTGCAAAGGTGTGCCTGCAGTGAAAAGCCTGAGACAAGAAGTTCGAACCATGTCTGATGACGTCCAAGGCTTGGCTCACTCTGTGATGTCCATGAATGAGGCACATGACAGGTGGGTACAGTCACACACAGACATATCCCAGACACAGATGGACATAGGTGCAGCACGCCAGAGCTTGGCCCAGTCACTCAGGCCCATGGCTGAAGGCATTGAGAGCATAGGCCACATGCTCTGGGATATGTCCCAGGCACTGATGAACAGGTGCCAGTCACAGAGCATCATGGCTGAGCGTATCGACACCCTGCTTCAGACAATGAGGACTCAGGACCTCACTCCCGCTGTCCCTCTGTCCATGTTGTCCAGCGAGACTCCTGTGGGAGGAGGAAGTGTTGGAGCCGTTCCCAGGGGCTTCTCCAGCCCTCATGAATCCCCCCACGCCTGACACTGGCCCTTCTCCTGGGCAATGGGCAAAACAGGGTGACACGGCGTCACCTGTGACACCCAAACGTTGGCAGGTGCTCTCCAGATCCAGGCCTTTGAGAATACGTCTGCCAATGGCATCACAGGCCAGATGGCATGAAATGGAGCAGGCCACCTCGATGTTTGCATTCTGGAGGACATCTATAAGGAGTGGCAGGCCACATGAGACTAAGAAGATACAGAATCACTGGCATGGGTGCAGTCACATAGCGTTGGTTAGGGGGGAGGGTCACACAATGCCCAGAAGTGATAGACCATGAAAGCACCGGGCTGAGATACCCTGGTATGAAATGAAAATCGCTTATTGTCACAAGTAGGCTCCAAATGAAGTTACTGTGAAAAGCCCCTAGTCGCCACATTCCAGCGCTTGTTCGGGGAGGCTGGTACGGGAATTGAACCCGCGCTGCTGGCCGGCCTTGGTCTGCTTTTAAAGCCAACTATTTAGCCCTGTGCTAAACCAGCCCCTGGTATGGTAACATCCCCAGTCTATGAGCACAAACTTTGCTCCCTCTCCCTCTGCTTCCCATCCCAAGTTACTATGGACCAGAAATAAATGCCTCCATCGCTCGCTCAGGGAGGAGCTGGGTGGCCAGTGGTCTGTAATCGAAATGACAGGGGTCAGACTATTTTCATTATAAGGAGCACCGGAGCTGACCTCCCAGCGAGTCATCATTACCCTCCCACCTGTACAAGAGACTCACTGCCAATCCAGGCCCATCATCCTGATGTGATGTTAAGCTGACCCTGGGGGGACGAGGAGCGAGGGGGGGGGGTTGCACAGTGGGAAGGGGAAAAAGTTTGATGGGAAGATGTGGCAAGAGGAGAGAAAGGGTTATGGGAAGGGGTGTTATGGGAAGGGGTATCAAGGGATTGGGCAAGGCAGGGTTTGAGGATAAGGTGGATGGTGGGGATAGAGTTGTCAGACAATGGGCCTCCCAGTTGGAGAATCTTGACTTGATTAGGATATCTCTGGTCCTACGGCTCTGTAGGACCCTGGATGCAGCCTGCCGAGGGCCTGTGGTGCCAGGTCTGTGATAACCTGGCACAGGTGCCGCACGGTTGGCCTGTGAAGGTGCAGTCTGCACCGGCACAAATTGTCCAACAGCTCCGTGAAGGACCAACGCCTCCTATAGGCACATGGCCTATGGTAACATTGCCTTCAGACCCTGTCCTTGGCAACTGAGCCTCACCGGCATGCACGTGATGTTCGGGGGCAGGCTCCTGTAGTGCTGGGTCTTGTCTAGGCTGGCACTGGTACTCTCAGTAACATGCATCTGCTATGGCAGAACTGGACAAGTAAATAGCTAGCACCGCTGGCTGAAGTCCGAAATCCACCTTTAATCCATGAGGGTCGGGCAGAGGGAGGAAAGAGGAACAGTCAGAATGGTCATGCATCCGTTGACCCTGAATTCCCCCCAAACCCCATGGTCATCCTGCATGTGATGGCTGACCAGCCCTCACCATTCCCACCACCCAGTGCGGCCTTAATGAGGGCTGGCCACAACAGCTAGCTTATATGGTCACTTACACTGCTCCCTGACCCTATTTTATATCCACCATTTCCAGTCCAGGAGACTTTTGCCCCATTCCTTCAGTAATGATGTGCCTCATCTTCTGGTGAAGGTGGACTCCCCTGTGCATAAGAGTGCATTACCTGATTGTTTCAACAATGCAGCTTTTGATCTGACAGGGTTAATAATAATCATCTTTTATTGTCACTGCCTCGTCTAATGAACCATACTTGGATATTGAACCTTCTCAATGATGAACGACAGTTAACAGGAGGCTCAAGGCTGGCAGAAATGTGAGAGGGCACAGGTTCTCTCAGAGGCAAGGAAGGATGGCCGGTGAATGATCAGGATTGAACATCACGCTGCCCTCTTCCGAGCAAGTAGCAACACTCTAATCTGCAGGGCAGCCACAGTAGGACCTGCCACTTTAACAATGAATGGCAGCCCATTTACACTCTGGCCCTTTCCAGGACATTGATTTGACACTGCAGCCCTGACCCCGTCAGTGACTTGCACCCGCCCCTTATCCTGAAAGTGTTCAATCCTCATAATTCCTCCCGTCCAGGTGAGGAGCCAATGGCCACAGCAAAAGGTGTTTGCAATGGACTATGTGGCCCTTCTCCTGGGTTTCCCAGGGAGTCACAGCAGGGGTCAACATTGAGGGACCCTTGTGCCTTCTTGCATGAGCGGTAGAGGCTGCTTCTGTGGTGCAGATGTTAATACTGTGCAGGCATGTGGCTCTATGTTAAGGAGCTAAAGTGAGGGAACCGTCCAAAGATGATAGTTATTGAGAGATGTGTGCCTTTGCTGGGAGCTTTGCGGCAATGAAATATGTAGCAACTGTTTCAAACATGCGTCCTGTCGCAAAGTAGTTCAGCTCCACTGGGCGGGGCTGAGATTCATTAGCTAATAACTTGAAAGACTGACCGGCATGCCCGAGAAATATCACCTGCGCCTAAAGAGTGCATTATCTGATTGTTTCAACAATGCAGGGCGGGATTCTCCACTCCCGCGCCGAAGTGCCCACGCCGTCGTGAACGCCGTCGAGGTTCACGATGGCGCGAAACGGCCCCGATCCCAACCGATTCAGGCCCCGACAATGGGCTAGGATCGGGGCCGCGTCATCTACACGCGCCAGGCCTTGTCGCCGCGTAAAGGTGGCGCTGCATAGATGACGCGGCCGGCGCCGCATAACTGGCATCACCCGCGCATACATGGTTGCCGTCCTCTCTGAGTCCGCCCCGCAAGAAGATGGCGGACGGATCTTGCGGGGCCGCGGAAGGAAGGAGGTCCTCCTTCAGAGAGGATGGCCCGACGATCGGTGGGCACCGATCATGGGCCATGCCACATTTGAGGTACCCCCTGGTGCAGGATCCCCCCCCCCCCCAGCGTTCCCGTGCTGTTCCCGACGGCTGCGACTAGGTGTGGAACCCGCCGTTTTGGCCTGGCCGCTCGGCTCATCCGGGCCTGAGAATAGCGGGGGTGCCAGAGAATCGCCATTTTGGGTGTCTCCGGCGATTCTCGGCCTGCGGCCCGCGGAACTCGACGGAGCCGTTCTCACCGCTTGGGATAATCGCGGGAGGGCGTCGGACCGGCGTCCCAGGTGATTCTCCCAACCGGCGCGGGAGTGGAGAATCCCGCCCGCAGTTTTTGATCTGATAGGGTTAATAATAAGAATCTTTTATTGTCACAAGTATGAAGTTACTGTGAAAAGCCCCTAGTCGCCACATTCCGGCGCCTGTTTGGGTGAGCCCGTACGGGAATTGAACCCCCGCTGCTGGCCTTGTTCTGCATTACAAGCCAGCTGTCTAGCCCACTGAGCTAAACCGGCCCATTGGTTAGTGTGCCAAAGACAGTTTCATCAGCTACTGGCGCATCAGTTATTTGTGCCAACTAGGCTTTGTCAATGGTCTTCTTCACAGCTATGAATCAAAGGAGTTTAATGAGGTATCCCAACACCTGCGGGTCCTGAGATCAACCATCATAGAATCAACAGTGCAGAAGGAGGCCATTCAGCCCATCGAGTCTGCACCGGCTCTTGGAAAGAGCACCCTACCCAAGGTCAACACCTCCACCCGATCCCCATAACCCAGTGACCCCACCCAACACTAAGGGCAATTTTGGACCACCTAATCTGCACATCTTTGGACTGTGGGAGGAAACCGGAGCACCCGGAGGAAACTCATGCACACACGGGGAGGATGTGCAGACTCCTCAGAGACAGTGACCCAAGCCGGAATCGAACCTGGGACCCTGGAGCTGTGAAACAATTGTGCTCTCCACAATGCTACCGTGCTGCCCCTGTGAACCTGGGGGATATTGGCTACCATGGCTCTGCCAACATTGTGAATGGAGTATTGATACAACTACGAGGGTTTAAAAATGGGTGGGTGCATGGAAAATGACATAAACAATAGACCTCACAGCTCTTACATGAAACTGACAACAGTCAACACTATAACCGGTCAGGTGCCTGAAAGTAATATCTAAGGAGTGAGTTGCTAGTCTTTAATCGCACCCCCCTACCGGGAGGAACTCCATCCCCTCCTCTCCCTGCCCCAAGTTCGACCCGTGCCCACCAAAGCGAGCCACACTACCCCCAGGTCAACAGGCAAACCCGCCCCCTCTGCAACCCAGAATAAAGTCAAGAAGGGCACTTGCCTCCTGGCTCCCCTTCTGGGCCCATGGTGCCAGGTCCCCATCTTTGAGGACTTGCCAGCGTGACTGCCGGCTGAGGGAGTTGGAGCATCCCAGGAGGCTGTTGAATCGCTCCTCCAACCCGATAATTAAGTTCAAATGAATGCAGATGAGAACATTTTAATTTCCCACCGGGTCTGGGAGGGGAACCCGTTGGGTCTGGCGGGACACTCCGAGAGACTCGCAATGCATTCGGCGTCCAGTGTGAAAACCTTTTTTTGCCCGACGTACGATTCAACAGACTGTTGTGAATCCTGCTACAAGCTAACAGGCACGGAGAATTCCACCCCACTCCCCAATAAATAACAAATGCGTAAAAGATTCCCTTCCCTTACCCATTTCAGAGTGTGAGCAAAGGTGAGATAAAAACAGGAGATAAGTCCATCACTTATTTTCTTCCCAATTCTATCTGTTTTCAAAATTACTGTTAATATTCCCTCTCATCTTTTACTTACTTGCTTTATGGCAAATAGTAATTTTGGTTTAGTTGTTTCTGTTGGGATTCTGTGAAATTGAATTTTATTCATTGCGTATGGTGGATAAAATATCTTGTAGAACATCATTTTGACTTCTGCTTCAGAGAGCTACTCCACCATACCAGTGTACCAATTTATTCTCCCATTCCATCTATTCTTTATGGGTTCCTGGAGGGAGAATGCTAAGTCAGCGCCAATTACTGCTGATTTATTGACAGTTTTTAGCGATAGACTTATGGCCTCTGGGAATCGGATTAAGACTACAGAAAGTAATTTCACTCTGGGCTGTTTAAGAGCTGCACAGTTAGTAAAGACTTTTGAATTCCATCATTCTGATGCAAATCTGCATTCTGCAGGTGAAGAGTCATTTTTCACCTCCTGGTACCATTGTCACTACTAATTTTACCAAGTTCACTGTTGAAGTCACACTCTCTGGCAAATGCAGGAACTCACCAAAACAACGCCATGAACACATATTTACAGATACTGTGCAATAGAAACATTACCAAAATATTACCTGATCTGCAAGTTGGATACCTGGCCCTTTAAATACCAGTGCAGGGCTCGTATGTCTTTTGCAGTAAACAACAAAGAGTTTGCCTTAATGTTCACTGAGCAAATTTGGATTCCTTCTGACACATCAACTGAGTTTGACTGAGAGACGTCAGGGCAGTGTCAATTTAAGGCTTTGCGACAAACGCAGGGGCTGCACCTGCACATGCCCTTCCTATTTAGCAACAATGCGTGGGTCAGGCTGGAAGTGACCAGCAGTGCCGAGTGGACAGTTAGTGTGGAACGAGGCCTCAACAGCACCACTATAATCGGCATCACGCAAGACATACCATTTGTGTGCCTATTGACTTCCTGTGAGAAATGATTGCTCGTAATGTTTGTTTGTCTCTCAGAGATGGAGGGGTGAGGAGAGAGGGGAGAGGGATGAAGGATGGGGGAGGGGGATACACACGATTTTACCACTGCTAGTATTTGACAGGTTTTTTTTTAATTGTAACCCACTTTTGTTCTAAAAGCATTTACCATTTTGCTACACATAACACAATCCTCAGTGTCTTAAGTTCTTCTCAGTGCTGTTGCTAAAATGGACATTCAGGCCACACGCATGATTCCACTCAATAGGAGTACAATTGGATCCCATGGGATTCATTTTGCAAATACACATTGTCAGGGGACGCCTCAACCGCCAGGAATACACAATGGAAATCACAAAGACTTTTCAGACAATTTTCCATCCATTAATTTTCTATGTGCAACCAAATCGTAATTAAGTTCTTTATAAAAACATTTTAAGATTTTGTTACATGAAGCACATAGTGGAAATCTTACCTCAGATGAGTAACCAACCCCTTTTGAAGGACATCATTAAGTGGTTTGTGTGCATTGTTAATGTTGATTTATGCGTTAACAGCAGTGAAATAGCTGTCAGGTCTTTAAATGGGCTCGGAAACGTCCAGCCATGTTAAATCCTTCATTCGCTGCTAATTAAAATGTGCTATTTATTGCTATTTTCTGGCTGGCTTTCAAAAGTGCTCCAGCAATAAAAATAGGGGGAAAACTGTTTGGGTTGAGCATATCTCCTCTGATACAGAGTGAACAGTCTTTTCATTGTACACTTTTCAGATAAGCTCATAGCTTCCGGATGCTGCTCACATTATTAACCTTCCTCATGAATAACAGTTAGCCTGGAATGAATTTTCACTATTTGCTTCTTCCTTGCTTCAATGAACCTATCTCTGCAATCTCCTCCAGTGCTATAACACTCCGGGATATCTGCACGTCTATAATTCTGGCAATTTGAGGATCATTGATTTTAATTGCTCCACCACTGGTGGCAGTGTCTTGAGCTGCCAAGGTCCTAAACTCCAGAATTTCCTCCATAAACTCTATTGCTTTTCTTCTTCAAACCTATCTTTTTGACCAAACTTTTGCCCATCTATCCTACTATTACCTCATGTGGTTCAGTGCCAAAGATTGCCTTCCAATGCTCCAGTGAAGCACCTTGGCATAGTTTATGACATTAAAGGTGCTATATAAATACAAATTGCTGTTGTTGTTGTTGTCAGTGTTTTATATTTAAGTAAATGTGTCATCAAATTGTTTCTTGTTCTGTATTTGCCATAGATATTGTATACCTGATTTCTCTCAGAGCAATATAGAGATGATATGGTCCTAAATCATCAACAGGTTTATTTACAGTACTTTAAAATATCTCAGTAATAAGAGGATTTCTTCACACATGCTCTCATCCAGATTCCGAAACAGCCTTCCAAAACTTTATGAATGACGTCAGCTACTTAGCTCTTTAACTCCATCAACAGGCTTAAGCAATTAAGTGCAGTAAACAGACTAACATAATCAAAGACAGATCAATTAAACTATTGAACACCTCATTCTGCATATGTTGATCTCTGAGAGGTTGATTCTTTAGCTGTTCTCATCACAACTCATCACAAATAGATGATGTGCATCAATGTAAATGCATGTAGGCTAGCTAGACACTAGAGGGAGCACCAGAAACATCACACACACACTCAACCAATAGACCAGGTAGATAGGACACGACCAACGGACATTCACGATACACACAGAGGTGACACAACCACAGGGGGGCATTACACCAACCCATATATAAAGGACACCACACACATGATCTGCTCTTTCCAGTGGAGACAGTCAGTGAGTAAAGACACAGGGTTGATTCAATATTACACCCACCACGTGGATTGCAGCAACTGGTTAGTCAGTCTGGGTAGCTATAGTAGGATTAGCAGTAGTGTCGAACCCGAGCAATAGAAGTGTAAACAGTTTTTTAAAAAAAAACTTTTATTAAAGGTTTTCATAAAATATCAATAACAAAATGAGAAAGAAAAAAGAACTCAACAGGGTTAAGTACAAAACACAATCTAAAAAAGCAACCCCCCAAACCCCTCCCCCCTGTACCTGAATAATAAATTAACATTAACACTCCGACTTAAGACAACAGGTGTATACACCCCCTCAGACCCTTCCAGTGTAAATAACATAAACAAAAATAAAGTAACCCCCCCCCCACCCCCCGAGCTGCTGCTGCCATTGACCAATGTCTAGCGTTCTGCCAGAAAGTCTAAGAACGGTTGCCACCGCCTAAAGAACCCTTGTACCGACCCTCTCAAGGCGAATTTCACCCTCTCCAATTTAATGAACCCTGCCATATCGCTGATCCAGGATTCCACGCTTGGGGGCCTCGTATCTTTCCACTGAAGGAGAATCCTTCAGCGGGCTACCAGGGACGCAAAGGCCAGAATTCCGGCCTCTTTCGCCTCCTGCACTCCCGGCTCCTCTGCCACCCCAAATATTGCGAGCCCCCAGCCCGGTTTGACCCTGGATCCTACCACCCTCGACACCGTCCTCGCTACGCCCTTCCAAAATTCCTCCAGCGCTGGGCATGCCCAGAACATATGGGTGTGATTTGCTGGGCTCCCTGAGCACCTAACACACCTGTCCTCACCCCCAAAGAACCTGCTCATCCTTGTCCCGGTCATGTGTGCCCTGTGCAGCACATTAAACTGTATGAGGCTGAGCCTCGCGCATGAAGAGGAAGAGTTCACCCTCCCTAGGGCATCTGCCCACGTCCCCTCTTCGATCTCCTCCTCCCACTTACCTTTCAACTCCACCACCGAGGCCTCCTCCTCCTCCTGCATCACCTGGTAAGTTTCCGAGATCTTACCCACTCCCACCCACCCCCCCCGAGAGCACCCTGTCCTGTACTGTGTGTGGCAGTAGCCATGGGAATTTCACCACCTGCCGTCTGGCAAATGCCCTTACCTGTAAGTACCTGAAGGTGTTCCCCGGGGGGAGCTCGTACTTCTCCTCCAGCTCACCCAAGCTCGCGAACTTCCCGTCCACAAACAGGTCCCCCAACCTTCGTATGCCTGCCCTGTGCCACCCCGAAAACCCTCCACCTGTTCTTCCTGGGGTGAACCGATGATTCCCCCGTAATGGGGTCCACGCCGAGGCCCCAACTTCCCCCCTATGCCGCCTCCACTGCCCCCAAATTTTGAGGGCCGCCACCACCACCGGGCTCGTGGTATACCTCCTTGGAGGGAGTGGCAGCGGTGCCGTTGCCAGCGCCCCCAGACTCGTACCCACACAGGACGCCGTCAGAAGTGTAAACAGTTTAATAAACATGTTGAAGTTATCTCCACATCTGAACCTTCCTTTGTCAAGTGCACCACAAGGAAGCCGCTCCTGTTACACCTACAACATAACAAATCAGATGATAGGAAGGGGAAGAGGTTTAAAAAGTGAACCCTCATCCACCATCTCAAAGTAAGGTAAGCAAGATGAGTTGCTTGGTTTGGAGAATGAGACAATCGGGGCTGATGCTCGAGGTGAGTCAGAATTGGGTGTTACAATTGGTGTGGTGGAGCGTACAAAGAAAGGAGCAGCGCCATGCATTCACTCAAGACGGGGGGTAATCATGACCAGTAACAGGAGGGGCAGCGGGGCTATGGAACGATGTTGAGACAGGGGCGAGATCAACAGGGTCATGGACTCGATTTTAATCATCAATCTCCCAATTAAAATTGAGGCTGTGTCACTGGAAATCTTTCTGCAGTTCTTGATTCCTAATCGGAAACAATGAAAAAGATTCAGTGGTGCAATTGGTAGATTTTGGATGGGTTTGTGCTTTATGTGTGTGGTTTGTCCAACCTATCTATTGGTTTGTGACTGATATAAAAATCTACCTATTTATATTTGTGAAAGTCAGTATGGTTAACTCACTAGACAACTAGGCACTCTAAATCAGTTACTATAAGCAATATTTCACAAAGGTTACAGATTTTGGGGTTGAGATTGATTGTTTTATTAGTTTTTATTTAATTAGTATCTCGGGCAGAAACAGTCAATCATCCTTCTTCTGGTGCCGTGGCATTTTAATGCATGAAACGAGATTACGCGATATCCAAACTTCGCAAAATAATACTATCCCCTCCAATGGGAATAAAAGAAGGTTTATTAGCTAAAATTTATATTTTTGACTAGATAGAAAGGAAGAAGAAACAACTCACTATTGTAAAATACCTTTTTTATTCTTAACCTATGTCTCAAAATGCTCTACAGCCAGTGAAGTATATTTGACGTGCAGTCAATGGTGTACTGTAGAAGATAGGGCACAGAATGATCTCAAAACCGCTGTGAGGTACTAACCAAGCAAGCTGCGCGAGCAATGTTGGTTGAGGGTCAGTTGCCCTCCTTCAAAATAGCATCATATTATGCCCACCTGACAGGGCAGAAGGGCCTCTGTTTCATGCCTCATCTGAAAGGTGGCATCTCCGGCCGTGTCACACTCCCTCATTACTGCATGGGAATGTCAGCATGGATTTTGTGTTCAATTCCAGGAAAACTTGCACCCACAATCTTCTGACTCAGGGGACGAAAGTGGGACATACTGAGATGCACCTGACACAATTGCTCAACAAGACAAGGACAAATAATTGGAGAAACAGAAATTGCAGGACACCAGAAAACTATTTATAATTAATTTAAAGAACAATTAAGGTAACACTGGAAGTGATAACAAAAGAACTTTATAAAGAGAACCGCTCTTGTGTTATGAGTGCCTTGGCACACCCAAAGACTGCCTGGGTTGATGCACACACTTGCACCTGATCTTTCTTCAATTAACGTAAATAGGGGTGAGACAGGCAGGCTCTTTTACATAATGAAAGGAGGAAGTATTGGAAATATTCAGCACATCTGGCAGCAGAACCTGCCGGGAAAGAAAGAAGCAAAGCTAACATTTCCCATTGAATGGGTCTCTTCAAGCTCAGTTCTGAAGAAGTCATGTTCTGCTTGAAACATTGGGCGGGATTCTCCATCCCGCGGCACCAGTTTTGTGGTGCGGCACTGCCCCACCGGCAGCTGCATTCTCCGTCCCGGCAGCCGACCAATGGGAGTTCCCATTGTGGGCACCCCCACGCCGTCAGGAAATCCACGGGCATGAGTGCACTGCCGGCGAAAATGAGGATGCCCCCTACGGAGAATCGAGCCCATTAACCATGCTTTTTTCTCTGCAGGTGCTTCGAGCTCTGCTGAGTATTTTCAGCACTTTCCGTCGTAATTTCAGATTTCCAACATCAGCAGTATTTTGCTTTTGCTTCATATTATTTTACAGGTGACAGCTCCAATCTGGCCGACGTTGCCGATATTCACTGTGTTCAGGCAATCTGGTGCGCCTGAGCATGGATGCAGGAAGGACCTGGATTATTCTGCAGAGAGCTGGCAGTCCATGGCTCTATGACTTCCCTTGTAACGGCAGATGGGAGCATTGGAACAGCTAAACCACAATGACCCTCTGAATTCTAACAGTCGAGCTCAGCTAAAATAAACTGCTGCGTGCTTTCCATTTTCAGCTTTCTCTCTGTTCCAGCTGACACACGAATGAATTAAACTTATTTGCTGAATTCCTAATTCCCTGCAGTAACGACTCCATTATAACTTGCTAATTTCATTCTGTGGAGTACATCACGTTAGAAAGTGCAAAAGAAAACTAAGCAATAGTCATTGCAGAATAAAACTGAGCTCATTTCTACCCCTGAATGTTGAGAATAAACAAACAAGTCATTTTATGGAGATAAATAGGGTTGGATTCTCCAGTCCGCTCCCCCCCCCCCCCCCCCCCCCACCCCCATCCCCCCAAGCCGCGTGTTTCTCAGTTGTGCACCATTCGCTGGTGGCCGGATTCTCTCATTCTCTATTCCCGTCGCTTGTCAATGGGATTTCCCATTGGAACCACTCCACGCCGCCGGGAAACGCTTGGGCGGGGGTGCGCCGCCAGTCGATAAAGAGAATCCCAAGGGCCGGAGAATTTTACATGCATTGTATACATAAATACTTGTGTATAAATAAGAAAGCTGCTGATAAACTCTGAATTAAATTTTCATAAGCGGGAACAATTGTTTTCCGAATTACAGCAATTAATTTTGAACTGATTTATCACAGTGCCATTATTTGTGAAGTTAAGAAAACTGTCAGTGCTATAATTAACTGTTTACTGACATGCTTGGCATGTAGCGAAACACATGTCATACCATTGACGGGTTGTTACACACAATAACACTAGCCTAATTTTGCACATTGCATTTACCCATTTAGATTTCACTAAAATGAGCTGTATGTTCTACACAAACTGGCGCCAAAGCAATAACAGCTTGATAGTGGCACACGGCTTGATTGCAGTTTTTGTTACAATAGATGATGCCCTTGCAACAATGACGAACAAGCTAATGATCTTTTAACGATAACTGCTCCCCCACCACCACTCACACAGACAAATGGAAAAATAATAGTGATAACAAAGTGCTTTTATCTATTTTGTCAATTTGATCAAAAAATCAAGTTGTGCTCTACATCCTTCCTCACCTCACTTGCCAATGTATTTTCACTCAGTTCAGAATCAGGGTATGTTCCCAGTACAGCCTCACACTTCCACCCAGTTGAGGTGAACTGAAGGGTTTATTTCAGAAGGTGGTTGAAGTTGGACCTTATTTGTGTCAGTTTTATGGGTGACAAATGGGCCTAATAAGGACTAATTTTGATGGCTTAACGTCCCATCCCAAAAGATGTTTGAAAGACCAGCATCTTTCATGTCTCATTCCTGACAACCACCCAATACAAGGTATAAGTGTTTGGTTTCGTACAAAAATCAACAAAGGGCCGAATGTCAGTTTTAGGCCCATACGCTGATATTTGGCGTCACCGATTGGAGCAGCCAGGTCTGCTCTGCTTAGTATTCTGGGGCCGCTGGGGCACCACAACCAGAGGGCAAATGATTTCTCAAAAATACCAAAACAAAAGTATTGCTGTGGAGCCAAGGGGAGCAGGAGCACCTCGCCTGACTCCCACAGTAGAAACCTCACAACCCCCTCCCGTTACTTAAGACCTACGCCTGTCAGGCAGGAAGTCTAAACTCCTCCCGTTACTTAAGACCTACGCCTGTCAGGCAGGAAGTCTAAACTTGATTTAACAAACGTACGGGGCTGGATTCTCTGTTTTTGGGACTATGTCCCCATGCTGTCGTAAAAGCTGTGGCCTTTCACGCCAGAAAACCTGCCATGAAAGGGCCACATATTCATAGCCCTGCAGGGGGCTAGCAGTGAAAAATCGTGAAACTAGCAGCTTTTGCTGTAGATATGGGCCCCCGCGCTTCCGGGTCAGAGGACGTGCATGCGCACGGCGGCGGCCTCCAGAGGCCACAGCGTGCTCCATGGCGGACTCAGACCACGGAGCTGGACCCTTCAAATAGTGCCCCCGATCGGCTGCGCGTCCGATCCGAACCGCCCGCCCAAAATTAGCGCGGTGCCGTATAAGGCCCCCTCTGCCCTCTGATCGGCCCACCCCTGACCATGGCGGTCGCAGACTGAGTCCGCAGCTTTCATGCTATTATCCCGACTGGCAGGACCATGTTAGATCCACGTCGCCAGGACTTCGGTCGGGGGCGGAGAATGGTGAGGCGGGCCTCCAGCAATGGCCGCAGAGAGGCGACACGTGGCATAGCTTACTCTCCAAATACGCCGTTTTTTGGTGCCCGGAGAATCGGGAACCGCCGCCGGTCCCGAGTCCATGCGGGGAACTAGATTCTCCACCCTGGCGGCGGCTGTGATTTTGGCGTTGGGGTGCGGAGAATCCAGCCCATGAGCTTTCTGTGGAAGTGCGACCATAGCTCATCAAATGAATTTTGATGGGGGTTATAGGCCAAATTTCAGATTGCCATCAGAGGCGGGATTCTCTGTCCAGTCACACCCATTTTCTGGTGAGGTGCTCCCCCGCCGGCAGCGGGATTCTCCATCCCGCCAGATAGCCAATGGGATTTCCCACGCTGTCGGGAAATCGGCGGTTGTGAGTGCGCTGCCGGCGAAGAGGGCAATCCCACTGATGGAGAATCCAGCTCCAGGACTTTTGGTTTGAGTGCACAATGTGATATGCCCAACGTGAGAGCGGAATTATTTTATCGGCCTTTATGAACCTGTGCATTATCAAAGAATATGATTTTATCTGAATGCAAGTGCTCTTGCTTAACTTCACTTCTTTTCCCTGGGTCTTAAAGCAGAACAGATTTCTGCTGACATTAACCATCCTTTGGAGAAATTCAAGGATTCCAACATCTTTCCTGATCACTTGTTCATTCCAATTGGCTTTGTCTTCCAATCCTTTGTGCCATTTTCTGTTATTACTACAGACACCGGCAAATGGCAGTTTGAACTACTTCCAGCTGTCAGATTTGATAGATTTTTTTGGAATTAGCAATAAAACTCACCCAGCGACATGATTGCACATTAACCCACAGGAATAACACAACCTCGATTCGTCAATTAATTTGCTGTCTCAAAATCCTATATTTGCATCTTGGCGAATATTAATTAGTTACCTGTATATGATGCTTTTTTTTTTTGTCTGTCATGAATATCATATCATAGAATTTACAGTGCAGAATAAATATATTAGTACTGTGTGTGACCTTTTACGTTAATGTGAGCACACTGGAGAATGGTACACAGTCAATTTAGGCCATCCTCCATAATAATTAGATTTAACAAGGCTGGAACACGATAAAAGCACCTCCCGGTAGTGTGCTGGCCAATTTCAAAGCAGCCGTACGCTTAATGTAATGTCAATTAACTATCTTAAAAAGAATTCTGACAAATATACAACTATTAAAGAGATCAAAAGTAAAGCAGATTCATTTTAAACAAATGCTTCCCTGATTCAGTACTGCTACACACAGAAATACTAGCCTCTTAAAGCTACAGGGGAGGAGTGTAGAGATGCATTAGGTTGCTGTTGACTCTGCCAAAGATTGTGAATCAGACTGCAGCAACTCCACCTTCTGGGGTTGACTTGTTCCCTGATGGTGAACGCTCCACTTTTATCGGGCAACCCCAATTCCCTGCAAAATGTGATACAGTTCAGAGGTGGAGCTAGTGTCTTTGGCACCCATGTAGAAGCTGATTCATTGCCTGTGAGCTGCTGTTGCCAAAAGGCTGCAAGGAGATAGGAAAGGACTAAGGATCAAACTATGAAACCATGTGGAGACAGGAATATATCTTCCTGAAAACGTGATTGTTACATTGTTCCAAGTTTTCCTTCGTCAAAAAAGGTGGGGTAGTGCCACCTTTCATTGTACTACTCCTGCCATCCCAAACAATAATGGGGAACTTGAGCACTACAGGTTTTCTGTTTGTCAAAAAAATAGTAAAGGCATCTTCTAATGTGATCACCATTTTCTGATTTGCTCAGAAATATATCCAAACAAATGCCAAGTACAGGATCATTCCGGGCCTTAAAAATCCAGTTATTTCATGCATTGTTAAAAAATATATTACATTTCTCTGAAGGTGTTGAAAAAGAAAATACACCCCAAAATCCTGAGGGATGCCACAACATTCGCTTACATGATACAAGTGTCACATTTCTCAAATGGTAAATTTCTGTGCTCATTATACTGAAGGAGATCAGTGAAATGAAATACCTCCTCATTTCAAGTACCTTTATATGTGTCTCCATGTCAAGTCATCACAATTATTTCTGCCCCAACAATGGGCGGAATTCTACAGCCCTTCCCGCGATCAGGATATCCCGGTCAGATCAAGGGTGACAACCGCCATGAGTTCCCCAATGGCGGCACAGGCACGGCTATCGACTTCAATGGGACTGGAAGCTCCAGCAGGAAGGGCTGGAGAATTCCCACCCATGTTTTGACCTCAACCGCAGGAGGATCCCGAGCTGGACTTGATTTCTTTTATTGTGATTTTTTTTGTGAATTCTAACTATTTTGCGAATGAAAACTGCAACCATTTTTCAATCAATGAATAGACTTCTGACAACTCAGCTGTGATTTGAAAATCGCTCTAAAAGTGCCTTTGTTGGCAATTTATTCCATTCCAACTAGAAATTAAAGTGTCTCTGACCTTGACCGTCCTTTATAATTAAACCATTAGTTTTGAAGATGTACAATAAAAAACTCTAAATGGATTTCTGTTGCCGATTTTATGCTTCATTTGGAACATCAACTGTTCTATCCATGAGCATTGATTGTGCATGGAAATAACCAACCCATCATGGTAAGGTAGATAGTGCTTATGTCACTGGACTACCTGGAGGCTTACATTAATGATCCACATATACAAGTTCAATTCTGCCCGCTGAAACTGGGGAAGTTAAATTCAGTTAATTAATCAAATCAGCAATTAAGTGCCAGTGTCAGTAACCTCTACATTGTTATAAAAACCCAACTGGTTCACTAATCTCCTGTAGGGAAGGAAATCTAGCCATCCTTTATCCAGTCTGGCATACAGCTAACTCCAGTCCCACTGCAATATGATTGACTCTTAACTGCCCTCTGAATGGCCTAGCAAGCCACGCAGTGGTTCTAAACTACTGACAACATTTAGAATGAATAAAATAAGACAGGCAACTCCGCATCAATTGGCTCTGGACACAATAAAGGCACAATAAAGGCACACCAAACTCAGTCAACCCTGCAAAGTCCTCCTCACTAAGACCTGGGGACTTGGGTTGGTAAATTTTGAGATGGAGAAGCCTGTATGACATCATCCTCGCCAACCTACCCATCGCAGGTACGTCTGCGTAATTACTCTTGAGTGCCCTGGCCATGTGGAGATGAAATACCATCTTCAAATTGAGGACACCCTCCAACATGTTATGTGGCACTTCATCATGCTGAATGAGATAGATTATCTTCTCGATAAATCTCCACACGGTATCAAGAAATGGCTAAGTGCATTAGGTACAGCAAAGGCTACGTGCCCTGACAACATGCCAGCTGTTCCAGTACAACTACAACAATGGCATCTATCTGGCAAAGGGGAAATGTGTTCAGCTATGTCCTGTCCATAAAAAGCAGGACAAATCCAATACGATTGTCCCTTCATTCTTCTCTCAATCAAAAACAAAGTGATGGAAGATGTCACGATATTGTTATCATGTGGCACTTACTGACCAATAAAGGTAAAGCAGTGAACTATTTTGGCCAAAGCTCAGTGTAACATTTTCAGCATCTTCCATTTGCCAAATTAAAATCCTTTCTGTGTCGTACATCAGTTATCAAAAATTAACAGTGAGATTACAAAGCCGTCATTAGACCAACATACAAAATGCTGATAAATATTAATATGATTAGACCATTTTCTACAATGTCAGTTCATGTGAACCATTTGGCATTTGAAATTGCCTTTCAGTTTCCATCCTAATTTACAACCATTGCATATGGTGTAAATTCTTTGATCTTGGTTTATCAATAATCATCTAGTCTTCTAGAGAATCAATTAAACTAAATGAGTTCTTGTACATCTCTAATTACCTCACTTGTAATATCTATTTTATCGCATTATGTATCAAACATGATTGTGAAAATAATACACAGTATGCATGTGTTTGTACTAAGATTTATTCTGCCTTGTTATGTATTGTGGCACGCCTTTGGCATTGTCAAGAGACTTCAAACTTTATTAGGACAACAAGGTATTTATTAATAAAGAGTAACTTGGCACATGAGGTTTGCAGCACTAAACTGCCTTGGAACACAGCACCAAGTCCTTACATGCTTACTACATGGCTGCTCAATGTATTCTGCTTGAGAGAGGACTCCACCCTCTGGGTAATCATTTGTTCTTTGTTGCCATTGGTCGCTCAAGTCAGGCGACTGTTTTTGGTAGTACCGTCTTAAAGAGACACCACAAACAATACATTCCACCCCCTTTAACTTTTTTTATACAATCTCAAAATCGACTTACTCAAACATACTTTCTGAATAAACATTATGCACACAAGTTAGACATTTGTAAATCAATGTAGCGATTGTTCAATAACAAGACCTTGAGGCTTCAATTCTATTAGTAGGCTTCAATTGTGCACAGTTCCATATAGCGGGCACGATTCAACAAAGAAAATGCTATGTCTGGTTTCGGGGGTGCAAGCGCGACACCAAGTCAGGCGGGATGAGGCCGTTAAATCATACCAATAATCTTCAATGGGATTTTTCCATACAAGCATAAGGACCGTCATACTTCCCCATCCATTAAATGCATTTGTGTCTTTGTTCTATTTGCTTGAAAATGTTCATTAAAGCCTCTGGACCACCCTACCCCACCCCCGTGGAGTGTTTTCCGACTGCATGCCATAGTCTAGCCGCGGGATATTCCAGTGCAACCAGTGCCTACAGCGTTTTGTGTGGTTCGCCCGTCTCGCCACGGGGGAATCGCCTTCAGCGCAATCTTCCAATCCTGTAGGCGGGAAGGGCCAGAAAAACCTGCCCTTTGTAATTTTCAGGCTCAACAATTTAATACTCTCCTATCAAGCCTCCTATCCACCATAACTTTCTGCTCATCCAAAGCACTGCGCATCAGCAAATGTTACTCATCGATCACTGCCATCCTTACTGATCTGCATTGACAACCAATCCCCCGATTTTCAGTATCTAAATTCCTCTGTGACATTTCCCTCCATCATGTTAACAAACTCTTCTGTTCCTCTGACTCTGGCCTCTGATATGGTCCCTTCCTTCGCCGCCTCGTTGGTAGCTGACTTCAACTTCCACATTCTGCCATTCCCTGGCTAAACCCCCTCCACCTATAAACTCCTCCATTAAGGTCCATCTTAAAACCACCTCTTTGTCCAACATTGTGGTCACCACTTCGATTCTCTCCTTCCTCTTTTTGCCATCCATTCTTCATGAATCTCTCTGGTTCGCCTTGACACATTTCTCAACGCCGTTATGTAACGCTGGTTGTTGTTGAACGTACAATAACTAAATTTCTTAATGCTCCTGGTGAAATACTCACTCAGACGAATGAATCTTGAATGGCATGAGCACTTTATATCAATTTGTCTCATTTTTAACTGCACTGTTTGGCACAGCATGCAATTTATTTCCAATTCTTATGAAATGGAAAGAGTGACTCCTACAAAATGGATGATTGGAGTAACCACCTTGTAGATATTTCACAGTGGTGACATTATCTTGTTAAATTAATTAATATTGAGCTGCATTTTTTTTTAATAAACATTTTATTGAGGTATTTTTGGTATTGTAACAACAACAAAATAAACAATGTACATGAAACTATAAACATAGTGCAAAAGCTGTCTCCCTTCCTTCCAGGTCCCACCTTTATTAACCCCCTACTCTAAGCTAAACTAACCCCCCCACCCCACCCCCTTTCTGCTGACGATTAATTTTCCACGAAGAAGTCGACAAACGGTTGCCACCTCCGGGCGAATCCTGACAGTGACCCTCTCAAGGCGAACTTGATATTCTCCAAACAGAGAACGCTAGCCATGTCCGATAGCCAGGTCTCTGACTTCGGGGGCTTTGAATCTCTCCAAGCTAATAGTATCCGTCTCCGGGCTACTAGGGAAGCAAAGGCCAGAACGTCTGCCTCTTTCTCCTCCTGGATTCCCGGGTCTTCCGACCCCCCGAAAATCGCTGCCTCTGGACTCAGTGCCACCCTTGTTTTTAACACCGTGGACATGACATCTGCAAATCACTGCCAAAATCCCCTAAGCTTCGGACATGTCCAGAACATGTGGACATGGTTCGCTGGTCCTCCCGCACATCTTGCACACCTGTCTTCCACCCCAAAGAATCTGCTCATCCGGGCCACTGTCGCAGCCTGATGAACGACTTTGAATTGTATCAGGCTGAGCCTGGCACATGTTGCGGACGCGTTGACTCTACTCAACGTGTCCGCCCATAGGCCATCCTCTATCTCTCCTCCCAGCTCTTCCTCCCACTTGCGCTTCAGCTCCTTGGTCTCGTCTCCTCTGACCCCATAAGTTCCTTGTAAATATCAAAGACCCTCCCTTCACCTACCCACCCTCTGAAAACTACCCTGTCCTCAATCCCCCTTAGCGGTAGGAGTGGGAAAGATGACACCTGTTTACGTAGGAAGTCCCGCACCTGAAGATACCATGGGCGAAATTCTCTGGTATCGGCGCGATGTCCGCCGACTGGCCCCCCAAACGGCGCAAATCAGTCGGGCATCGCGCCGCCCCAAACGTGCGGAATGCTCCGCATCTTGGGGGGCCGAGCCCCAATCTGAAGGGGCTAGGCCCGCGCCAGACGAATTTCCGCCCCGCCAGCTGGCGGAAAAGCCTTTGGTGCCCCGCCAGCTGGCGGGGAAATGACATCTCCGGGCGGCGCATGCGTGGGAGCGTTAGCGGCCGCTGAGGGCATTCCTGCGCATGCACAGTGGAGGGAGTCTCTTCCGCCTCCGCCATGGTGGAGACCGTGGCGAAGGTGGAAGGAAAAGAGTGCCCCCACGGCACAGGCCCGCCCGCGGATCGGTGAGCCCCGATCGCGGGCCAGGCCACCGTGGGGGCACCCCCCGGGGCCAGATCGCCCCGCACCCCCCCAGGACCCCGGAGCCCGCCTGCCCTGCCTCGTCCCGCCGGTAAGGTAGGTGGTTTAATCTACGCCAGCGGGACAGGCATTTTAGCAGCGGGACTTCGGCCCATCCGGGCCGGAGAATCGCGCGGGGGGGCCCGCCAACCGGCGCGGCCCGATTCCCGCCCCCGCCGAATATCCGGTGCCAGAGAATTCGGCAACCGGCGGGGGCGGGATTCACGCCAGCCCCGGCGATTCTCCGACCCGGCGGGGGGTCGGAGAATTGCGCCCCTGAATTTGTTTCCCCTCGCCAACCCAAACTTCTCCTCCAGCGCCCTCATACTCGGAAAGCTCCCCTCTATAAAGAAATCCCCCATTCTCTCAATCCCTGCTCTACGCCATATCCGGAACCCCCCATCCATACTTCCCGGGGCAAACCAGTGATTATTACAGATTGGGGACGAGACTAATGCTCCCACTGTTCCCACATGTCTCCTCCATTGCCCACAGGGCCGCCACCACCACTGGGCTGGTGGAGTACCGTGCCGGCAGGAATGGCAGAGGTGCAGTTACCAACGCCCCCTGACTGATGCCCTTGCATGAAGCCGCCTCCATACGCTCCCATGCCGACCGCCCCCACCGCCCACTTCCTGATCATGGCTATATTCGCCGCCCAGTAATAGTTACTAAAATTTGGCAGCGCCAGCCCGCCCTCTCCCCGACTCTGCTCAAGCATTACCTTCCTTCTCACGGGGTCTTGCCTGCCCAAACAAAGCCAGTGATCACTTTGTTGACCGTTTAAAAAAGGACCGTGGAATAAAGATGGGGAGACACTGAAATACAAACAGGAATCTCAGGAGGACCGTCATCTTCACCGTCAGCACCCTCCCAGCCAGTGACAACGGAAGCGCGACCCATTTCAGAAAATCGTCCTTCATTTGGTCTACTAGCCGGGCCAGATTTAATTTATGCAGCCGGTCCCATTCCCACGCCACTTGAATGCCTAGGTACCTAAAGCTTCCCCCTACTAATCTAAACGGCAGCCTCCCCAATCGCTTCTCCTGTCTCCTCGCTTGGACAGCAAACATCTCACTTTTCCTCATATTTAGCTTATACCTCGAAAACCGGCCAAATTCCCCTAGAATCCTCATGATTTATTCCATCCCCTCTATTGAGTCCGATACATACAGAAGCAGGTTGTCTGCATAGAGCGAGACTCTGTGCTCCATCCCTCACCCCAGACCAGCCCCTTCCAGCCCCTTGAGGCTCTCAGAGCAATTGCCAATGGCTCTATAGCTAGCAACAATGGGGAGAAGGGGCATCCCTGTCTCGTCCCTCGGTGCAGTCTAAAATAGTCCAATGTTGTCCTATTCGTCTGTACGCTTGCCACAGGAGCCTGATACAGCAACCTGACCCAGTCAATAAAGCCCCGTCCAAATCCGAACCGTCCCAGAACCTCCCACAGATAATCCCATTTTACCCGATCAAAAGCCTTTTCTGCATCCATTGCGATCACTACTTCCACCCCCCTACCTTCCGGGGGCATCAAGATCACGTTTAACAACCTTTTTACAAAGGCCACCAACTGTCTACCCTTAACAAACCCCGTCTGGTCCTCCCTAATAACATCCGGAACACAATCCTCAATCCTGGAGGACAAAATTTTGGCCAGCAATTTAGTATCCACATTCAACAGGGATATTGGCCTGTAGGGCCCACACAGCTCCGGCTTCTTGTCCCGCTTCAGAATCAGCGAAATTGTGGCCTGTGACATCGTCGGGTGCAGCACCCCTCTTTCCCTTGCCTCATTGAACATCCTCATCAACATTGGCCCCTATATCTCAGAGAACTTTTTATAAAATTCCACTGGGTACCCGTCGGGCCCCGGTGCTTTACCTGACTGCATGGCCTTCGGACCCTCCACTATCTCTTCCAACCCGATCGGGACCCCCAGCCCTTCTACCAGCTCCCCGTCCACCTTTGGGAAATTCAGCCCCTCCAAGAAGTGCCTCATCCCCTCCGGCCCCGTAGGGGGTTCCGACCTATAAAGCCTACTGTAGAAATCCCTAAACGCCTTATTCACCCCTGCTGAATTTCTAACCAGATTCCCGTCTCCGTTATTTACTTTCCCCCATCTCCCTGGCTGCCTCCCTCTTTTTAAGCTGCTGTGCAAGCATTCTGCTGGCCTTCTCTCCATGCTCAAAAATCACCTCCCTCGCCTTGCTCAGCTGCTCCACCGCCCTCCCTGTGGTTAACAAGCTGAACTCCGCCTGTAGCCTCCACCGTTCCCTTAAAAGCCCTGCCTCTGGTGTCTCCTCATACCTCCTATCGTGAGCTGCATATTTTTGAACAAGTCAACGACTTTGCTCAGTGCTTTGTGGAAGCAAGTAATGGTATTATACATGTTTGACTGGTTGATTTGCAATATGAATGCTCCCTGAACAAATCTGATGAATATCAGCTACAGACCTTTAGACATGGGAACCATAATTATCCAAAAATACAAGCCCATATGAAAGCAAAAGAACTAGGAACAGGAGTTGACCACACAGCCCCTCGAGCTTGTCCCACCATTCAATATGATCATGGATGATTTGCTGCCTAAATTCTAATTTCCCAGAGAGACACAAAATCAACCTCAGGTTTAATTATATCCAATGATCAAGCATCCAGGACACTCTGGGATGGAGAATTCCAAAGATTTGAATCCTTATGCATGAATAGATTTCTCCTAATTGCAGTCTGAAATGATAAACCCCTTAACCTGAGACTGTGCCCCATGCCCTAGATTCCCAGCCAGAGGGAAACACCGGGCGCTATTCTCCCCCTCCCACCCCGCCGGGCGGGAGAATCGGCGGGGCGCCGTGCAAATCGCGTCACGCTGCCCCGACCCCCGCACGCGATTCTCCCACCCCCCAAAACCAGCACCGCGCGAATCGCGGCGGGCCGCTCGGACAGGCCAGGGCAGCCACGCGTCAACGGCCTAGTCACGCCTGCGCCGGCCACACCTGGTCGCTGCCGGCGGGTACCCGTCGCGAAGGCCTGGGGGGCGGCCTGTGGGGGGGGGGGGGGGGGACTCCGTTCCCGGGGGGGCCTTCGGAGTGGCCTGGTACGCGATCGGGACAAACCGATCGGTGGGCCGACCTCTCTGTTGGCGGGCCTCCTTTCTTCCGCCGGCGAGCCTGGATCTATCCACCATGTTTGTACGGGGCGGCCACCACGCATGCGCTAGTTAGCGCCGGCCCAACTGCGCATGCGCGGGACCCAAGGCGCCGCGCTGAGGCCCCGCCCCCGTAAATCGCACGACGTCCCCGCTATCCCAACGGAGGGGGGAAGAATAGGAGTCTGGGAACGGGCACCGATGCCGGAGTAAAACACTCCGGTTTTTACTCCCGTTGGGAGAATCCCGCCCACCATTTCAATGTCTATCTCGTCAAGTCCCTTCTGAATTTTATTTGTATCAATGAGATCACCTCTCATTCTTCTAAACTTCAGTGAATATCAACCCGAGCTCTGCAGACTCTCATCATAGGATACCCTCTCATCCCAGGAACCAATCTAGTGAACCTTCACTGCACCACTTCTAAGGCAAATATATCCTTCCTTAAATATGGAGATCAAATATAGAGCACACACTACTCCAGGTGCAGTCACTCAAAAGCCATCTACAACTGTGGCAAGACTTCCTTTTCTTGTACCCAAATCCTTTTGCAATGGAGGCCCACATGCCATTTGCCATTCTAATTTATTGCCGTGCCTGCATGCTAATTTTCCGCTTTCCTTGTGTAAATGCACCCGAGTCTCTCTGAACATCAACATTTTACAAATTTTACACCTTTTAAAAATATTCTGCTTTTCTATTCTCTCGCCTGAAGTGAATAACCTCACACTTGCTGACATTATACTCCATTTGCCGTACTATCATCAGGGGGGGGACAGTAGTGCAGCACTAATATCACTGGACTAATAATCCAGATATCCAGGCTAATGTTTTTGGAACCCTGCCACCATCCCATCTCTTCCCAATTTGGCCCGATAATTGGGACCATTACATAGCCAATCAGTGCCCACTTCAGTGTCTCATCTTGCCATTGCTGGTATTCACCCAGCAGTGGATAGGGGACTCGGTATTTGGGAAGCCCATAGAATAAACCCTGTCAAGGTTGCTTGCCTGCTTTCTCGGTGCCTGATCGATGGATCAGGCATCTGGAAGGAGGCCGGCTGAGAACTACACACGTGCCCTTGTTGCTCCCCTCCCCCTGCGATCCCTCTCTTGTCATCACTCACCCGTGCCTGGGTCCATTGGAAATCCAGGGCCTCTGGTGAGTGTAGTTCCGGCAGAAGCCATCGCCTCCCTGATGGCACTGCCAAGCAAGAAAAGCTGCCAGCCTCTAATTAACCAGCACCTCTCACTGGGTGAGAATGCTTCCCTGGGGTTCTCGATAAGAGGCAGGGCCTTGACTGCCCAATTAAATGCAGAATTGTTTTTTTTCAACAAATCTTCCCTGAAGTCCTATGGATCTGATAGTAGGTGCACTTGGGATTTTAATCTGTTTGTTTAATCTTGAGTTTAATCTGTTTGTAGAAAAGATTCCATTGTTTACTGGGTTTGAAGAGATGTCAGATCTTCGGTTGCTTAATGTTTCTGTGAGCAGTGTTTTAATGAAGTCCCTCCTCAGTTTAGTTAAGTTTCCAAACAAGTCAGCCTAAAGGCAGATTGGAATATCATTGTAGCCCTGATGCACGATCAATGACCACTAAAGCGAGGTTGTAGCCCAATTGAATGCTTTAATAAGCTAGATGTCTCCCCCAGCAGCTCAGGTACAGAAAGAAGGCTGCTGGGGCAGCACAGGCTCTTATACCCCGCCTTTCAGGGCGGAGCTACCATACAGCTTGACCAATAGGAAAGATACAATATCTACCAATGGTGTTCCAGCAATACCAGGTACCATAATACTTCTACACAGACTACCACAAGCCCTAACAGCGGTATCCTTATTCATTAATACTGCTGCTTTTGTTGTTCACGTGAATAATTTGCCCAGCTGCTTGCTGACCAGCATTTGCTCATTATAGGTGCCCATGACTATTGAGTAAATGATGATGTCTGATATATACAGTATGTAGGCAATCCAGCCGCATCCGTTGCAGTTCCAGGCTAGTGTCCTGGGTGACCAGGGTCAAATAGGCAGTTTCAGTATGAATGCATCCAGTAGATAGTCACCCTTGCCCCTCCTCTCCGTCACCATCCCAATATTTTCTCAACCCTTAGGTTTGAGCATTTTCTGGGCAAGCAATGGTAAGACAGACATTACGCGAAGTTGAAGCTAATGTACAGACTCTGTGGGTTCCCAGATGCTATAATACAAATCATTAGTTATACCCAGCGGCAGTTTGCCTGAAGCAAGAATAGACTGGCTGTTTCATGTGGAATATATTTTATATTGAAGTATGCCAGGACCTCATGTATCGTTTCCAAAGTGGAGAATCCTTCTGAATAGATACTGTGGTGCAATAGTCCCTGGTGCTGGCTATCAGACACAACAATTAGATGTCTTCCTTTTATCAGTTAGCTTTGCTTGCTACAAACTCCAGTCCACGGGCAAGACCAGAGACTTCACTTTTATGGCGGGCCCACCCCCGGCGATTCTCCGGCCCGCGATGGGCCGATGTCCCGCCGCTGTCAACCCTCTCCTGCCGGCGTGGATTAAACCACCTACCTTACTGGCTGGGCAAGGCGGCGCGGGCAGGATCTGGGGTCTTGGGGGGGGCGTGGGGCGATCTGGACCCGGGGGGTGCCTCCACGGAGGCCTGGCCCGCGATCGGGGCCCACTGATCCGCGGGCGGGCCTGTGCCATGGGGGTACTCTTTTTCTTCCGCCTTCGCCATGGTCTTCACTATGGTGGAGGCGGAAGAGACCCCCTCCCCTGCGCATGCACGGGGATGACGTCAGCAGCCGCTGATGCTCCCGCGTATGCGTCGCCCGGCGAAGACCTTTCGGCGCCGGCTGGCATGGCGCCAAAGGCCTTTCCTGCCAGCCGGCGGAGCGGAAACCACTCCGGCGCGGGCCTAGCCCTTCAAGGTGAGGGCTTGGCCCCTAAAGGTGCGGAGAATTCGGCACCTTTGGGGCGGCCCGACGCCGGAGTGGTTTCTGCCACTCCATTACACCGGAACCCCCCGCCCTGCCGGGTAGTGGAGAATCCCGCCCCAGGCACCTATATGTGAAAATGCTGCTTCACCTTTTCCCCCGCCTGTATTCCGATCCTCAGCCATGTGCATCCAACAATCTAACAATGCTGTACATAGAATTCTGTGTTGAGTTCCGTGATCATGGGCGTGATTCTCCGACCCCCCCACCGGGTCGGAGAATCGCCGCGGGGGGGGGGCGGCGTGAATCCCGCCCACGCCGGCCGCCAGATTCTCCGGCACCGAAAATTTGGCGGGGGCAGGAATCGCGCCGCGCCGGTCAGCGGGCATCCCCCCCCCCCCCCTGGCGATTCTCTGGCCCACGATGGGCCGAAGTTCCGCTGCTGTCATGTCAGTCCCACCAGCGTGAATCAAACCACCTACCTTACCGGCGGGTCTGGCGGGGTGGGCGGGCTCCGGGGTCCTGGGGGGGGCGCGGGGCAATCTGGCCCTGGGGGGTGCCCCCACGGTGGCCCGGCCCGCGATCGGGGCCCACCGATCCGTGGGCGGGCCTGTGCCGTGGGGGCACTCTTTTCCTTCTGCCTCGGCCACAGCCTCTGTGATGGCCGATGCGGAAGTGACCCCCCCCCCCCCTGTGCATGCGCGGGGATGAGGCAGCAGCTGCCGACGCTCCCGTGCATGCGCGAACTTCCGTCGGCCGGCGGGGACCCTTCGGCCCCGGCTGGCGTGGCGCCAAAGGCCTTTCCCGCCGGCTGGCGGCACGCCAATCACTCCGGCGCGGGCCTAGCCCCTCAAGGTGAAGGCTTGGCCCCTAAAGGTGCGGAGAAATCCGCACCTTTGGGGCGGCCCAACGCCGGAGTGGTTCACGCCACTCCATCCCGCCGGGACCCCCCGCCCCACCAGGTAGGGGAAAATCCCGGCCCTTCTCTTGCAATTATTCTACGGAATTGCTGGTGAGCTAACCAGAGTGATGATTTATTGATGTACATGTGGTAAGGTAACGATCAGAATGCTATTCTGACCAAGTTATCATAGAGTTACATTATGTGTGACTGGCCTCATGTACGCCTTACAACCTTTTACTGTAAGCCGGATGTCACATGATCGAGGCCTGATGACACCTGCTGATGGGATGTCACACTGCTGAGTACAGGTGATATTATCGACCACCCTTCTGATAACTTGGGCTGGTGCCAGTCTTTTTGAAGACTGGTTTGCGGGCTGGTCTCTTGCTTCGTATCCTTTTGACGCAATGCTTTCTGAAGGCATGTATCCCTGTAGGCCACACCTGCATCGCCAGCTTTTTCTTCTTTTGTTTCTTCACACCACGCTGTTTGCTGCTTCGTTGTATGTTCTCTGTCTCTGGCTTGTCAGTCACAACATCGACATTTTCTCTTTTCTTTTCATCAGTGAAATGTGGTAGCTCTCCCATTCTTCTCCCTTCCTCTTTTTTGTTTTAATGATCATTTGGCGAGTTCTTCTCTTTTTGAGTTAGTGCTGGTCTACACTCTGTGCATAGAAGTGTGCAGGTCTTCAGTTGGGATCTCTGGGCGCCAATGTGCTTCCAAGGGATTGTGTAACCATGCCCAAGTTTGTGTCTTCAATTGGAGGTTGCAGAGCCTCGCACTCTGGTGCCTCAGCGGAAGTCATATCTATAACATCAGGTGGTGTCCCTTCTTGGCTTATTGGAACATTTTTGATGGCTCCGCATCACTGGAGATTACTATACAAATGTACACTGGCCCTGACAATCCAGGCGATGGGTCCTCCTGGTCTTGCCCTAGTATGTATGTGTGATCCGTCGATCCACATAACGATATAGTCATCAGCTTCTGTTACTCATCTTCCAGTCGATTACCGGAACCGTTTCAGAGGCCTGAGATGATTCACCATGTGCCTCTGGAGCTCGCTTCTCCAAATTTGTACGATGTCTTCTGTTACTAGCTTATTCAAGAGCTGTTCCCCCGAGGTGTCGGCCAATGCAATCTCATGTTTCATCTTGGAGTGCGCCATCTCAGACCTCTCGCACTTCTTGGTGTCCTGCACAGTCTGGTCATCCCTCGAACCACCTCGTCATTCTCACCAAACCACCAGGGCAGCGCTTCTCGGGCTGCTTCATCTAGCTCACCATTACCCCCGCGAAATAGGTTTACGAACATCTCAGAGTCATCTTCATCTGGCTCACCTTCTACGTCTTTACTTTCTGGCATCATCTTCATGTTCTTCGTATACGTCCTCATAGTCACCATCAGAGTTAACATCCTCATACTCATCATCACAATTGTTGTACTCGACATCAATGTCTTCGTACTTATCATCATTATCTTCCGTGGAGTATAAAACTGCTCGTATGTCCTCATGCAGGAAGTGACCTATTCTTAAATCACCATCTAACACTCCATGTTTCGGAACCTCAGGGGGAGTGAAGAAATTGGAGAAAGAGTTATTCTGTACAGTTTTCATGTCTGCCTTACGAGCAGGCCGAACCTCATGCGACTACTTCAGTCTAATGGTTTTCATTGTGGGTGGCAATTTTTTTATTCTTCCAGCCAATATGGAAGCCTGTGCACCCTGTAAATGTAAATACAAAGAAGCCTGCCCCAGCAGGCGGTGACTCCATCTGGTATGTTTCTACGAGCACTTCATTCGTGAAGTGCTCATTCGACTCAAACTTAAACTTCAGAGTGAAGCTGTCCGGGATCCAAAAGGTTTATTGCAACATCCTGTAGGTGCTTTAAAATGAGCTCATCGTGCTTCTGTATCATGTGGCTGGACCTGTCCTCATTTTCAAAGACTAATAACCGATCTCTGCAGTGTCCTTCGGGTTGTCCATTGTAGTCTTTGGTTGATCTTCCTCCACTTTCACTATCGCTCGTTTCTCATTGGATAATTGCGCCACTGTATCTGGCTGCGAGTCGGTGTAACTTTTTATTGGTTCGCTGACTGGGACGAACAACCGCTCCACTAGGTTCAGGGCCTCACATGGATCCGCCCCGAGGATAGACTCACATTTTGTGTCCACAATGGAGAATGGTATGACATGTCTCATGTTGTGCACCCATGCTTCTAGGTCACATTCCCCAAACGTCTCAAATTCATTCCCACTGTAGTCAACCGGCATCGTTGGCCGGGTTACGACTTTCGGCAGCACTTGCAGGTCGTGCAGATTGCCAAGACTGAGAAGGTTGGCCTTCGCTGCCGTGTCGAGTTTGCATTTTACCAGTGTGTCATTTAACATCACTGGGATGATCCATCGGCTTTCGACGGTAACAGCTGGATGAAAACTTGTTCCAACTGGTCATGAAAGTTTCTTCCTCTTTTGTCTTTGGACTCATATCCTTGGTTGAGATAAGATCCACGAAAAATAATTCAGGAAGGGTCATCTCCTGAACTGCATTGATCGACTCTACTTGGTCCACTGCGGGACACGAAAAACACTGTTTCGCAAAATGACCAACACGGCCACACCTGGAACAGAATTTTCCAAAGGCTGGACATTGCCATGGGCCATGTCGATTGCCACATTTCTGGCACAAGATGGCGGCTCATGTCAACCGCTTAAAATGGCCGCCCGCACTGAGACCACCTTTCTCATTGACCTGCATCACAGTGCTGATGGCGCTGGCATCATCTTCTATGTTGGCCCCAAAATGCTTCAGAGTGAGTGCACTGATTTGCTGTGCAGCCAATTCACTCACATGACAAATTTTATCATGTTTTCCAATTTCAGGTCTTCCTCTCGTAAAAGCCTTTCACAGAGCTTATCATTTGATACGCCAGACACAATTTGGTCAAGTGCCATTGATGATTTAAGATCGCTGAAATTGCAAGACTTCAGCCTCAAGTCAGTCACAAAATTGTTGAACGATTTGCCTGGTTTCTGGGCATGCGTATGAAAAATTTATCTTTCAAAGGTTTCATTTTCCTTGGGAGAGCAATGTCGATCGAAGTATTTCATCACTTCATCATATCTGTTGCTCTCCTCTTCACTGTCTAAAACAAAAGTATATATTTCAATTGCCTGTGGAACCGCCGCCATGAGCAGTGACGCAATTTCTCTCTTGTCAGGCTAGCCTGCAGGCCAAGGGCTGAGACATAGGCCGGGATTCTCTCTTCTGGGGACTAAGTCCCCATGCCTGCGGGAGAACCGGAGGCAACCACTCCCGCACCAACAGCAGCCGCAAGTGCGGAATTTTCCGCACTTGTGGGGGCTAGGTGGACGCCGGAGGGGTTGGCGTTGCTCCAGCAGGCGGCGAAGGGCCGGCATGATCTCACGCATGCGCGGAACCAGGCCGGCAGTTCCGCGCATGTGAAGACCGGCCGGCGTATTTTGCCGCATGCGCTGGGGGTTCTCTTCTCCGTGCCGGCCATGGCGGAGCCATACAGGGGCCGGCGCGGAAGGCAGAAGTGCCCCCACACAACAGGCCTGCCCACAGATCGGTGGGCCCCGATCGCGGGCCAGGCCACAGTGGGGGCCCCTCCTGGGGTCAGATCCCCCTGCCAGGTCCCACTGGTACGTGAGTTAAGTGATTCACGCCGGCAGGCCTGGCCAAAAACGGACGGCCGCTCGGCCCATCGGGGCCCAGAGAATTGCCAGGGGGGCCGCTGCCAATGGCCCCCGAACAGCGTGGTTTGAATCCCGCCCCCGTCCGAAAAACGGCGCCGGAGAATATGGCAGCCGGCATCGGAGCGACGGGGCGGGATTCGCGCCGCCCCCCCCCCCCCCCCCTGGGATTCTCCGACCCGGCGGGTGGTCGGAGAATCCCGCCCATAAAGTTTAAACTGCTGTTTGACAACACGCCATTTTTTGCCTATGTTACCTGAGACTTAAAGCTGGTGGGGCGCCTTTAAATCTTCCACCTCGAACTTCAGTGGCTTTTTCTGCATTGAATCGCCAATGGTTGCAGTTCACGAGGTCGGTTCTTCAGCCAATTTAACTTCGCCTTTTCTGACATTACTCTCAAATCTTCAGCACTTCTGGTACCATGTTGTATTCCGTGATCTTGTCTTGCAATGATTCTGTAGAACTGCTGGTGACTTAACCATAATGATGATTTATTGATATACACGTGGGAAGTTAACGATCAGGATGCTATACAGACCGTTATCATAAAGTTACATTAGACACTCCTGGAACTACCCTTATGTGCAACTGTCCTCATGTACGCCGTACAACCTTCTCCCGGTTGCCGGATGTCACATGGATGATGTCTGACGCCACCTGCTGGTGGGAGGTCACACTGCTGAGTACATGTAATATTATCTATAGGCATATCACCACATCCTGAACCAGTCTTTGCTGGAGGGAAAAGTCTCAGTGATTCATGTTGTAAAGACATGGAGTAAAAAATGGATATGGCCTGTTTGTTTTCTGGCAAAGAACCAACGGTCCAGACATCTGGAAAAGCTGAGCCTTGCCCATATGTAATAATCTGGGAGAGCTGCCAGCACCTATTGCACCCCCAGAGGTGTCTACCGAGGTTCAGTTTCAGGCTGCCCGCTTCACTGACAGTGTTCTTTGTTTTTATTCATTAATGGGATGTGAGTGTCGCTGGTTGGGCCAGCATTTATCACTTATCCCTGAGTGCATTTAAGAGTCAACCACATTGCTGTGGATTTTGAGTCACATGTAGGCCAGGCCAGACCAGGCAAGGATGGCAGATTTCCTTCCCTGAAGGACATCGTGAACCAGGTGAGATTTACAACTATAGTTTCATGGTCATTACTAGACTTTTAATTCCAGATTTTCTTTTAATTTTTCCAATTAAGGGGGAATTTAGCGTGGCCAATCCACTTACTCTGCATATCCTTGCATTGTGGGGGGTGACATCCACGTAGACATGGGGAGAATGTGCAACCTCCACATGGACAGTTACCCAGGGCCAGTATCGAAGCAATGCTAACCACTGCGCCGCCCATAATTCCAGATTTTTATTGAATTAAAATTGCACCACCTGCCATGGTAGGATTCGAACCCGAGTCGCCAGAGCATTACCCCAGGTCTCTGGATTACTAGTCCAATGGTAAATCCACTACCCCACAGCCTCAGGTACATGTTGGCAGAATAGGAGGTCAGGGAAGGAAGGATGCCAGGAAAGAGGATCATTGGCCTCAAGAGTACTCAATAGCCAAGAGGAGCAACATCTGCTTCTCCCTCCACGGGAACACTTAAAACATTTTTTAAATTTTTTGTGAAAGGTCTTGCCTCTGCCTCAGAATTTGCTAAAGTATCCTGAGCAGAGCTGGCCTGGAACATGCTCTACTTATCACTGATTCTGCCTATGGGCCTTCCTGCTCAGGCTGCGCGGTGCTCATTCTGATGAGTCATGTGGACTGATCACTACTTTATATTTAGACACTGCACTTTTCACCCTCAGGGTGGCTATTACTTTGGGGTTTTTTTTAAGACTAATCTGTAGCTTGTGTTTAGTATTTCCACAATTTTATTCCATTCAAGCATTTTCAGCATCCAACAGGCAAATCTGCTGCTTTGCTGGGGATCAATGCCTTTGCTCACGTACTCCACTATCAGTAAATCAAACCAATTGAGCCAGTCAGATCACTCAACTGATGGATCTCTCTTCGGTGATGATCTCCCCTATTAGCCCCATATCTCCCTCTCAACTTCAACCACACAAGGACTATGGGGATGGACCAATTAGCCTCCCCGCCAGCCTAATTGAATATGAGCTCCGCAGCGGAGTAAATGGCATATAAGCCGGCCCAGATGAGAGCCGTGCGTGTGTAGTCCCGGCTGGGACCTGAATTGTACTGTGTGTATATAGTTTATTTTGTAATAAACCAGTTTTCTTTATGCTTCTCACTTGAATTCCTCTGTGGCCACTAAACTGCCATGTCATTTGTATCCAATTTCGAAAGCATGGAGCAGAGACAAATATGAGGGTAGATGTATAATTTTCTGCCGTAATTGAATAGTCTAAACTTGCTTCTTGTATTTGAGGAATGAGCCCGAGCTGTAGCACTTAGTCAAAACCACAATGTAAATAAAACTAATTATTTTCTGCAAACAAAATTAGTGCAATGGAATATTGCCTGTAGTCCATTAGCAAACTAAATCACTTTGATGCAGCAATCTGAGTGGAAGCTTTTATGGTTCATGAATTACTGAGATCTAAACAGAATCTCTATGACAGGATAATGAGCTGCAAATAAGGGAACTTCTTAATGAAAGTAATGGTTTGTCTCGAAAACAAACAGCTAGACAGCATACATGGTTAATGATCAGCCTGACAAACATTGGACTTTTGCAACCACGTCGTCACACCATTTTGAAAGCGGCACAATGGCACAGTGCTTAGCGCTGCTGCCTCACAGCACCAGGGACCCTGGTTCAATGCCAGCCTTGGGGTGACTGTGTGGAGTTTGCCCATTCTACCCGTTTCTGTGTGGGTTTCCTCCGGGTGCTCGGGTTTCCTCCCCCATTCTAATGCAGTGTGGGTTAGGTGGATTGCTAAATTGCCCCTTAGCATTAGCATTAGTTACAGAGGTGGAATTAGGCCGTCTTAGGGATGGTGAGGTTAGGTGGTCAAAATCTCATCTCAGCAGCAAGAGGACACCACAGTTGATGGTCCAACCTCTGACAATGACCAAGGGAGTGGGATGGAGTTAGTCACTCCAGGGAAGGAGGTTTGAGGTGGGTGTTGATTTGAATATTTTAAGAGCCTCGCAGTTTAACTTGCTTTTATAGTTTAATCCTGGCTGGCTGGATTCCTCAGGACCCGGGAAACCTGGCAGCCCAGGAGAAGGTAACAGCATTAGTTGGTTGGCAAAGGGAATTAGAATCTAATCCCTTTCCCATCAAACCTATCTGGGGTTACCAACTGTGGGTTAATCTTTTTCTGGAGGTTTCATCATTTGACTGGCCCCCACACTCCTGCCATTATGCAGCCAGCACAACAGTCCTTGTCACAAACTGCCTCCCCACATCAATTGGATAACAAAAAGGTCCGCGCCCAATTGGACGATGCTCGATTATCAACCAGCTTTCTTTCCCCGTTTTCAATATCTTATTGTCTGGTAAATTGAAATATTCAAAGAAAGTGACAAAAGGAACAGTGTACTTAATGTCAAGATGATTTTTATTTCTCCAGAGTTGCACATCCTGGAGGTTGACCTTCAATTCCTGGAGGGATGTTTGATCCCCAGCCACAGTGAGTCTCTCCCGGCAAGGATTCCTATCCCTACCCATGGTGAGGGAAGGAGAGGGATCCTATCTTGAGAGTTTCAATCCCAGCAATCCGGATCCCCAACTCCTTGTTTGCAATACGAGACTACGTGTTGCATTTAAAGGACGCGATAGAACCAAGAGCAGCTCTGTTTCATCTCTTTTAGGGAGGTCTGCTGCGTTATCTGTCACTCAGGCTCTTAACTGGACAGCAGCAAACCTTCCCCAGGGTCAAGGACCCCGAGGACAGAAATCTCTCCCATTGGAACCTGTGCAAGCAACCCTGCACAGCTTTGTTTATCCTGTCCCCCAAATGGCAACTCTCCTTCCCGACTCTGGGCTAATGCAAGCACCCGTGTGGTATGATGCCCTGGAGTGAGCATTAATTTCCCACTTCAAGATCTCAATTATCAGAGGGGCGGCAAAGCCATCCACGGACCTTCCCACCATGGAAGGTGGAGGCAGGAAGGTGACAGGATCCCCACCCACCATCTTGGTGGGTGGGGGGGCAGCACGGTAGCCTTGTGGATAGCACAATTGCTTCACAGCTCCAGGGTCCCAGGTTCGATTCTGGCTTGGGTCACTGTCTGTGCGGAGTCTGCACATCCTCCCCGTGTGTGCGTGGGTTTCCTCCGGGTGCTCCGGTTTCCTCCCACAGTCCAAAGATGTGCGGGTTAGGTGGATTGGCCATGATAAATTGCCCTGAGTGTCCAAAATTGCCCTTAGTGTTGGGTGGGGTTACTGGGTTATGGGGATAGGGTGGCGGTGTTGACATTGGGTAGGGTGCTCTTTCCAAGAGCCGGTGCAGACTCGATGGGCCGAATGGCCTCCTTCTGCTCTGTAAATTCTATGATCTTGCTGTCCCATTAAATAGCCACCTACCACCCAACCTGCCACAATTATACCGATATTCTGTTATACCTTAAATTAAAAGAGGCATATTAAAACATAACCATCTTGTAAAGTCCCACATTCACAACAAAAGTCAACCTGAGGGCTTAGCGTCAGAGCAAGATGGTTGCCAAATAGTAACAGGGTCTTGTATAAATAATGTTTCCTTTGACTTCCTTGTTCAGACTCAAATGCTCAAAAGAATAGTCTCAGAAATCATCAGTCTGAGGTTACACTGTCCTTGCATTATATTCCCATAGTATTTTTTTTCCAGGAAGCATTGTTGCTGAAAAATAATTCAAATCCATTTATTTTAAAGATACCTTCCTTTCATGGTTCTGCTCTCTGCAATAGGCTGAACAGAGCCCATTAAGTGACTTATTTTGACAGGTGAAAAACAACAAGGCCTCTGAAGCAGATAGAATCCCTGCCAAAATTCCGAACCACCACATAGATACACTTCCAGCATGGCTGCACAACCCTTTCCCTTATCTAGGAGGAGTGCATGCTGGGTAATCTTAGCGATGCTGTCATCATGACTATACTCAAGAAGGGAGGAGTCTGGTTGTGATAACTCCAGAAGAGTAACTCTGCTGTCTACCACAGAGAAGAATCCTTGCAATGCCTTTCAGCCCATTGAGTGTGCACCGACCCTCTGAAAGAGCACCCTACTCTCCCACCCTAGCCCCATAACCCCACCTAACCTGCACATCTTTGGATACTAAGGGACAATTCAGCATGGCCAATCCTCCTAACCTGGGCATCTTTGGATTGTGGGAGGAAACTGGAGCTCCTGGAGGAAACCCACACAGACATGGGGACAATGTGCAAATGCCACACAGTCACACAAGGCCAGGATCAAACCCGGATCCCTGGCACTGTGAGGCAGCAGTGCTAACCAGTGTGCCATCGTGCTGAAGATCATTGCAATGATCATCCTCAAAGGTCTCCTTCCAGTGACTGAAGAGCTCCTTTCAGAGTTGTAGTGCTGTGTGTGCCCATCAAGAGGCACCACAGACAAGTTCGTCACTGCACAGCTACTCCAGGAAAAATACAAGGAACATTACGAACCACCGTACATGGCCTTTAATCCTCATGAAAACCTTTGGCTTTGTCAACCATAAAGGCTTATGGGATCTCCTCGCAAATTTGGCTGCCCTTAGAAATATGTCACCATCACATGACTACTCCACGATGACATACAAGCTGTGATATTCAGCAAAGGCAGCCCCACAGACACTATCTCAGTGAAAACTGAGGCCAAACAATGTTGTGTCATTGCACCAACCCTTTTCTCTGTTTTCCTCGCTGCAACAATTCACCTCACCTCCAATACATTACCCACATGTAGAGATTCATCTACAGAGCAGAGGGGAAGCTGTTCAACTTATGCCACCTTCAATCCAAAACCAAAATCACCCCTACCTCAGTCACTGAGCTTCAGTTTGCAGACAACACTTGTGTGTGCGCTCACTCAGAAACTTAGCTCTAGGTCATTGTCAGCTCCTTCTCAAAAGCATACGAGAAGAAGGGCGTTTCACTAAACACCCGGAAAACAAAGGTCCTCTTCCAACCAGCTGCCACAGCAAAACCATTACGATCAATGGTGAGATCCTGGAAAATGTGGACTATTTTCTGTATTTTGGGAGCCTTCTCTCAACGAAGGTAGATATAGACAACAAAATTCATCATCACCTCCAATTTGCCTTTGACTGATTGAGAAGTGCATTTGAATAGCCGGATCGCAAGCCCAAAACTAAAGTTATGTTTTACCGGGTGATGCCCATGCTCCTGTATGCTTCAGAGAACTAATTGCAGGCACCCCAAAGTACTCATGTACCATTAGCAATGCCTTTGCAAGACCCTCAAAATCCAGTGGTGAGTTCTTTTTCAAGCCAACTTGCCCAGTATCCATGTGCTAATCACTCAGAACCAGCTTCACTGGACAGGACATGTTAATCCATGTGCCTGGTACCAGAATCCCGAAGCATCTGCTTTACTTGGAGCTCAGTCATGGCAGGATACTTCAAGAAGGTCAGCAGAAACACTTTAGGGATGTCCTCAAAGCACCTCAAAGCACCACCAAAATGGAGAAAGTTTATTTGAGAAGGCATCAAACAAATCATGAGACTTCCATTGGGGGTCTGCAGAGAAAGTGTCAAGATATCAGAGAGAGCACACAAACCTTCATAAAATTCATTTGCCTAGCTCGTCAAGCAACGCCTGCCCCATATCTGGCAAAGTCTGGAGATCTCGCATTGGACTTATCACATCTTAGAACCCATTGAACCAGAGTGGAAGCAAATCCTCGTCGATCACAAGAGGCTTTCTATGATGAAGAAGAGACTGAACGATACCCATTAAGTGGTTGTTTTTGCACTGATCCTGTCCTCTTTTCCTGGTGTCTGTATTCTGTGGCTGAATTGCATTGGCCAATAAGTGGTTTGATAGGTGGTCCAACAAGTGGTCTGACCATAACATCAGCATTTTTACAGCCAGAATCACAGGCTGCCTGTAAGAATTACCTTCTCAATGGCTGTAATAACAATGTCATTCTGCCTAAGGGAAAGGAGTTTTATTGTCAGTGAAGGTTAACATTACAAAATGCAGGACTGTTGCACCAAGTTTAATAGCCCTATACAAGAAGCTTAAAACTACAAAGCTGTCTGCAATTCAGCTAAAAGGCAGTTTATCTGAATATGATACTGTAGTATTACTGAGGCTAAAGAGAAAAGAATATATAATGAAAACCACCTTGAAGTCTGAACAAAAAATGGTAAGCCGAATAATTAGCTTCGTGCCGAACAAAGTTCAAAGCATACGTCTAAACCAGTTTTTAGAAATCATCTGCTTGCTCTGAATATTTAGCAGCTATGTCAGTGTTAATATTGGGTTCTAGTAAAATAAACAGTTCCTTCCACCTTCCCATGTAAAGGTATGCCTTTTATTTAGTTGTGTAATTTCTAATCGAGGAATATTATGGAATTAGTGTAGACATGGGGTATGAAACCCAATTCTTATTCCCTCATTGAATTCCTGACCACTCAGTTACTCTTCCGGGTTTTCAGGCCCCTTCCTCAAAAGGCCACGGTTGACCCATCCTTCCCGTTCAAATGCCACCCATTTCTGACCTCATCCCTCCAAGATCTTGGAATATCTGATTGTCTCCCGGCTCGCCGCCTTGCACTGTGCTCACTCCTTTACCTTTTCACAGTACCATGTCGTTCCCCCACTACATCCCCTCTATAATCCCGCTCCAGGAGACAGCCTTCATGTGGGTCCTACACCTACCTGACCCAACGCAGCCAAAATCTCTCCGACCATAAGCCTTTCTTCCCACCTCCAAGCTCCACAGGGTTGGTTGAGCTGCAGGGAGCAATGAACCGCCCTCCCATTTCTGACTGGCAATTCAGCAATTACTTTAAGCAGTTCAAACAACTGGCTGATTTTTCTGTCAAAAGATAAACAGATTCACCAGAATAATGCTGGGTTTAAAAATCCTTTGGTAATATTTAGGCACAACAGCTTCTAAATGTAAATAAAAGCAAATTACTGCGAATGCTGGATAGTTTTGTGGACACAATTCTTCTATACTATGTATCTGAAAGCAGGAAATCGACTGAAGCGTGGCCTCGGTGGGGAGAATCTCGCTGTGAATAGCGGGCTGGAGTCTCGGTGCTGCTGCCGGTGAGAAACACCCCGTCAAACGGGCCCGAAGCCAGACTGAATCGTGCCCACAGTGCTTTGGCCTCAACTAACTCCTGTGGTAGTGAATTCCACAGGCCGACCACTCTCAGGGTGAAGACATTTCTCCTCATCTCAGTCCTAAATGGTCTACCCCGCATCCTCAGATGGTGGATCCCATGTTCTGGACACCCCCACGATTGGGAACATCTTTCTTGCATCTACCCTGTCTAGACCTGTTAGAATTTTGTAGGTGTCTATGAGATTCTCCCTCATTCATAGAATCCCTACAGCGCAGAAGGAGGCCATCCGGCCTATCGAATCTGTACCCAACCTGCACATCTTTGGACACTAAGGGGCAAATTAGCATGGCCAAACCACCTAACCTTCACATCTTTGGACTGTTGGAGGAAACCGGAGAACCCAGAGGAACCGGACGCAGTCACGGGGAGAAAATGCAAACTCCACACAATCACCAAGCCGGAACTGGACCCGGATCCCTGGTGCTGTGAGGCAGCATTAATGACCACTGTGCCAACATGTTGAAATCCAGTGAAATCCTTCTGACGTCCGATGGATACAATCCTAACTGACTCAAACTCTCCAGTAATCAGTCTCTGACTTTCCAGGCATCTCACGCCCCCTTACATTATTGGCAGGGTCTTCAGCTACATCTGCCCAATACCCACGCCAACACCTCTTGGATCTCTACCGCTCTCCCTGCCATTGCAATAACCTTCAAAAGCCATTCCTTCAACCAAACTTCTTTTCATTCCACCAGCAAGGCTTGCTGTTTAACCTTCTCTTCCACGGGAGAATCTCAACCCATTTTTTTTTTGAATAAAGATACTACAGCTATGCTTTACCATTTTCATCCATCTGAACAGCACTTGTGACAAATTCAATGTCCTGGGAAAATACTGTATTTTACATTTTTTTTATCATGCCAGCACATTATTTTTTTTCATTTCATTCTTTCTGTTGCAGTAAGGTAAGAGAAACATTTCACACAATGTTAGCATTCTTTTGCTGAGGGTTGCTTGCGCTGTTTTTTTTTGGAACTAGATCAAGGAGTCCCCAGACGTTATCTAATATTGTCCCTGGACAATGTCAATATTTCCTCACACAGAAAAGACTCAAACACTTGTTTCTGATGGTTATGTGGACACAATTCTTTTTGTACTATGTATCTGTCAAACTAAAGCCAGTAGACTGCCACTAACTCTTGGGATAATGCTGGCTGCAGGTTATGTCAAGATAACCTTCTTTATTTTACCCTGGGACCATAATGGGGTGACATGAAGACACTGGGAACAGATTAAACCTTAAAATCTTGGAAGAGGAATAGTGGCGCATCAACTCTAGTCCTTACTACAGTGGCTTAAAGAAGAAAAGCTCAAAATATAAGATACACACTCACACTGGTGTTTGATAGGATGAGTGTTATCTTTAGCTACATCTTCCAGACACATTTTAAAGCATGTGAAAATTGGAAAGCCATCTGTCATTCTTCATATATTCAATGTTTTTGAATGTAATCCATATCGCCATTTACCAGAGCAAGGCAGCTGCTGGGCACTCTGCAATGGGCAGCTTCACCTCCCAACTCCGCAAAACCTCTCCACCATCTAGACCGATAAATCAGCAGTGTGATGGAATACTCACCACCCATCTGAATGGATACAGGGGCAACATTCAATATGCTGAACACCATTCTAGACAGTGCAGCTTATTTCACTGGAACGCCTGTCATTGAACGGACCACCTCCACTGTGGCTGCTGTGTGCTCTATCTCTTCACTATCTCCACGATACACTAATACCAACCTCTCAAGCTTACTCTGCATTTGTCCCTATCTTCTGTTTTGTTATGCTCTTGGCGTAGCATAAGCTGCTTCCTTGACGTGCACTCTGACAAAGGAAGGTTCAGATTTGGAGATAGCTTGAACACATTTATTACTGTTAACGATTCTCCTACTTGGATTCAACTCTCCTGTTAATTCTGCTGTAGCTACCCATACTGACAAACCAATCTGCTACAATCCACGTGGTGGGTGTGATGTTCAATCAATCCTGTGTCTGTACTCACTGAGTGTCTCCACTGGAAAGCGGAAGATCATGTGTGCTGTGTCCTTTTATATGGGTTGGTGCAATGCCCTCCTGTGGCAGTGTCACCTCTGTGTGTATCTTGAATGCCCATTGGTCGTGTCTCATCTTACTGACCTATTGGTTGACTGTCTGTGTGTCATGTCTCTGGTGCTCCCTCTAGTGTCTAGCTAGGTGTAGTGTATTTACATTAACCCCTTGTGTACTTACAGTGATGCATATCATCGCATTTTCGCCCTCTGCCATCAAGAAGATCCAGAAAAACAAATTTGAGGGAACGCAATCACGTCCATTTCCCCTCCAAACCGCACACCATCCTGATTTGGATCAAAATCCTGGATCCTCTAATATCACGTGGAAGGATTCCAACAGTTCCATGAAAATATTCATTGCCACCACCTCGAAATGAAATGAAATGAAATGAAATGAAAATCGCTTATTGTCACGAGTAGGCTTCAATGAAGTTACTGTGAAAGCAAGTCTGATTGGGGAATAAGTTGCCTACCAGCATTGCCCATATCTTGAATCCAGATTTGTAAAAAGACCTACCGCTTGCTTCCACCAATAGCTGAGTTCCTGCACCTCCTCCCATTTCTTGCATTAAGATGTTCTTCCTGGATTGTAAAGGCAAAGTGAGCTCTTGGGATGAAACCAAAGGGGGAAAACCACGATAGTATTCTTGTTAGACAGGATATTATAGTCCGACTGAAACATGATTCAAAAACAGTGTCTGATTCAGGACTCAATTGTGCACTGTCAAAAGGTATTCAACAGCAGTAATTTGCAAACCAGAATTCAGATCTTCAAAAGTGATGTTTTGCCCTGGTCTGTGATTTCGTGTTTTACAGTGCTGTTAACTGGATATAGCTCACCATCATATTCTCAAGGGGCAGTTTAAGATGAGCAATAAATGCTGTCCTCGCCAGTAATGCTCACATCACATGAGTTTTTTTTTAACCTTAAAATAAATTCCATGTGGCATTGTGTTTTTGCCTACACAGAATTTATTTCTATTTGAATTCTGCAATCACTGTGTTAATCTGAATTACAACCGATGTATTTGCATTAACTAATTTTTGTTACATTTTCTATATTTGCTGCACTGTCTTGATGTTTGATATGTTTACTGCATGATAGAGCCAGAGGGTGGAAAGGTATGCGGGCGGAGCCTAGGGCCGGAGAGCAGGAAACGACCGGAGAGAGAGAGTCGCACCCCCCCCCCCTCCCCCCGAACAGAGACGGCACAGCGGAGCACGGGCCTGCGAGCCAGCCCGACCCACTGAGCCCCCCCCCACCAACAGCAACCACCACGAGGCAGGCAGCGGCGGAACAAAGGGGGACTCCCGGCCCGAGAAGCCTTTGTCTCTCTTTGGTTCCAGGGTGAGTGAGGAGGAGGGGGAAAACAAAAGAAAACAAAAACTCCCTCTTTTTGAGGGGGGAGAAAAGGGGGGGGAAAAGGGGGAAAAAAAACAAGAGAAAAGAAAGACTTAGAAAAAAGAAAACTGTTAAAGGGACAGAACACTCCCTCTCTCCTTCCACGCTTCTCAAAAAAGAAAACCAAATTTACCTGAAAAGAGTCTCCTCAGAAGGGAGGGGGAGGGGGAGAGAAAAAGAGGGGAAGGGGGCGAATAAGGAGGAAAGGGCAAAAAAGAAATGCCAGAAGGGAGCCAAAGCAGAGGGAGGAAGGGCACCAAGAGCAAACGGGGCAATACACGAGCCCACTCAGATGAGCTAATTGGCACACGAAGCGGCAGAATGGAAGCCTCGCCGCAACTAAAAGAACTGGGCAGAGAGGAGCTTTTTACCCCTGGGCCAGAGGGGAACTGGAAGGCAGCCTTTGCCGAGGCGCTGAGGGAACACCAGCAAGGCAGGGACCAAAGCAGACATAGTGGCCGCAGTACAGACAGCAATGGCCAAGGTCCTGGCAGAGATGCAGCTCGCCCTGGGCAGAGCAGAGAAGAAACTGGAGGCCCAGGAGGAGAAACTGGAAACCCAAAAGGCGACCATTAAGGAGCTGGAGAGGGCTGTGACTGACATGAGCGACCGGATCATGGCCCTGGAGAAGGAGGTGGCGAGACTGTGCACAACGCAGGGGAGCCTGGAGGGCAGGGTGGACGACCAGGAAAACCGCTCAAGAAGACAAAATGTCAGGATACTGAGCCTACCAGAGGGGTTCGAGGGTAGAAACCCCACGGCCTATGTGGCCGAGATGCTGGGCAACTTAGTCGGGAGGGAAACTTTCCCCACTAAAGGGAAACTTTCCCCAACCCACCAGAAATGGACAGAGCGCACCGGTCACTGCACCCGAAACCCAGGGCGGGGGTACACCCGAGGGCAGTTATAGCCAAACTGCACCGGTACAAAGACAAGGAAACAATCCTGCGCTGGGCCAGGCAAAACAGAACCTGCAGATGGGAAGGGCACCTCATTAGAGTGTACAAAGACATTGGGGTAGACCTCGCCAGGAGACGGGCCGAATTCAATAGAGCAAAAGCAGCCCTTCACAGGAACAAGGTGCGCTTTGGTATGCTGTACCCAGCGAAACTCTGGGTCACATACTAAGAAAGAGAGTATTTCTTCACATCCCCCGCCGACACAAACAAATTTAATCGAAGAACATGGGCTGGAAAACCAACAGCGAGGGTAGAAACACGGGGCCTCTGGTAAGGGGCAACAACACGCCGACGGGGAGGGGGGTGAGGCAATGCCAGGCCCCCCCCCGCCCCCACCCCCCACCATGGTAAGCGCACCCTGAACAAAAAGCAAACCGCTACCCAATGAACCGACAGAGGGGGGAAACCAGGCCCCAGCACAAGGGTATGAGAGTAGCGGAGAAGGGTAAGCAAACAGGGAAAGCGCTGGGTAGGGCGGGGAAAGAGTGTGTGAAAGTATGCAGAGGTGGGGCAAGGGGGAAGCGAGACAGTAACTCCCTAGAGGGGGGTCGCCGCACTAGCAAGAACGCTAGCACCGGGGACATGCAAAAAAGCAGGGCCGCAACGCGCCCCCAACAGAGGGGACGGTGCCAGGCAGAGGGCAGGTGGGACCACTCAACAAAGGCGGGAGGGCAAATGGGGACAGGAGCAGGGGAAAGTGGGACAAAGGATGGACATACGGGAGAGGGGTAGAAAGGGGAGGAAAGGGAGGCTGAGGGGGGGCAGAACACAGGGATGGAGGGACAAACAAGGCTAGAAAAGGAACAGCAATAGGGCTACAGAGTGCCGCAACCAAGGGCTTGGAACAAGGAATCGCTGCAAGCATCCACCCAGTATGGCCTCTGGCAAAGGGAAACCCCAAAGTGAAGGGGGCTACCGGTAGTACTAGTTAACATGTACGCGCCCAACTGGGACGACCCGAGCTTCATCAAGAAGACCATGACAGAAATCCCTGACATAGCGACGCACTGGCTAATCATGGTTGGGGGGGGGGGGGATTCAACTATGTACAGGACCCAACGACTGAAAGATCGAACCCTAAAATGGGGAAAACCGTAAACATGGCAAGGGAACTCGGTCACTTTATGGAACAGATGGGAGCGGATGGTCACCGACCCAGGGGACAAGGAATTCTCCTTCTCCTTCCCAGTACACAACGTATACACCAGAATTGACTTCTTTGTGGTGGGGAAAACGCTGCTTTGGATAGACAAAGTGGAATACTCCGCAATTGTGATATACGACCACGCTCCACACTACATGGACGTGAGGCTGCAAACGAGCAGGGCTCAACGCCCCACATGTAGGTTGGACGTTGCCCTACTAGCTGACAAGGCCTTCAACAAAAAGATATCGTGGGCCATAGTAGAATACACGGAGAACAATCAGAACGGGGAGGTCCCGTCCTCCACGTCCTGGGAAGCGCTAAAGGCCGTACTAAGAGGGGAAATCATCGCTTTCAAAGCGCGAAGAGATAGGGAGGAAAAGCTGGCTAGGCAGCAGCTGGTCGACTCCATACTGGAGGTAGACCATAAATACTCCGAGGCCCCAACTGTAGAGCTCCTGGCGGAGAGGAAAGAGTTGCAAAGGAACTTTGATCTGCTCTCCACCAGGAAAACAGTGCACCAATTCCGCCAGGCACGTGGGACCCTATACGATCACGGAGACAAAGCCAGCCGCCTGCTGGCACACCAGCTGAGAAAGCAGGCAGCCACCAGAGAAATTGCACAAATCGGGGATACTAGAGGCGCATCACAAACAGACCCAGAAAAGATCAACAAGGCATTCAGGGCCTTTTACCAAGGGCTGTACACCTCAGAGCCCCCACGGGGGAGGCCGGGATGAAACGGTTTCTTGATGGACTGGACATACCAGTCATGGGGGAGGGCAGAAAATGGGGCCTGGAAGCACCACTAACACTGGGAGAGATCATGGACAGCATTAGCTCCATGCAGGCGGGGATGGCATCGGGACCGGACGGATTCCTGGCGGACCTCTACAAAATATTTGTGACAGCACTGGCCCTGCATCTGCGGGAGTTGTTCACAGACCCGCTGGCTAAGGGCACACTGCCACCCACGCTAGCACAGGCCTCAATCTCGCTGATAAATAAGAAAGATAAAGACCCAACGGAATGTGGGTCAGACAGACTCATCTCACTGCTGAACGCAGATGCCAAAATACTGGCCAAGATTCTAGCCAAAAGGCTAGAAGACTGCGTGCCAGAGATGGTCGCAGAGAACCAGACAGGTTTTGTCAAAGGTAGGCAGCTTACCTCCAACATCAGGCACCTGCTGAATATGGAAATTCGACTCCATATTTCCAGAGTCGAATGGAAATACCTCATAGAGATACTGGAGCGGTTCGGGCTTGTAACAGGGTTCACCTCCTGGGTAAAGCTCCTATACAACGCTCCCATGGCGAGCGTACAGACCAACAACACCAACTCCCGATACTTCCAGCTGCACAGGGGCACCAGACAAGGATGCCCACTGTCCCCGCTGCTGTTTGCCCCCAGCGATCGAACCACTAGCAATCGCGCTCAGAGCAGCAAAAAGCTGGAGGAGGATCCGAAAGGGAGGCAGAGAGCACAGAGTCTCACTCAATGCAGATGACCTGCTCCTCTACATCTCGGACCCACAAAGCAGCATGGATGGAATCATCACGCTCCTGAAAGAATTTGGCGCCTTCTCGGGCTACAAACTCAACATGAGCAAAAGCGAGATCTTCCCGGTACACCCACAAGTAGGGGGGGCAGCACTAACGGGACTGCTGTTTAAACAAGCCCAACACAAATTCCGCTACCTGGGGATCCAAATAGCCCACGACTGGAAAGTAATCCACAAATGGAACCTCACCAGTCTGACGGAGGAAGTCAAAAAGGGCCTGCAAAGATGGAACACACTCCCACTCTCCCTTGCGGGGAGTGTCCAGATGATCAAAATGAACGTGCTGCCCAGGTACCTCTTCCTATTCAGAGCCATCCCGATCTACATCCCCAAGGCCTTTTTCCAAGCAGTAGACAAACTAATCATGGCGTTCGTATGGGGGGGGGGGGGGAAACAATGCTAGGATCACAAAGGAGGTCTTACAAAAAACAAAATCAAGGGGAGGGCTAGCCCCCTCAAACCTACAATTCTACCACTGGGCGACGACGGCCAAGCGAGTAAGGGGATGGATCAAGGAGCCAGGAGCCGAGTGGGTGCGCGGAGGAGGCCTCCTGCAGGGGGACCTCCCTCCAGGCCCTCGCCATGGTGGCACTCCCATCCCCACCCAAACAACACTCCAGCAGCCCCGTGGTGATAGCCACCCTCCAGTCCTGGAACCAACTACGGCAGCAATTTGGCCTGACCAAAATGTCGGATAAAGCTCCCATCTGTAACAACCATAGATTCACACCAGCGCTGACCGACGCCACCTTCAAAATGTGGGGGCAGGACGGAGGGACACTGACAGTCAGGGACCGATACACCGACGGCAGGGTCGCAACACTGGACGAACTGACGGAGTAATCCCAGCTGACCAGGGGGAACGAGCTAAGGTACCTGCAGGTCAGAAACTTCCTACGAAAGGAGACAAGGACTTACCCACAACCGCCAAAACAGATATTACTGGAATAGTTACTGGACGCAAGCATTTTCGAGAGAGGAAACTGTAGTGACATGTATGACCGACTGGTAGAAAGTGCCGACACCGTACTGGATGCAACAAGAATGAAATGGGAGGAGACCTGGGGGATTAAGATAGGGTGGAGACTCTGGAGTGAAGCACTGCACCTTCACGTGCGCAAGGCTCAGCCTGACGCAACTACAAGTGGTACATAGAGCCCACTTAACAAGAACCCGTATGAGCAGGTTCTTCCCGGAGGTGGAGGACAGATGTGAACAATACCAAGGACGCCCGGCCAACCACGCCCACAAGTTCTAGTCTTGCCCCAGACTTGTGGAGTACTGGACAGCCTTCTTCGAGGCAATGTCCAAAGTGGTGGGGGTGAGGGTGGAGCCATGCCCGAAAGTGGCAGTCTTCGGGGTTTCAAACCAGCCAGATCTATTCCTGGGGAGGAGGGCGGACGCCCTTGCCTTTGCCTCCCTGATCGTCCGCTGTAGAATCCTGTTCAGCTGGCGGTCAGCAGCACCACCCAAAGCTGCAGACTGGCTGTCCGACCTCTCGGAATCTCTCCAAATGGAGAAAATCAAATTTGCCATCCGAGGGTCAGGCGACGGTTTCCACAGAACGTGGGAGCCATTCACGCAATTGTTCCGGAACCTGTTTGTGGCCAAAGAACAAGCAGAAGAATAGCCAGGTAGCCAAGAATCAGGGGAAAGTAGCCAAAGCATGAGAGGGAGAGATAGACCGGGAGGGGGGGGCGGGCACAGCTACATCTAAGAGGAAGGAAAGGTGAACCACGGGGGGGGAGGGGGGGGGGAAGAGACAGGGAACAATATAGGAGAGCCTGGGGCAGGCAGGGAAACGTTAACCAACCTGACATCCACAGGAACAGAGAAAAAGGAGAATACAGGCGGAGGATGTGAGGGCTGGCTGAAGCGGCAGCGTGCACGAGAAGACAACGGCGGCGCAATCCGACCGGGAGAAGCGAGGGGCAACACCGGCACCAGACCCACTTGAGGATTGCCCTCCAGAGGTGCCTCGCCAGCATGAACGGATGCCTACTTACATATATATAGATATATCATATCCTGTGTACATAACGGCAAAATACACTCTGTGCAAAAATCCAATAAAAAAACATTAAAAATAAATAAATAAGGGGCCTAAGCAAAGAAAGCCCCGCTTTCTACACCGAGGAGCTCTGCTGGTTGGAACTCCTCAGTACAGCAAGGGATCGGAACGCCATTTTTAAATGGCGCCCCGATTTCCGAGGCCTCCGACGTGACCCCCGACCCCCACAAGCCCCCACACACTATGGGAGGGTCCCTGTCCACCCCACCCGACACCCATGCAGGGCACCTCTGGCCCAATCGCCAGTGTACACAAAATGGCAGCTTTGCACATTGGCAGTGCCAACCTGGCAGTGCACCTGCCAGCTGAAAGTGCCACCTGGGCTCCTTGGCAGTGCCAGGCTGACACACAGGTGGCTCTGTCAGAGTGTCATGATCGCACTTCTAGGGTGTCCAGGTGACACCAGCAGCGCCAGGGTACCACACTGCCCAAAGGCATACACCTGGGGGCTTCCGATCCCCTAGGAGACCCCCGACTTGTCCCCGTTTGTGGAGACCAGTGCTGAACAGCTCTTGCCCGAGGTCTCCGAGGCGAGGGAGATCAATCCCACGCCTCTTGTAACTCGGGAATCTACACATTAATGGGAGACTAGCTGTCTCGCTTTAACATGCAGATTTGCTAAAAAGCAACCCCACCCCCAATGGGCAGAATTTACATCGTAAAACATATCGTGAGGCCGCGTTAGATCTCGGGCGGTGCTGCCTTTCGAGTAGATCCCAAGAGCAGGGTCTCCTGCCTTCTATCCACCACGCTACGCCATGGCAAGCTGCTTTTCGGATGCCATGTGGCCGTTGGATCGTGTCCATCATCTTTTCAGTGAGAAAGACAGCTCATCCAGATTTCCCATCCAGTTCCCCTTGCAAGTGCAGCTCCTCCTCGCCTGCATTTGGGAGTCAACGCAATAAGATAAGTATGTGATAACCCGCCTTGCAATGAAAGGGGAGCAGAAATGAGAAAAATCCACCTGGGATAAATGTAGAACTGACTCTTGACTTTCTGACTTACCTGACGAAGGCTCTTAAGAGAAATACATGGTGCTGTACAAAAAAGGACTTGGCTTCTAAAAATAGCTTTCATTCCCAACAGCATAACCATTCAGGAATGACTAAATAACTCAAGCTCATTATTGTTAAACTTGTACGGGTAGATTTGCACAGTAGAACTTTTACAGCAATGAATCAATGAATTGAAAGCCAGTCAAATTCTGTAAGGAGCAAATGAACTGCTTCCCCAGATCACCACCCAACAGTGAAGACAAATGCCGACCCTACAATTTCTCTGGAATGCTTTCGCAGCAATGCACCAAAGTGGAAATTTTATTTAAAAACGTGTGTGGTGTACATTTTAAAATGATGCTTTAAGTATTCCTCTGGCCATGATTTATAGTAACATGGCAAACATGTTTGTGAAGGCTTCCTCTGTTCAATAATAAGACATTTTTGATTTATTGCAAACATTTTTCTCACGTTCAGCACCATAGTCTGTCCTGCCTGTTGATATGTTGGGTGGTCTGGATCACAAACAGGTCACCAACACTGGAAGTGGTGCAACTCTATTTTATTATAAGGTTAACTATATTAACATACTTGAACTGTGGGTAAATGCAATACCAGCTTTAATTGTTGACCCTTGCCTAGTCCTAACCAGGTGATGCACTCAGCACATGGTGAATGTCTGTGTTGCAGGCTGTGAGCTCTGTGCTCCGAGTTGGCTGCTACTAGAATGAGCAGGAACTCTCCCGTCCCCTGTCTTTATAGTGCGTGTGCTCTCACTGGTGATTGGCTGCGGTGTTGTGTATGCTGATTGGTCCCACTGCATGTCCATCAGTGTGTGTGTGTGTGTGTGTGTGCACCATGATATACTGGTGTATATTATGACACCTGTGAGGATGCCTTCACCTTTTTTAATATCTAAATAAATGTCATAGAATCATAGAATTTACAGTGCAGAAGGAGGCCATTCGGCCCATCGAGTCTGCATCGGCTCTTGGAAAGAGCACCCTACCCAAGGTCACTAGCCCAAGATTGAACAGAGAACCTGCATCAATGTGTTCCAGGTTTTTACGTGTGCCACATAAATGAAAAGAAAGACTTGCATTTATATAGTTTCTTTGATGACGTCAGATTATCATAGTATCATAGAACTTACAGTGCAGAGGGAAGCCATTCGGCCCGCCCTTGGACAGAGCACCCTTCACCCTATCCCCGTAATCCCACCTAACCTTTTTGACCACTACGGGGAATTTAGCATGGCCAATCCACCTAACCTGTACATCTTTGGACTGTGGGAGGAACCCCACGCAGACATGGGGAGGATGTGCAGACTGCGCACAGACAGTGACCCAAGTCGGGAATCGAACCTGGGACCCTGTAACCACTGTGCTACCGTGCCACCCAAACAATACTTTATAGCCAAACAATTCAGAAAAAGAAATAAAATATGACACACAGTTCATTTTTATCCTAATAAAGGGTGGGCGGGATTCTCCGTAGGCCAACGCCGAAATTGGGAAAGGCGATTGGGCGGAGAATCGGTCTTGACGTCGAAATCGTGGTTTGCGCCGGGTTCATGCCAAATCGCAATCCTCCGGTACCTCAACAGCGGCGTCAATGCATTCCACACCACACGTACAGTAAATTCCATTCACATATCATTCGAAGGCCTGACTTGGATTTCTCCGTGGTCTCGGCAATCCTTCACCTCGACCGGGGAGAATTCCGGATGGTGTGGTTCACTTGTGCTTTTAAAAATTGGGGAGAGAGAGAGTACACACAGAGGCGTGACAGAGGTTGCCAGTCCTGACACTGGCCAGGCTGGCTGGGGGGGTGGGGGAATGGCTTTGGGTGACGGGGGATGACATGGGGACAGGCTGTGGGGCTGAGGTGACCCCCGCCCCCCCGGGCTGTGCGGCTGGGGTGACCCCCCCCCACCCGGGCTGTGGGGCTGTGGTGACCCCCCCCCCAGGGCTGTGGGGCTTGGGTGACCCCCCCCCCCCCTCGCCCCCCACCCCCCAACCTCCCCCTCCCCCCACGAGACCGGGATGTCCAGGCACGGACTGCCATTGCCACGGCCTGCAAGGCAGCCAGCTTGCTGCGCACCCCTCTTGACCACCCACCGTCGTCTGTGATTCTGCAGAGTGACACCGGCCATATGGGTGCCCCCACCCCACATCCCAGCCCCCACCCTCCAACCCACGGCCCCCCACATTCCACCCTTCGCCATACCACCCCGGCTCCAACCGGCCGCCCACACGGCGGGACATCACGTGGCCCACCCAACGGCAACGGCCATAGTAGCCCCTACAGGGGCGGCGGAGCGTATCGCTGGCAGCGCCAGCCGATGGTACACCTGGGAGCAGGGATGGGCGCCAGGGTCAGAGGCCCCCATGATGCCGGGCAGCGATGGGGCCAGGGGTGCAGAGATGGAAGAGGAGGGGAGTGGGGGGAAGGGGACATGCAAAGGCAGGGCACCATCTCCTGCTGATGCACGCGGTTGGACTCCTCCAACTGCACCTGCAGGCGCTGGATGGTCGCTTACAACCCCTCCTGCAGACCCAGGCTCTGCAACTGCGTCTCCACTATCAATGGGACCATCCGTTCCAGAAGCCCGAAACTTATACAGTGCGCAGCAGATAGTGCCCCTGGAGCCACTTCATTAAAGTGCCCAACCAAGGTGAGTGTCTCTGGGATGGTGGAGCTGTGATGGAAAGTCGGTGTCTTCCATCAGGGTCTGGTTTAGCACAGGGCTACGTAGCTGACTTTTAAAGCAGACCAAGGCAGGCCAGCAGCATGGTTCAATTCCCATACCAGCCTCCCCGAACAGGCGCCGGAATGTGGCGACTAGGGGCTTTTCACAGTAACTTCATTTGAAGCCTAGTGATTTTCATTTCATTTTCATTTCATTTCATTTCATTCCCGGAACTTGAGCTCCAGGGTGTCGCAAGATGCGGGTCGAAGGCTCCCGTTGCCCTCCGTGATCTTGTCCTCACTGCTTTCCACTGATTCCGGTTGGGGTTGGGGGCAGGGGACACCAGAAGGGCCCGTGTCATCGCCAGGGGCTCCTGCAAGACACAAAACAGGACACATGATTACACCGTGGGCCGGGGGTGGGTGGGGGGGGGGGGGGGGGGGGTGTAGGGGGAGGGGGTGGGGGGGGGGGGCTGTGGGGGCATGGTGGTGATGGAAGGGGGTGTGATGGGAGGCGTGAGGGTGGGGGTGGGAGAGGTGACACACGTGTTGTGGCAAACCGCAACTCAGCAGGGTTTCATTTCCTCACCCAATGTCGACCTCCGCCTCGGCGACTCGTTCTTGTCCCACCGACTACATCAAGTGCCCTCCGCTGCGGTGAGGAGCCGCTGGTCCGCTGATCCCCCTCCAGTCTTCTCCCGCTCACGGTGATTATGAATGGCCTTCTCTTGGCGGGGGCGGGGGGGGGGTCCGTTGCCTTCCTGGTGGGGGAGGGTGGGGTTACGGGTGTGTGGGACAGGGGTTGGTACTGCCTACTCACCCTGGCCGCCCTGTGGAAGTGGTGCAGTTTTTTACGGCACGGCTGGCCGGTCAAGACGGTGTTGCCCACGGCGCTCACAATCTCTGCCACCTGACTCCGAATACGGCGAATGGCAGCGGCTGGTAGTCTCCTTCCCACCCTGGGGTACAGGGGCATCCCCCTCAACTCCACCGTGTCTAGCAGGGTCTCAGGCTCAGTGTCCATGAAACAGGGTGCCACTCTCCTTGCTGCCATCTTGTTGGCTGGGGTGAGTGTGCATAGGGAGTGAAGTGTGTATCTGCAGCTGCAGCTTGTCAGCCTCCTGAGTGTCAATCCCGAACCCAGCGAATCCGGCATTGTTTCTCTTTGGTATCAATTGTGTTCTATGTGGCGCTGGTGCTAGCCCCTTAACAGACACTGAATTAGTCCAGGTGCGGTGCCAGTTTTGCTGTCGTAGAAGTCCATTAATCCTGCCACGGCATCAACACTTAGGGCCGGATTCTCTGATTGCTGACGTCAAAATCACCTTCTGCAATTGGCCGTAGAATCCGTTTTTACGGCGAAATCGGGGGGCGGCTCCGTTTTTCGGATGCTCCACCTCCTGAAAAACGTCGTCGGCGCTGAGTACACCGCACTCCATTGGGACGGCCTCAGGACGTCATCTGAGGCCCTCCCCCGATGGGCCGGCTTCCCGACCGAGTGGATTACTTGTGCTCTGAGTTTTCATCAACGTCAGGTGGCGGCTGCGGACTGTATCCAATGCCGCCAAAGTCGGGATGGGGGGAGCTGTTCCACTGGCTGGGGAGGGGGGACTTCAGGGGGGGGGGGTTGGGGGGACTGGTGGTCCGGGTGTGGCGAGGGGGATTACAGGGGGACATATCTGGCAGGCTGGCTCCGCGCGCGGTCAGCGCCATGTTGTACGGCGCGGCCACCACAGGTCGCCGCCGTGTGCATGCGCGGCCACGGACCCGGCAATTCACTATCCATATCTGCAGGTGAAGCCGGGGGCTTTACATGGTGCGGCTGCTAGCCCCCCACCGGGCGGAGCATCGGTGCGGAGCGCCGCTGACTTTTTGGTCGTAAGACCAGACACATGCTTCGGACATTGCCTCAAAGTCAGAGAACCCAGCCTTTCGTGTCCGGAACGGAGAATCCAGCCCGGTATCTCTGTTTGATATTCCTCGTGAATTTGTAAATATACCATTTAGGTGTTCTTAACAATGTCACTTGAAGTGCCAAACTGAGAAAATCTCCAGGAATGTATTTTTTGTGTCGCTATATAGATTAACCAGGGAACATATTTCCTCAAATGTTATTACATTCACGGGGGATTTGATTATTAAATTAGGGAAACCACACAAAAATATGGAAGAATGTCAGGTTAACAATATGTCGATGTGTTCTGACTGATTTAGGATATATGATTGCAACGTATCTCAAGAGCAACCGAAAACCACATTCTAGGGGAACAACAAAACACTGATTTTCAGCGTTCCTCGCACAGACCACTTCCCATCAAAGCATGAATTGGGAAGCCCAGAAAACAATGCCCCAGACTCCCCGGGCGAGATTCTCTCATCCTGAGGCTAAGTGTTGACGGCGTTGTAAACCCCGTCGCGTTTCACGATGGCGTCAACATGCCCTCAGGAGCAGCGATTCCGAGCCCCTAAATAGGCCAGCACGGCACTGGAGCGACCCACGCCGCTGCCGCTGCCGATGCCGGTGTCAAATGGGCGCCGCAGGTCCGGTGCGGTTGCGCGCATGCGCTGTGGCTCCCTTCTCCACGCCGGCCCCGGCGCAACATGACGTAGGGCTACAGGGGCCGGCACGTAGCGAAAGGGGCCCCCAGCCTGAGAGGCTGGCCTGCTGATCAGTAGGACCCGATCGCGGGCCAGGCAACAGCGGAAGCACCCCCGGGGTTGGACCCCCCCCCCCCACCAGGCCGCCCCCGGATGGATGCACGTCGAGGTCCCGCTGGGTAAGACCACACGTGGACGGCACCGGTGGGACTCGGATTTTTTTGGCGGCGTGGGCGGAAAATCGCCAGGGGGGGCCGCGTAGAGTGGCCCCCGACAGGCGCCGCGTCAACCGCGCCGGCGCCAATGCTGCTAATTCAGCGGACCGGCGTCAGGGCGGCGTCGCGCGATTCGTGCCCGGCCCGGCGATTCTCCGGCCCGATGTGGGCTGAGAGAATCCCTCCGCCCATCTATATAGGGCAGGATTCTCCGCCAGCGTGATTCTTCGTTTTGCCGGTGCCCGGGGGTTTCCCTACGGCGTGGGGCTGACCGGCCGGCGTAACGGAGAATCCCGTCCATAATGACTGAAGGATTGAGAATTCAACTGACTGATTCCTGGGATGGCAGGACTGATGTATGAAGAGAGTGAGTCAGGATTATATTCCTGGAGTTTAGAAAAATGAGAGGGAATCTTACAGAAACCTATAAAATGCCAAAAGGGCTAGACAGGGTAGAGGCAGGCAGGATGTCCCCAAAGTTGGGAGAGATGAGAACCAGGGATCACAGTCTAAGGATACGGGGCAAACCATTTAGGATTTAGATGAGGTGAGCCTGTGGATTTCGCTAACACAGAAAACAATTGAGGATATAATATTGTGATTCAGCGGACAAATTTTAAAGTCTGCATTTGGGCACGTTGAGCGGGGGTGTTTCCCAGTGGCTGCAGCACCAAGAATCACTCCGCTATTCACCGGCACTTTGCCGTGTTATTTGGCCTCGAGGAGTATCTCCCCGTCGAAGCCACACTCAGAGAGATTTCCTGCTAGCGAGCTGATCTCACCAGCAGGAACGGCTGTTCGCAGGTCGGGGCGCAACTTTGACCAGCAATCCCGATCACCCCCCCCCCACCCCCCGCTTTATTGATTCCCCAACCTTGTTGATGTCCCTGGGACCCACCCAGCTCCCCTCCAATTGGCAAGGCCCCCCCCTGGGCTTGACCCCTGGCAGTGCCAACCTGATATCCTGGCACTGGCATCCAGACACCCTGGAAGTGCTAGGGTGGTACTGCCAGGGTGCACAGGTGGCATGGTCTGCGTGTGAGGCTGATGCCCAGGTGCAAGGCAAAATTCCTGCCCTATCCCTGACCACCCAGGTGTGCCCACTGCCCTACGAGAACCCCCCCTTGCGCCCGGTCCATGTTTGTGTGCACCACTACTAAATGGCGCCCTGGCAAGGTCTCGCAGGCACAGCTATTGATTCCCGGGCGCCAGAATCTGGCATCCAGCTTTTTAAATGATCCTGGTATTTAAAAGAAGGAAAAGGCCAGCCAAAGTTTTTGGTTCCAATGGATAACCAACAACCCCTGCTGGGAAGAACGAGGGTAAAGGGAAGAACCTCGCTCAGCTGCCACTTTCTTCCTGAAGACAAGCCAACTATCACTAGCAACATCTCTGAAGGAATGGCCACATTTCTTTAAAAATACTTGGCTCCAAAATTGACCGCAGTCATTAATCGGCTAGCGTATCTAATCTGAATTTCTTCCAGCCAGCACATGGCTTGATTGTAGAATCTATCAACAAGGTCTCCACAGGGAAAAGAATTGGACGGCAGCATTTCCTATCTGAGGTAGAGTCCAGGATTGGATTAGAAAAGGATTGGATGATTGCGTTAGCTTAAATATTCTTCACAGTATTTAATAAGAATATGCACTCTAATATACACATTTACATTAATTATGTATCTCCAAGGTCCTCGGCTAAGATAAATCTTAAAATAAATTCTTTATTCTTCATTCTTAAATCTCAGGAGTGAATTTTGAAATAGCTGCAAGAAAAATAAAGGTTTGTTAATAAGCAGCAGCAGCAGTTCCATGTATTTAATATCAAAAGGGAGGTTGAAAAGAAGGTAATAAATAATAATTGTAATACATTTCAGCCTTGTTTAAACCACTTCACATTCACACTCAGTTCACCCTCATTCTGCCTTATTGATTTACTCTTACTTGTCACACCCACTATTTTACAAGTCCAAGCCTGCAATGTGATTACTTCATTAAGTAGCCAGTAATTTCCTTTGAGGAAGATATAGATTCAACGCACTTTCCCCTGGCCAGGGAAATCACTGATTTGTTACAATGGATGTTGCAACATCGGTTGTTCATCGCTAATTCCAATCTTGCCCTTGCACGAGTTGAATTATTAAATCTCTGATACTTTTTGGAAAAACTTTTACCAAATTTGAGGGGATTTTTTGGAAAGGCATTGCCAATTAGATGCATTTTACTTTTTGGATTTGCTCCTATCATTTTGGAACCTCAATAATTTACTGCACTATTATTGTTTGATGCTGCAACTGAACCTATAGCAATCTAGATGTAGAGGGCAGGAATTCTTTTAGTGTTGAGGGATGATCAGTAAGTTCGCGGATGATAGAAAAATTGTTGTCAGAGTACCAAGCTGGCGATTTTTGCGCGGTGGCGATCGGGCTGGGGGTGCCCTGCGCAGCTGCTGGGGGGCTGCGGTTTGGGTGGGCCTCCCACGGGGACCCTCCCACAGTCCTTTGGGACTTGGGGCGGTCAGGGGCCACTGTGGGGGTTCCAGAGATTGGGAATATAAATGGCCAGCGAAGCTCCTCAGTGCACAAAAGGGGTCTGTGAGCAGACTCGGTCGCACATTCCCCACTGAGGGAATTATTTAACGTGAGGGCTGTTTTATAGCATTGTGTCTCTTGGTGCTGCAAGCGGCTAAACGCACTCGCTATGGGTGTTTGTTCCCATTTAGTTAACTCCCACACGGGAGGTTATGCCGGAATTGTATAAAACTTTGATCAGGCCACAGAGTATTGTGCGCAGTTCTGAAATCATGTTACAGGAGGGATGCTATAGCATTGGAAAAGGTGCAGAGGAGATTTACGAAGATGTTGTCTGGGCTGGAGAGTTTTAGCTATGAAGAGAGAGTGGATAGATTGGTTGTTTAACTTGGAGCAGAGGAGACTGCAGGGGGCATGATTGAGATGAATAAAGTTGTGAGGAACATGCAAAGTAGACAGGAAGAAACTTTCCGCTTGGTGGAGGGATCAATGACCAGGGGATATAGATTTAAGGGAACGGGCAGGCGGTTTAGAGGGGATCTGAGGAGAAACATTTTCACCCAGAGGGTGGTGGGAGTTTGCAATTCACTGCCTGAAAGGGTGATGGAGGCTGAGATCCTTATAACATTTAGGAAGTACACTTGCAAAGCCAAGGCATTCAAGGCTTCGGGCTAAGAGCTGGAAAATGACATTAGAATACTTAGGTGGTTGATTTTGACTGGTGCAGACGTGACATGATGGGCCAAAGTGCCTTTTCTGTGCTGTCGACCTCTATGACACTGTGGGTATGTGGATTCACATAACAATGTCTTGACGTATTTGTGGGATCAGAATTAGCTGACTTAAAACAGTTTCCTTCGAAGCAAAGATGTATTATGAAGCAGGTCCAAGGCAAGGTGGGCAGCACGGTAGCATTGTGGTTAGCACAATTGCTTCACAGTTCCAGTGGTCCCAGGTTCGATTCTGGCTTGGGTCACTGTCTGTGCGGAGTTTGCACATCCTCCCCGTGTCTGCGTGGGTTTCCTCCGGGTGCTCCGGTTTCCTCCCACAGTCCAAAGATGCGCAGGTTAGGTGGATTGGCCATGATAAATTGCCCTTCGTGTCCAAAATTGCCCTTAGTGTTGGGTGGTGTTACTGGGATATGGGGATAGGGTGGAGGTGTTGACCTTGGGTTGGGTGCTCTTTCCAAGAGCCGGTGCAGACTCGATGGGCTGAATGGCCTCCTGCTGCACTGTAAATTCTATAATAATCTATGAAGACTGTGGATATGAAGAAATATGTGAAGGTAGTTCATCCATGTGTTGATGGTTTGGGAGATCATGGTTCAGACAATGTGTTTACAGCAATAAAAGGATTGGAAGAATTTAAGTGATCATACAAACATTCAAACATACTTCTATGAATATTTAAAAAAGAAGAGTTAACAACATGAGTTGGCCCTCCAGAAAGTGAATCTGGAGAATTGTTCATGGAAAACAATGAGTTGGCCAGTTAATTGAACAGCTAACTTGCATCAGTCTTCTATATAAGAGAAATTAGTAAAAATCCCAGAAGCAGCTATAAACCAGGAAATGGAAGGGAGGGAGGAACTCAGGAAAATTACATTCACCGAAGAAGTGGTACTGAGTAAATTGTTGGAACGGCGAGCTGACAAGAGCCCAGGTCCTGATGGACTTCATCTAAGATTCTTAAATTAAGTGTCTAGCAAGGATAGAACATAGAACATAGAACAATACAGCGCAGTACAGGCCCTTCGGCCCACGATGTTGCACCGAAACAAAAGCCATCTAACCTACACTATGCCATTATCATCCATATGTTTATCCAATAAACTTTTAAATGCCCTCAATGTTGTAGCAGGTAGGGCATTCCACGGCCTCACTACTCTTTGCGTAAAGAACCTACCTCTGACCTCTGTCCTATATCTATTACCCCTCAGTTTAAAGTTATGTCCCCTCGTGCCAGCCATTTCCATCCGCGGGAGAAGGCTCTCACTGTCCACCCTATCCGACCCCCTGATCATTTTGTATGCCTCTATTAAGTCTCCTCTTAACCTTCTTCTCTCCAACGAAAACAACCTCAAGTCCATCAGCCTTTCCTCATAAGATTTTCCCTCCATACCAGGCACCATCCTGGTAAATCTCCTCTGCACCCGCTCCAAAGCCTCCACGTCCTTCCTATAATGCGGTGACCAGAACTGTACGCAATACTCCAAATGCGGCCGAACCAGAGTTCTGTACAGCTGCAACATGACCTCCCGACTCCGGAACTCAATCCCTCTACCAATAAAGGCCAACACTCCATAGGCCTTCTTCACAACCCTATCAACCTGGGTGGCAATTTTCAGGGATCTATGTACATGGACACCTAGATCCCTCTGCTCATCCACACTTTCAAGAACTTTACCATTAGCCAAATATTCCGCATTCCTGTTATTCCTTCCAAAGTGAATCACCTCACACTTCTCTACATTAAACTCCATTTGCCACCTCTCAGCCCAGCTCTGCAGCTTATCTATATCCCTCTGTAACCTGCTACATCCTTCCACACTATCGACAACACCACCGACTTTAGTATCGTCTGCAAATTTACTCACCCACCCTTCTGCGCCTTCCTCTAGGTCATTGATAAAAATGACAAACAGCAACGGCCCCAGAACAGATCCTTTTGGTACTCCACTTGTGACTGTACTCCATTCTGAACATTTCCCATCAACCACCACCCTCTGTCTTCTTTCAGCTAGCCAATTTCTGATCCACATCTCTAAATCACCCTCAATCCCCAGCCTCCGTATTTTTTGCAATAGCCTACCGTGGGGAACCTTATCAAACACTTTGCTGAAATCCATATACACCACATCAACTGCTCTACCCTCGTCTACCTGTTCAGTCACCTTCTCAAAGAACTCAATAAGGTTTGTGAGGCATGACCTACCCTTCACAAAGCCATGCTGACTATCCCTGATCATATTATTGATGTATTTGTTTTAATTTTCCAAAACTTACATTTTTTTCGGAGAAGGTCCGAGATTGGAAGATAGAAAATGTAACTCCATTATTCAGAAAAGGAGGGAGACAGAAAGTGGGAAACAATTGGTCAGTTAGCTAAACATCTGCCGTAGGGAAAAGTTATTGGGCGCGATTTAATAGGAAAAAAATCAGAGTCTGCTTTTGGCCATGTTTAGCGCAGTGTGTCTTGACGGCTGCAGTGCCCCTGACAGCCTTTCAGTGCCACCCGGGCACACTGGCAGGGAGCCTGAGTGGTCGTGCTAAGGTGCCAGGCTGGCAGTGCTGAGGTGCCCAGGTGCCAGTGGGAGTGCCAGGGTACCACCCTACCCAGAGCCCAACGACCCAAGGTCGCCAATGGCCCGGGAAACCCCCCAGGTGCCATTATGACTGGTCGATGTTTGTGTGGACCAGTGCTAATTGGCGCCTGGTTGAGGTCTCACTGGGGAGGCCGTTAGTTCCTGGGCCCCAGGAGAATACAGCGCAGGCATTTTAAAATTAGCCTAATGGCCTTAGTGGGTGAGATACAGATCGCGACATCTCCCGAGGTTCAGTTGAATCTCGCGAGACGTCTCAAGTGTCACGAATCTCACGAGATTCAACTGCTTCGTCTCAACACCAAATTGGGAGCGACAAGGCCAGCAAATCCCACCCATTACTAAAAAAGTTACATGATTTTGTGAAAGGTATAAAATACAGATAACTTGAGACTTGGACTTTAGGAATGTCATATTTATATTTGCTAACAATGTAAAAATAGGTGTTTGGTGAACAGTGTTGCAGACTGTAAACACCTTCATAGGGACCGCTGAAAATGTGGGCAGACATGGCAAATGCAATTTAATGTAGGCGCGTGATGATTCATTTTAGGAGACAAAACAAGGAATGTAAGCATATAGTCAATGAAAGGCCACAAAAGGTTTGAATGTATAGAGACATCTAGGGCTTAAAGGCACAAGCGGAATTTTATCAAAAGGGAAATGTCCTAACATCGGAACAGGTCCTGATCCAGCACAGATGGGCAGCAGGGCCACATTGGCAATTGTCCCAGAGACAGCCTCTTAAATAGACACCATCGGAATCTCTGGCACCTCAGCAGTGCCACTGGGGCAAGTGGGCGATGCTGAGGCAGGCAGCAGAACAAGAGGGTGCTTCAACATGAAGTGCCATCGAAAAGGTAACTTGAGGTGGTTGAGGGTGCTCGGCCTCGTTGTTCAGGATGCTTCTTTAGAGCCATGGGAATGACCTTTCCTGACCTCAGTTTCCTCTTATGGACAGTCCCCCCTACCCCCTTCCCAGGGAGCAGCTGAGAGGCATGCAACCTGAGCTGAGAAACATTCCCTGTGGTGTGAATGTGGCAAGGAGCTACTAAAATCTAACTACCAGCATTTTATCCCCCCCCCCCACCCCCCCCCCCCCCCCCCCGCCCCCACCCCCCTGCAGCTCGTAGCCTCAAGGTATGTAAAATCCTGGCCACAGTTCCTTGAAATGAAATAACAATGCTTTAGAAGCCAAGAGGGGGTTTAATAGAGATTTCTTTTAAATTATGAATTATCCAACTACGTCAAGAGAGTACTTAGATTTTTACTCTGCCTTTCATGACCTCAGGATGTCCCGAAGCATCAGGCAGCCAATGAAGTAATTTTGAAGGGGGTGTGGTGATGTGCATCAATGTAAATGCATGTAGGCTAGCTAGACACTTGAGGGAGCACCAGTGACATCACACACACACACTCAACCAAGAGATCAGATAGATAGGACACGACCAATAGACATTCACGATACACACGGAGGTGACACGACCACAGGGGGGCATTACACCAACCCATATATAAAAGGACACCACACACATGATCTGCCTCTTTCCAGTGGAGACAGTCAGTGAGTACAGACACAGGGTTGATTCAATATTACACCCACCACGTGGATTGCAGCAACTGGTTAGTCATTTTGGGTAGCTATAGTAGGATTAGCAGTAGTGTTGAACCTGAGTAATAGAAGTGTAAATAGTTTAATAAACGTGTTGAAGTTATCTCCACGTCTGAACCTTCCTTTGTCAAGTGCACCACAAGGAAGCCGCTTATGTTAAACCTACAACATAACAAATCATGGTACCAGGACTGAACTGTTTCAATCCAGATAGCCATACCTCAGCGTACAGTGACAACCAGCAACAATACCCAGGCAAGATGTTCAGGATCCGGGTTCCGCAGCGGCTCCAGTGCCACGGCGATCACCGCAAAAACTGGGCGGGTATTCCGGCAAATGTTTGAATTCTTCCTGGTAGCAGCCGACCTGGAAGACCTGGCCGATGCTGAAAAGACAGAGCTTCTCCTCACCATCGCCGGTACCATGGCAGATTAAATCTTTTAAAAATTCAAGTTCTCCAAGGGGCAAATCAGGAGCGACTTCCAGGCAGTCCTGGACAAATTCGGCAAATACTGTGAGGAAAACACACTCTAACCAGCAAGAAAAGGTAAGAGAAGCGCCAGTACTCACCACGAGGCCGAGATCCCGGAGCAGAGAACAGTTTTGATCGGCGGCCAGCTTTCTAAAGGGACAGCACTTGCACAGTTGTGCACAGAATGGGAAGGTCCGTTTGCACATGCGCGAGACGCCGCGCATGCACAATCACGAAAACGGCCATCAGTAAAGGAACAGCGATCTGCGCGTGCGCAATCGCTTCCTACACGCTACGTCACATGCGTCATGACATCAGAGGCCCCGGACCACACCCATTTAAAGGGGGAATTTCCCAAATCAAAGAAAAAATCTTTTAAAGCCGTAAAACAACCTTCCTTCACCTGGAATGACAGCACAATGCCTCAAATTGAACCAGGGAATGAAATTAACCTCCGAAGAACCCTGCAACAAGCAGTTACCTACCCCCAAACCGATGATTCCGATCTTGAATACTTCGATACCGACCTTTGCATTTTCTCTGGACCTCACGAGCCCAATGCCAGCTCCGACGCAAATAGTGATGATATGGTCCTAGAAGACTACGACTCGGATGAACCTTTCACCTTGGGAGGCTACCCCAGTTCCAAATCCGAACCGCAACTAGACGTGTTGCACATTGGTGACCCCCGTATTGAATCCGACGCAGACGCGGATTCATTCTTCAGATGTGAGGATCTTCAGCCCAGCAGACATGACATCCCAACTCATGAGTGCAGGATGATGCTGCAGCCTGAAACCAAGAGACAGAGAACGGTACAAGCCCACAGAGAGCGGCCTGCTGCCACACAGAGCGTGGTCCACGCACCGCTCAGGGTTCCCGACTCTACGAAAGAAGACACGCAAGACTCCACACCACAGTCCTTGCACGAACAAGACCATGAGGGTCTAGCAACCTCCTCTGACCAACTAGCGGCAGACGATGCAAGTCTTCTATGCTCAAGTAAACAGCAAGAAGACTATGATAGTCTACCACGCTCCAGTGCACAGCAGGACGACCATGACAGTCTATCATGCTACAGTGAAGAACAAAGTGACGATGACAGTCCAAGCCCAAATGAAGGACAACAGCAAGGCAATGACAGTCCACCCACATTGTTTGCGCCATCAGATGAAGACTCTGACAATTTACCCAACCCAAGTGAACAACAAGCAGCTACTGAGGCTCTACCCACGGTATGTGAGACGAGTGACGACAGCATCCCACTTCCCATGCAAGATGTGCAAAGTGACAGACATCAGCTGGTGTGTACAGAGGCACTCGACGATCACTGTGAGACCACTGGTGACTCCGGTGACACCATGATACTTCCACCCTCATTCGCTCGAACCTTTCCACAAGTCAATGCATTCCTGCATGTTCCGACTCCAGACGTGCAGCGTCAAGAAATCTCAGCTGACTCCAGTGAACCTGCTAAGACTCCGGACGGGGAGCATCAACAAACTAACACTGACTCAGTTAAAACAGACCAGACTCCAGATGGGGAGCAACCAAACGCTGACTCTGATTCACGTAAGCCGGACTTTACTCCAGACAGAGAGTACCGCAACCTCAGTGATGGCACGCTCAGGGTGACAGCAGATGCCACAATGACAGGAGATGGATCACTTAACAATTACACTGGGTCAGTAATAACATGCAGCGGCTACAGTCCAAGAGGAATACACCAATATTCACCACAGCTATATCCACACATTTTTTTCCACGCCAGCAATGCAGCCAATGACAGCTCATGCTGGACAAACCCAGTATTCAGGCATGCAGCAGCCAGCAGTCTATGAAGCATATCACATTCTCAAACAGGCCAGCACTACGGATTGCCCACTAATGGAATCAAGACCGAAGGAGGACTACCGCAAGCGCAATCTGCACTACAGACTGGATGCCTTAGTTACAGCCCGGGATTTGCTGCACCCCAGCCTGTCCAGATGGCACTTTCCTATCAGATGCAAGGTTCTAGTTTCACACCATCACCAGGTATTTATGCGATCAGCAATTCTGTTTCCAATTCGACAGCTTCAACGGTTCTCAGCAGGAACACCCTTCCAGCACAAAACCAGTATGTACAGTTTTATCCAACTTCAACATATGGCACATCCATGACCTCGAATTTCATAGAATTTACAGTGCAGAAGGAGGCCACTCAGCCCATCAAGTCTGCACCGGCTCTTGGAAAGAGCACCCTACCCAAGGTCAACACCGCCACCCTAATCCCATAACCCAGTAACCCCACCCAACACTAAGGGCAATTTTGGAGACTAAGGGCAATTTATCATGGCCAATCCACCTAACCTGCACATCTTTGGACTGTGGGAGGAAACCGGAGCACCCGGAGGAAACCCACGCTCACACGGGGAGGACGTGCAGACTCCGCACAGACAGTGACCCAGCCGGGAACCGAACCTGGGACTCTGGAGCTGTGAAGCAATTGTGCTATCCACAAGGCTACCGTGCTGCCCCTTAATGACACTGTTGATGGCACCTCTTCAACGTCAACACCTTATCAGCTACAAGATGCTATCCGACAGCACCATCACAAACATCGAAAAAAAAAAGGGACTCCAAATCAGACAGCGAAGTGATTTGACCACTTGTTGGTCCCTGTGGCACAGGGACGTTGATGGCGTTCATAACCAAGAGAGACATTTGACCATGATGATTGATGGTTTTTGGACTCATACGAAAGATTTGGACTTATTGTTTAATCACTGTTCCCATGACTTGTATATACCTTAACCTATCTACCTGGTTTTTGTTCAATTTTCTCAAAGTGTGCAGAAAATATGTAACATATAAAAAAGGGGGGGATGTGGTGATGTGCATCAATGTAAATGCATGTAGGCTAAGCTAGACACTAGACGGAGCACCAGTGACATCACACATACACACTCAACCAATAGATCAGATAGATAGGACACGACAAATGGACATTCACGATACACACGGAGGTGACACGACCACAGGGGGGCATTACACCAACCCATATATAAAGGACACCACACACATGATCAGCCTCTTTCTAGTGGAGACAGTCAGTGAGTACAGACACAGGGTTGATTCAATATTACACCCACCACGTGGATTGCAGCAACTGGTTAGTCATTTTGGGTAGCTATAGTAGGATTAGCAGTAGTGTTGAACCTGAGTAATAGAAGTGTAAATAGTTTAATAAACGTGTTCAAGTTATCTCCACGTCTGAACCTTCCTTTGTCAAGTGCACCACAAGGAAGCCGCTCCTGTTACACCTACAACATAACAAATCAGGGGGGTTGCTGCTGTAATGTTGAAAAATATTGTGCAGGCAAATAAACACACAAAAAGACAATAAATATGGTCATAGGATAAAGAGCAAAGAGATAATGATATGTTCATGCAGGGAGTGTTTAAACTACAGGAAGAATACTGTTTGTAGTTTCGATGAAGCTCCATCATAATAAGAACATTAAAACCATTGACAGCACACAGCATTGATTCGCCAGGTGGTTACTAAGGGTTACCAAGAACAACGAATATTTATGACCAAAGACTTGGAACCAGCACAGTCACAATGGACTGCATGGCCTCCTTCTGCACTATAAATCTACATTGCGCTGTAACTATGCCAACCTGCAAATGACTTCCAGTGCGGAGACTGTTCTTCCCTTTTAAAGTGAGAGAAAAAATAACTTGCATTTATATTGCACCTTTCATGACCTCAGAATGTGCACTGACTTTTAGATGGAGCAAATAATGAGCAATAGATTCCAATGGGTAAAGCATCAATAATGGGAGGGCACAGATTTAACTTGACAGGTTAAAGAACCAGAAGCGACATGAGGAAAAACCTTTTTTACACAAGTGGGAAGATTTGGAATGCACTGTCAAACGGAGTCTTGACAGAGATTAATGCGTAGCTTTCAAAAGGGAATTGGATATAGTGGCGCAGTGGTTAACACTGCTGCCTCACAGCGCCAGGGACCCGGGTTTGATTCCGATCTCAGGTGACTGTCTGTGTGGAGTTTGCACTTTCTCCACGTGTCTGCGTGGGTTTCCTCCGGGTGCTCCAGGTTCCTCCCTGATGCACGATCAATTACACAAAGACGAGAGTTGCATGCAACTGAGGCTTTATAACACTAAGATGTGTGGCCTCCTACAGCAGCTGGCGAAATGGCTGCTGTACGAGGAGCATATTTATACTCCGCCTACTGGGCGGAGCCAGCTGGCAGGGAACTACCCCCGTACCTGTAGTACAGGGCCTTACCACAAAGCACCTAATATATACATCAGTGATGACTACCACATTCACCCCCTGTTAAAATTGAGTCCAGCGGGGGTGGAGGAGAGTTATACAGAAGGATGATTTTTTTTTTTAAGAGTCCCGATCAAGTTACAGGTTCAGTCGGTCCGGAGCCTCGATCTGCCGTTGGGAGCGCCACAGTGATGGCGGCGATTCTGGTGTCGGTCTGGTCTTCGGTGACTCCGGGAGCGTGCCGAAATCCTCTTCATCCTCGGGCGTGGGCAGGGGGAGGACGGATTGTCCTGGGGAGGGGGTTGCGGCTGGGTGCGCCGGGGGAGGGGAGGGTGGTGCCGGGCTGGAGAGGGGTGTGTGTGTGGAACCAGCAGATGCCAGGTCCCTGAGGAAGACAGTATCCTGGCGGCCATACTACGCAGGCATACTGTGGGTTGGCGTGGAGTAGCTGTATCCTCTCAACCAACGGGTCCGCCTTGTGGAGTTGTACGTGCTTACGGAGGAGTAGGGGTCCTGGAGCTGCGAGCCAAGTCGGGAGCGACACCCCGGAGGTGGACTGCCTGGGGAAGGCAAAGAGACGTTCATGGGGTGTGTTATTAGTCTCAGTGCAGAGGAGCGACCGAATGGAGTGCAGTGCGTCGGGGAGGACCTCCTGCCAGCGGGAGGCGGGAGATTTCTGGATCGTAGGGCCAGCTGGACGGCCCTCCAGACTGTCCCATTCTCCCTCTCCACCTGCCCGTTTCCCCGGGGGTTATAGCTGGTCATCCTGCTCGAGGCGATACCCTTGTTGAGCAGGAACTGACGCAGCTCATCGCTCATGACTGAGGATCCCCTGTTGCTGCGGACGTAGGCGGGGAAGCCGAACAGAGTGAAGATGGTGTTGAGGGCTTTGATGACGTCATGTCGGGGAATGGGATGCCGAAGGGGAATCTGGAATATTCATTGACCACACTGAGGAAGTACGTGTTACGGTAGGTGGAGGGGACGGGCCCATTGAAGTCCACGCTGAGGCATTCAAAGAGGCAGGAGGCCTTCACCAGGCATGCATGGTCTGGCTGGTAGAAGTGTGGTTTGCACTCCGCGCAGACCTGGCAGTCTCTGGTGATTGCCCTGACTTCCTCGACGGAGTAGGGCAGATTGCGGGCCTTGATGAAGTGGTACAAATGTGTGACTCCCGGGTGACAAAGGTTGTCGTGCAGAGTCCGGAGTCGGTCCGCCTGTGCGCTGGCACATGTACCTTGCGATAGGACATCGGGGGGCTCATTGAGCTTCCCCGGGCGATACAAAATCTCGTAGTTGTCGGTGGAGAGCTCGATCCTCCACCTCAAGATTTTATCGTTCTTGATCTTGCCCCGCTGTGTGTTGTTAAACATGAAGGCTATCGACCATTGGTCAGTGAGGAGAGTGAAATTCCTGCCGGCCAGGTAATGCCTCCAATGCCGCACAGCTTCAACGATGGCTTGGGCCTCTTTTTCGATGGAGGAATGCTACATTTCAGAGGCATGAAGGGTTCGTGAAAAGAATGCCATGGGCCTGCCTGCCTGGTTGAGGATGGCGGCGAGGGCGACGTCTGATGCGTCGCTCTCTACTTGAAATGGTAACCGGTGAGCCTCGGCCGTTAGGGGAAAAAGAGTGGATTGAATGAGTAGGCGGGCCTTGTCCGCATAATTTGGGACCCTCTAGGCGTAGTAAGAAAAGAACCCCAGGCAACGTTTGTGGGCCGTGGGGCAGTGGGGGAGGGGGAGTTCCATGAGGGGGCGCATGCGGTCGGGATCGGGCCCCAGAACTCCGTTCTGGACCACATAGCCGAGGATGGCTAAGCGGTTCATGCTGAACACGCACTTCTCCTTGTTATAAGTTAGGTTGAAGAGAGTGGCGGTGTGGAGAAATTTGGCAAGGTTGGCGTCATGGTCCTGCTGATTGTGGCCGCAGATGGTGACATTGTCTAGGTACAGGAAAGTGGCCCGCAGCCCGTACCAGTCAACCATTTGGTCCATTTCCCGTTGGAAAACCAAAGGGAACCGAAGAAAGTGGCAGTGTATGGGCGGTCCGCCTTACGGATGGGGAGCTGGTGGTAGACGGATTTTAGGTTGACAGTTGAGAAGACCCGGTACTGTGCAATCTGATTGACCATATCAGATATGCGTGGGAGGGGGTACGCGTCGAGCTGCGTGTACCTATTGATGGTCTGACTGTCATCCACAACCATTCTGTGTTTCTCCCCAGTTTTCACAACTACCACGTGGGCTCTCCAGGGGCTGTTGCTGGCCTCGATGATGCCTTCCCGAAGCAGTCGCTGGACTTCGGACCTGATGAAGGTTCTGTCCTGGGCGCTGTACCATCTGCTCCTGGTGGCGACGGGTTTGCAATCTGGGGTTAAGTTTGCAAATAGGGAAGGTGGGTCGACCTTTAGAGTCGCGAGGCCGCACACAGTAAGGGGTGGTAGGGGTCCACCGAATTTCAATGTTAGGCTCTGGAGGTTGCACTGGAAGTCCAGGCCAAGTAGCAAGGCAGCGCAGAGGTTGGGGAGGCGGAAGCCACTGAACTCCATGCCCTGGACAGTGAGAGTGGCTATGCAGTACCCCCCGATCGCCACGGAGTGGGACCCGGAGGCCAGGGAGATTCTCTGGTTGGCGGGGTGTACCGCGAGGAAGCAGCGCTTTACTGTATCGGGATGGATGAAGCTCTCGGTGCTCCCAGAGTCCTGCAGGCAGGAGATTTTCACATTGGCAGAGGCCGTTGCTAGGGACTGGTCAATCGTGACCGAGGCGAGACGCGGCTGGTCGTGGATGGTGGCAGATGATGGAGTGCACGGAGGGCATGGGTCCTGGTACGTTGGCAGCGCCCACGGGCCGCACATATCGTGGGGGAAACAAGATGGCGGTGCCTGATGATCCTGGGGAGGACAAGATGGCGGCGCCCACGGGCCGTACGCGGGGGGGGGGGGTTGGAACAATAGCGGCGACTGCGCGGGCCTGGCACACTGTAGCAAAGTGTCCCTTCTTGCCGCAGGCCTTGCAAAGGGCGCCCCGGGCCGGGCAGCGTTGTTAGGGGTGTTTTGGCTGCCCACAGAAGTAACATTTGGGGCCCCCGGGGTTGGTTGGCTGCCGCGCGGCACAGGCGTGGGGTTGGCTGAGTGGGGTCCCGATGGTGCGGCCGTCTCCGGAGTCCACGATGCGTAAGAGGGGTGGGCCGCACGGCCGGGGGTGTAGGCCTTGATGTTGCGCGAAGCGACCGTCAGCGGGAGCGCTAGCTTTTTGGCTGCTGAGAGGTCGAGCGTGGCCCCTTTAAAGAGGCGCTGGCGAATGTAATCCGACCCTATCCTCGTAACAAAAGTATCTCTCATGAGCAAGTTCGAGTGTTCCGTGGCCGTGACGGCCTGACAGTCACAGTCTCTGATTAGGGGAATTAGAGCACACCAGAAATCTTCCACTGACTCACCAGGAAGTTGACTACGAGTGGAGAGGATGTGTCTGGCATAGAGCGTGTTAGTCCGCTGAGCGTAGTTTTCCTTCAGTAGTGCCATGGGGTCTTCGTAGGTCGCGCGTCCTGGATAAGTGGAAAGACATTGGAGCTCAGCCGCGTGTAGAGGATCTGAATCTGAATGTAGAGTGGGCCTAGGTAGGGTGCTCTTTCAGAGGGTTGGTGCAGACTTGATGGGCCAAATTACCTCCTCCTGCACTGTAGGAATTCTATTTCGGAGGGCAGTTAATCGTCAAACACTTTGCTGTGGGTCTGGAGTCACATGTGGACCAGATCGATTAGGATGGCAGAATTTTCTCCTGAAGGATATCAGCGAACCAGATGCAGTTTTATGACAATCCAGTAGTTTCCTGATCATTATTAATGACAGTAAGAAGTCTTACAACACCAGGTTAAAGTCCAACAGGTTTTTTTCGAATCACTAGCTTTCTGAGCACTGCTCCTTCCTCAGGTGAAAGACGAGGTGGGTTCCAGAAACATTGGTAGGATTTTGTGGTACATACTCATGCGACTCAGCCAATGTTGTCTACCTTATACGCTGCAGGAAAGGATGTCCCGAAATGTGGTACATTGGCGAGACCATGCAGACGCTGCGACAACGGATGAACGGACATCGCACGACAATCGCCAGGCAGGAATGTTCCCTTCCAGTTGGGAACACTTCAGCAGTAAAGGGCATTCAGCCTCTGATTTTCGGGTAAGCGTTCTCCAAGGCGGCCTTCAGGACGCGCGACAACGCAGAATCGCTGAGCAGAAACTGATAGCCGAGTTCCGCACACATGAGTATGGCCTCAACCGGGACCTTGGATTCATGTCGCATTATATTCACCCCCCCACCATCTGGCCGGGGCGTGTGAAATCCTACCAACTGTCCTGGCTTGAGACAATTCACACCTCTTTAGCCTGTCATTATCCCTCTCTCCAGTTGTTCCGTCTGGACCTGTAGACTTAATTACCTACAAAGACCCGCATTCAAAGTATCGTCTTGCATCTTTGACTTTGTCTATATATATATATGTTTCTGGAACCCACCTCTTCATTCACCTGAGGAAGGAGCAGTGGTCCGAAAGCTAGTGATTCGAAACAAACCTGTTGGACTTTAACCTGGTGTTGTAAGACTTCTTACTGTGCTCACACCAGTCCAACGCCGGCATCTCCACATCATTATTGAGACTAACTTTTTATTCCAGATGTTTTAATTAATCAAATTTAAATTACCCTAGCTGACACATGTGGATTAAAATTCATGTTGCTACAGCATAGTCCACACCTTTCGATTACTAGTCTAATAACATGAGCGCTATGCTACCATCCCCCTCTAGATCGATTATTGATTGATCATTGATTATTAGTTCTTTAAATATAATCACTTGTTTACAGCTGTTTGAAGTTAACATTGGCATGCCAGACTAACATAAATAAAACTCTAATTTGCTTTCATTCTTAATAGAAATCAATTCATCATGGTCCATAGTAATTATTGTATTAAAGGGTGAGTGATTGGACCTTTTTCAATTTTCAAACTATTACACCACATAATTGAATACATTAAGTTCATGACAAGTAGTTTTCCAAATGCATCTCAAAGACTGCCTTTGCAAATATAATCAAGGACACATCTATATAATTATATTTTACAGTCATAAATATTCAATTCGCAACATAATGAGCTGGCAGCCGTACAAATGTAATAATCAATGCAACTGTTAATAAACTGTCATATGCACTACCATGTTTAATAGGTGAATGAATATCAAATTTAATCTACTACAACAGTACAGCTTTTTCCAATAAATTACCATGAAACCTGGCTCCATTGCTGATGCTCTGGCCCCTTGATCAGAAGGTCATGGAGTTGATTTCCACTCTCGGACTTGAGCACAATCAAGACTGACCCATCAGTATACTATGGAGGGGGTGCTGCATTGTCAGAAATGCCATAGTTCTATATCTAACCATAGACCTATCTGTCTATTAGGTAGTTGCAAACGTTCCCGGCCACTATTTAAAAAAAAAAAATTTAGAGTACCCAATTCATTTTTTCCAATTAAGGGGCAATTTAACATGGCCAATCCACCTACCCTGCACATCTTTGGGGTGTGGGGGCGAAACCCATGCAAACACGGGGAGAATGTGCAAACTCCACACGGACAGTGACCCAGAGCCGGGATCGAACCTGGGACCTCGGTGCCGTGAGGCTGCAGGGCTAACCCACTGCACCACCGTGTTGCCCTACTATTTGAGGAACAACTGCACCATCTCTCCGTCTCTTGGCCAACATTTATCTCAGATTTACTCTTTATTTATCTCATTGCTGCCTTTGGATCTTGCTACATATAACTTGTCTGCCACTGCTCAACAATAGGGATTACATGGTCTGTGAAGTGTTTTGGTGTGTTCTGAATTTACTCCATAAATGCAAGTTATTTCTTTAGATTTATGTTTTCCAGGGAATTGTTGCCTGGTGTAAATGATGCATTATTAATGATATGGACACCATTTGATTAACATATGTTTCCATTCCTTTATCATCACTGGGTTAAGTTCCTGGAATTACACCCCTAACAACATTGTCGGAGCATCATCATCACATTGACAGCAGTAGTTCAAGAGAATCGGTCCTGACAGCGGGCGACCAAGCGGGTGGTCTGACCCGACTGTCCCTCTACCGCGACGACATTCGGGGCCGAGTGTCCATAGAGAGTGAGGATGCGGTGTCTACTGGCCCCATCGAGGCCCTCTGTGCACAATTGCACTTCAAGGACTGGGGTGCTTTATCAACCCCTTAATCACATTTTGATCTAATGTATTAATTTTCATCTTTGTTTATTTTTGTTTGATGCAATACCCCTTTAAAGGGCTACTCCTTTAATTTAATCCTCAGTTCATTGATTTAATTTAATTGGCTGTTCATTTATTTTAAATAGGAGTAGTTCAAGTAGAAGACTCACCATCAACTTCTCAGGGCAACAAAGGGAATTGGGGGGGTAGGATATTCAGGAGCTGATCACTTTTTCATTTACCTACCATATCCAGCATGCCTACCTGAGCAAACCCCCTAAATCAGGCAGCCTATTTACCCCACACCCTTCTGATTTCTTCCCTACCCAAGGCCTTCGCACTACTCCCAAAACATTCAATTTCACCGCCTCCACCCCCAACCCCTGGTCACTCCCCACAGAACCTGAGGGATCATTCCCTCCATTGGAATCATCCTCCCCCAGGATCATTTAACCACGCCCCACCTTTGGGATCATGCCCCTTCCACCTCCCCTCCCCCGCTTCAGCAAGGATAAAGCCCAACAGTTGGATCAACTCCCTCTCTCTCAGATCACACAGCCCATAATGATGCCTTTCGCAGACTTCATTTGTGCATACAAAAAGGATTTGTTAATAAGAAAATAGCAGCCTCAAGACTCCCTACATGTCTCCTGCCCAAGCATGGACTCCAACCCCTGGGGCGGTTATCCCACTCTGAGCCCCAATTGGTCACCCAAGCCAAGTGACCCTTTTCTGCAATGTTGCCCTTAAAGGGACAATCACCACATTGTCCAGCTCCCTCACCCCTCAGGGGTCACCACAAATGATGGCACAGAACCACCTTCTCCTACAACCTCCAGTAAACTGTTCCCCATCTTATTGGAAGCCATGTCCGTCAATCAAGCTGGCTCCTAAGTGTGGAATCACTTGTTGAGGTTACGCGCACATTTTGAAGTTAAAACTCTCTGACTTCTGAGTTCTCTGTGCCTGACTGAGGCTAACCTCCAATTCTGGTGTGTAAGCTGTTAAAATCCAGCCTACTATATATTCGAATGGACTATCGTAATGCACCTAGGGCTGCATTAATCAATACCTGGGAGCTTGCTCAAATAGGGTTCTTAAATGGAAAATAAAAAAAGCAGGATTGGTGCTTGCTGCCTTACTTTGATTGATCCATCATTTGTATGTCGCACATGTGGAAGGGCCTTAATGAATACTTCAAAGCGGCTGTTTCTTTTTAACAATTTACAATAAATCCATGTTTTTTCAGTCATTTCACCTAATTATGGGTGTGAAAACAAAAGAGAAAATCCATGATTCCATAATAAGGTTGTTATAGGTCAAGTGTTCTTTACTTGAACCCAATAATAGACTGGCAAATATCTTGAACGGAGTCAGTTGTCAGATCAGATTCATTTTCCTTTAGACACAGAACCAATGGTCAAAATTAAATGGTTAAAATGGGATTTTTGAAAAACATTCTTGGGGGCTGGGTGCCCCTGGCAATGCCAGTATTTATTGTCAATTTATAGATTGTACGGTATTTATTGTCCATCATTAAATTGTACAGTCTATGGTAAGAAATAAATCCTGTTAGTAGTGCAGTGCTCCTCTGGGACATTTTTGCAAGGCACAAGATACTCCAGTTCCATTTTCTCAGATGAGAAAAACAAAAAGGGAACATATTTCAGTTTTATCGAACGGCAACATCCTTTTGGAGGGACAAACTTTTAATAAAGTACACAAAATGATTACGTTAATAAATAGACTTTTCTATTTGATAATGGCAAAGTAAACATTTCTAAAGTACATTGCTAACATGAGCGGTTGAATTCCCCTCAATGCACCCTGATTAAGCAATCAGCCACTCCCCTCTTCCACTAATCGCTCCCTTTTTTGTTTTTGAAGCCTTTTCTTTTTTTCCCATTTCCAGCATCTAGAATATTTTGCTTCAATGTTATCGATTTGGTTGCAGATCAGGTGAAAATTGCCAATCCCACTTTTGTGACCAGCCAGCAAAGTTTATTTTTGCAGTTCTGTTACCTTTTCCTCTGCTGGTCAGGTAGCCTGTGCAATTTGTCACAGTGTCACCTTTCAGGCTGGTATACATCACTCAGTCAGGTCAAACAACTTTGAATATTATTACAGGCTTGTCTTGGCAGCCATTTAGTAGGGTGTCCTATGTTTATATGTATATTGACAGCAAAAAATAGATTCCAAATAATCCTATTCAAGAAAAGAAATCCAGGCATCTCCTTCTGTTTTTTGACATTCCCAAGCTGGCCTCTCTCGAAGACCAACAGCTAAGGATTTACAAATGGCCAGTTATAGAGAGGCGGCTGGATTCTCCGTTCCTGAGACTAAGTGTTGGCACTGGGGCAGGATTCATGGACTTCCACAACAGCAAAGGTGGCGCCACACCTGGATCGATTCAGTGACCATGGAGGAGCTAGCACCGGCACCACATGGAACACAAATCGATTCCAATGTAAAATGGTGAGAGACACTCGGGAGGCTGACAACCATCAGTTGCATATATACACTTCACTCCCCACACACACTCATCCCAGCCAACAAGATGGGCACCTAGGGTGGTGCCTTGGGTGAAGACCCATACAACCTGTGGCCCTAGGTTCACAGTGGGAGGTCAGTGGCATCCACAGCTGCCTGGTTGCCTTGCAGGCTGCGGCAATGGTGTTCTGTGCCCGTCCACCACGGCTCCACAGCCCAACTCCTGGCCACCCCTAGCTACTCCCCCCCCGGTCCCTCCACAAGCCCCCTGGTCAGTGGCACGGCTGTCAGCAAACTATGGGGATATTGACACTTTCCATACCCTTCCACCCTCATCAGCCACGGCGCCAGTTTCACGATTTTTAAAGGCACAAGTAAACCTCACCATCGTGAATTCGTCCCAGTGGAGACAGATAATCGCAGAGGCCCAGGAGAATACTGGGTTGGGCCCGCTAATGATATGCCAATGGTGTTTACTGTACGTATAATTCTGAAATGCATTGACACCACTGTCGAGGCAACGGAGAATTGTGATTTGGTGTGAAACCGGCGCCTGCCACGGTTTCGGCGTCAAAACCGATACTCCGCCCAATCATGTTTCACGATTTTGCCTTCAGTCGATGGAGAATCCCGCCCAGGAACATTCCTCAGCAATTAGTCTCCATTTGATTTAGAGAGGGCCAGAGCAAGGGACCTTAATTCCGCCTCAGCATTTCAGCATCTTAGTCCAAGACAACTCATGAGCAATGCTTTTATTCTCCTATTAATTGAGGAATTAATTAGTCACTGCTATGGATCTTTCCTACATCTCAGCTCCTGAAAGTGATAAGAACAAATTAGATGTTCACAAGCATAACATTCTGCAAAAATCTCTTCTTATCCCCAAAGGAAATCAATCAGAAACACGGAAAATTAATCTGATATGATGTACATTTGAAATCTAATCAGTTGCAACCCCCCCACCTCCCCAACATAATAATACGTCACTCCTAAAATCCCTGAATTCCATTGTGTAGTTGACCCAATGTGAACAATGAAGATTCTTTCCCAGTCTCCGGTCTCTATACACCAGATTGTCTTAGATCCTGATTGACTATGACACTGACAGAGACAAAAAACAGTTGCCAGTAATAGCTTTATTATTCAAAGCAATTTTAAACAAGCTTCCTTTACCATCCAAATAAAGTACATGGCGCAAACACTACACAAAGCTAAATGCGTAAGACAATCTACAGCATCTAGGTAATTCAAACCTGCTAAATGATCACAGATATTGGTAATCCTATTTCCAGCTACAATGTAAGCAATTCCACATTATCTCACACAACACAACGTACAAGCCTCCCTTTGTTTCTGCCTATCATCCACTATACCAGATGCTTTAGCCCAGCTTTCTGTTCAAGCCTTTAATCTCTATTCCCCAGGCAATCTTATGAAGTTGATATAACAGTTCTCTTAAGGATGTAAGGGGCTCTGTTACTATGACAACCTTTCTTGGCAGTGCCTAACCCCTTCTAGGTCACTATATTTGCTTCACACTGGAATATGGAAGCTACTTATTGCATGATGATATTTGCCTGATAGATCTTTCGCTTTAGAAATTTCTTTTGGCCTTTTTGAGCAAGTTCAATGAATCAAAGTCTATTTCCCAATTGCATTTAGTTTAAACCGTCAAAGGAAACTGCTATTAGCCACATCAGTAATACTGTTGCTGGCCACCTCGCAGTTAACTATTGAGACTATAACTGAGGTGGATAAAGTTTGGAAACTTTTTTGTTTATGTGAGGAGATGATGTTAAAATGAAACATCATATTGGCTCTGGACCCGCGGCACGGATTCTTTTTTCATGACTGTCTCTACCTTCAATGAGGTCACTGCCACCTCAATGCTCGTCAACAGCTCACTTTCCTGAGGTAATAATGTTCCTCACCCTTTTAACATCTACGTAATCCCCAAATCTTAAGAAAGCTTACCCTCAATTTCTCCATCCTGTATCAAATACAGCTCTCCCCCACTAATTACCCCACCAACAACCACTTTTTAAAATCCCTTCAGCTTGGCATCTATCTTGGCCACAATACTGAGCTTCCTTTGCTCAAAATTCCCTGTGGTATTCTGTGTCACTGGGACTGCATCACATCACTGCCATTCTGTTGCTAACTTTTGGTTGGTTCAATTGGCTCTGTTTTATAACCTTTGCTCTAGAGTCACCAGGTATCTTTATGATACCGCCACGAGGTTCAAGTTCAAGTACTGATCAATAACTCAACACACCAATAAGTAAGATTCAAATCAAAACACATTTATTATACACAGTCAATCGCTACTCATGCATAAACTCTACTTTCTAGGCTATTTCTATCACTAACAGGCCTATACTTAGCTTTGGACTGGCCCACCAGGTCAGGGGAACAAATGGCCTTTTGTTCGGGTTCTGAAACTGTAGGATTCAAAAGCTGGTATGGACTGGTAGCTAGGAGCGCCTATCTCGTAGTGAGCGTTGACTTGAGACTTACTTGTTTGGTGGCCGCTGGACAGTTCACTCTCAGGGATTGCTTCGCATTGCTGAGTGACCCTGTCAAGAAAAACGATTTGAACTTGGGGGCTTTGCTTTATAGTCCCCAGGGGCTTCCCCGCTTCGGGGCGGACCCCGTACCTGGTTCCTGGTTCCAAGTGATTGGACTTCGTTCCAATCACTTGGTTCGATTTCTCCAATGCTGGAGCGGTTCCCTGATCGTTGGGCGATCTTTAAGTGTCCGTTAACCTCTTTTGTGCTGGCTCCTGCTGGCGCCGAGGAGTCTGGCTTGGCCTTGTTTACCTTAAAATGTTTTGATTGTTCCCGGGGATCGCTCATTAATATGTAGATGGCTACTACATTACTATGCAGGTGGCTGCTGGTTTCGGTGCTGTCTGGTTGTTTTGCAGGTTCCAATATACATGATTTCTGTATTTGCTAGTCTTTGCCTGTGTTGGCTGAATTTCCCTTCAGCCTTTGCGGTTCTCCATTTTAAGTCAGGAAGTGGCCAACTCAGGTGGCTACAATTCCATTCCTCAATCTCTCGGCGGCTTTTGTCAACATTGATTACACCATCCTCCTCCAATGCTTTTTCAGTTGATCCATTTCCGTGGAACTGTCTTCATTTTTTAAATAAATATGTTCATGATACCCAGTTTTGCCTCTCCATTATAATTCTTGAACACATCACTGTCTGACTACTTACTCTACATCGAGTCATGGACGAACAGGAACATAGTGTCGCTCAATACTGGCAAGATTAAAACCACCCTGTTCACAGTCTGTTTAGGCCTAATACCATATTCCCATCCTCTTCCTGGTTACCCTTCAAATTTAATCTAATGCTGTGTAACCTTGATTTATGCATAACTCTTAACTGAGCAGGCCTATTACCCCTCTGTAATATTAATCACCTTGATTTCTTTGATCACCACTTAGATTAGATTCTCATCCATATGTTTGTGCACCCAGACTCAAATGTTTCAACATTCCCCTCGTTCGTCTTCTCCACAAGTAAACTCCATGCTATCCAGAATCCCATCATCCACATCCTGTCCTGCACAAAGTCCCATTTTCCTATCCTTGCTGTGTTAGAAACATAATACAGCAAAAGTACCTCCCTTCATTGGCTTCCTGTTCTTCAAAGCAATTCAAAATCCTCATGTACAAATAGATCTTTGGCCTCACGCCTCCGTTATTTATCAAGATTTCCTCCAATCTTCTGATAAAGTAGAAGTGGGAAATTCGGAGAGTTACAGTGGAACATGCAAACCTTTATGCCATGAATCAATTTGGATTTGGTGGACAGTCGATCACCCAAGGTCAGAATCAAACCGGGTCCCTGGCACTGTGAGGCGGCAGTGCTGCCACCGGGCTGCGCCATGGCTTTTGTCCAGAAGCACTAACTTGCCCTGGACATTGCGCTGCGCTGGAAACCAACCGGAAAGGTGATTTAAATCGTTAACTTCGGACAGTTCTGCCATTGGGCTGGATTCTCTCCTTACCCAGCCGTGTGTTTCACAGCCGCGCACCATTCACTGGCGGTGGGATTCTATCATCCCCCCGCTTGTCAATGGGGTTGCCCAGTGAAACCATGTCACACCACCTAGAAACCTACGGATGGGAGTGTGCTGGTGGCTGGAAATGTGAATCTTAACAGCCAGAGAGTTCTGGCCAGTGTTGCAGCAATAGTTACTCTGAAATCATTAGAAGAAATGAAACCACTTATAACATTGGCGTAACTATTTTAAATATCCAGATGGGTCCCTGCACAGGAAACCTCCCCCACTCTTGACCCCATACCACCCCCCCCCCCCCACCCCCACTCTCGTGACCCAAACTGATCCCACCTCCCACCCCGACCTGACCCCCAGACCAAACCAGCTATAGCTCACATCAAGGCCAGCAGCGCGCCCCAGCCGCAGGTTTCCCGGCAACGTGGGGGGGGGGGGTCAATGGGAATTCCCATTGACAGCGGCTGGAACTGAGAATCCCGCCACTGGTAAATGGTGGGTTACCTCCCGCCGCCGTGAAACCCATCCGTCTGGGAAGCTGGAGAATCCCGCCCAAAGGTTTGAGTCTTTTGCTAATAGGTTAACTTTATAACCTGAAAGTTTAATATATTGTATATCGGAATGAGAGTCGAATTTTCCTGTTCTGATAACATAGATCCTAAAGAAAAACTGATTTTATTTGTTGTGTGAAGAGTGAAGCTATTGATTGGTTGGGTATGTACAGAGGTCTGGAAAAGCGACATATAATTATGGCAAAGTAAATTAATCAAAGATGATGATTAGTTATCGCTCGACCTGACACAACCGAACTCAACAGGACACCTTCCACCTGATCCAGCTTGATACCTCCTCAACACAAAATGACCTGCCTCCCCCCATTGATTGGATCCAGCCCTGATGCCCTTCCCCTACCTAACCAAACCTGACCCCTCCCCCCCCAACCGCCCGATGTCTGACCCACTGCACTGACACGGCTAGATATTCAACTCCCCCAATGATGACCAACTCCCCCTCGATGTCCGATCCCCCTACCTGTTGATGTCTGCCCTGCCTGTTCCCATATGATGTCTGCCTCCCCTGATATCAAAATTCTGCACCTACTAGATATTCAACCCTCAATATCTGATGGATTGGGATGACATCCAGTCAATGTCTTTCTGAAGTTCAGGCTTTCATGTTGATACTTCTTCCTTCTGGGCTTGAGATGATTTTCGCTGGCATGGTTTTCTACCTTCTCTACAGACCCAGCATCATTTCAAGTTCACAGCAAAGGATATGCAAGGAACTTTCTGATTTCAGAACAATAGAGCAGTGCTTTCACTTCAGCAAGCACGAGAGAGAGTTCCTTTCACTTCCACGGTAATAAACTCTTCTGCCCAGTTCTCTTAGAAAGCATCACTCAGGAACCAATCACTGCTGACAATGAGGACGAGATCTTAGTCCTGGCGGTAAAGGTGGAGGCGCACGAGGCGCTCCACAAGAAATGGTAGGAGCGGTTCGAGGAGATGGAGAATCGGTCGAGGCGGAAGAATCTGCGGATTCTGGGCCTCCCGGAGGGCTGGAGGGGCTGGACGTGGGGGCCTATGTGGTCACCATGTTAAACTCACTGATGGGAGCGGGGTCCTTCCAGGGGCCTCTGGAGCTGGAAGGGGCCCATAGAGTGTTGGCGAGGCGGCCCAAGGCTAACGAGCCTCCGCGGGCGGTGCTAGTGCGGTTCCATCGGTTCGTCGATCGGGAGTGTGTGCTCAGGTGGGCCAAGAAGGAGAGGAGCAGCAGGTGGGAGAACGCGGAGGTTCAGATATATCAGGACTGGAGTGCGGAGGTGGCGAAGAGGAGGGCCGGGTACAATCGAGCGAAGGCGGTGCTGCACAGGAAGGGGGTGAAGTTTGGCATGTTGCAGCCGGCGTGACTGTGGGCTACCTACAAGGATTGGCACCATTATTTTGAGTCTCCGGAGGAGGCGTGGGCCTTTGTTCAGGCCGAGAAGCTGAACACAGACTGAGGGTCGGGATGGGCGATTGGGGACTGCGGTGGATATATTATGCCTATTTTTGGTTCGGGGGGGGGCCTTTGCATTGTTTTGGGTTTCTTTTTCTCTGTGTTTTTCTCTTTCGGGTTGGGGAGGGTGGATGGGGCGGGTTGGGCACTGTTTTGGTTGGTGGTGGGGCCTGGTAGGTGGAGAGCGCAGGATTTTTTCCCGCGCCGAAGACTGGGGGGGGGGCGGGACCGGGGCGGGGAAGCGAGGATTGTTTCCCGCGCTTAGAACGGAGGGGGAGAGCCTGTGAATGGGGAGCGGGGGAGGAGGGTGTGCCACATAATGGGAGGAGTCAAAGGGGAGGCGGGAGTGGCCGGGGTCAGTAGGAGTCAGCTGACTTGCGGAAGTGCAATGGGGGGAGTAAACCAGCTAGGATGGGCCCAAGCCGGGGGGGGGGGGGGGGGGTGGTTGTGGGGGGGGGGGAGGGTGAATCGGGTTGCTGCTGCTAAGATCAAGGAGGAGCTGGAGCTAGTGGGGAGGGTCGAGACGGGGGTATGCCGCTGTGGGGAACGTGCCGGGTGTGGGGTGTGGGCGCGTGGCTGGCCGAGGAGGGGTCATGGCTAGTCGGCGGGGGAGGGGGGCGGGTAGCCCCATGATCCGGCTGATAACCTGGAATGTAAGGTGACTGAATGGGCCGGTTAAGCGGGCCCGCGTGTTCGCGCACCTGAAGGGGCTCAAGGCGGATGTGGTTATGCTCCAGGAGACACACCTGAAGGTGGCAGACCAGGTGAGACTGAGGAAAGGGTGGGTAGGTCAGGTGTTTCACTCGGGGCTAGATGCCAAAAATCGAGGGGTGGCGATCTTGGTGGGAAAGAAGGTGTTATTCCGAGCATTGTGGCAGATAATGGCGGTAGGTACATAATGGTAAGTGGTAAGTTGCAGGGAGAGAGGGTGGTACTGGTCAATGTGTATGCTCCGAACTGGGACGATGCGGGTTTTATGCGGCGTATGTTGGGTCGGATCCCAGACTTGGAAGTGGGGGGCCTGATAATGGGGGGAGACTTTAACACGGTGTTGGATCCTGCCCCTGAATCGCTCCAGGTCTAGGACGGGTATGAAGCCGGTGGCGGCTAGAGTGTTGAGGGGATTTATGGACCAAATGGGAGGGGTGGACCCTTGGAGATTTGCAAGGCCAGGGGCTAGGGAATTTTCATTCTTCTCACATGTCCATAAGGCCTATTCTCGAATCGACTTTTTCATTTTGAGTAGGGCGCTGATAGCGAGAGTAGAGGATACCGAGTATTCGGCAATAGCCATTTCAGACCACGCCCCGCATTGGGTGGACTTGGAGATGGGGGAGGAGAGGGACCAGCGCCCGCTGTGGTGCTTGGAGGTGGGGCTGTTGGCGGACGAGGAGGTGAGCGAGCGGGTCCGAGGAAGTATAGAGACTTGTACTTGGAGACCAACGACAACGGGGAGGTCCGAGTGGGGATGGTATGGGAGGCACTGAAGGTGGTGGTGAGGGGAGAGCTGATCTCCATCAGGGCCCACAAGGAGCGGAGGGAGCAGGGGGAGAGGGAGAGGCTGGTGGGGGAGATGGTGAGGGTAGACTGGAGGTATGCGGAAGAACCTGAGGAAGGATTGTTGAGGAAGAGGCGCAGCCTCCAGGCCGAATTCGACCTGGTGACCACCAGGAAGGCGGAGGTGCAGTGGAGGAAGGCCCAGGGGGCGGTCTACGAGTATGGGGAAAAGGCAAGCCGGATGCTGGTGCATCAGCTTCGGAAGCGGGACGCAGCTAGGGAGATTGGGGGAGTTAAGGACAGGGGAGGGAGCGTGGTGCGGAGTGGGGTTGGCATCAATGGGGTCTTCAGAGACTTCTACGAGGAATTGTACCGATCCGAGCCCCCACGGGAGGAGGGAGGGATGGGCCGTTTCCTGGACCAATTGAGGTTTCCAAAGGTGGAAAAGGGACTGGTGGCGGGACTGGGGGCCCCGATTAGGCTGGAGGAGCTAATTAAAGGGATAGGAAGCATGCAGGCGGGGAAGGGACTGGGGCCGGATGGTTTCCCGGTCGAGTTCTATAAAAAATATATGGACCTGTTGGGCCCGCTGTTAGTTAGGACCTTCAATGAGGCAAGGGAGGGGGGTGCTTTACCCCCGACGATGTCCCGGGCACTGATCTCCTTGATCCTGAAGCGGGACAAGGATCCCCTGCAATGTGGGTCTTACAGACCGATTTCCTTGCTAAATGTAGATGCCAAGGTGCTGGCGAAGGTCTTAGCCACGAGGATTGAGGATTGTGTGCCGCAGATCATCCATGAAGACCAGACGGGGTTTGTGAAGGGGAGACAGTTGAACGCGAATGTGCGGAAGCTTTTGAACGTTATCATGATGCCGGCGAGGGAGGGGGAGGTGGAGATAGTGGTGGCGCTGGACGCTGAGAAAGCCTTCGATAGGGTAGAGTGGTGGTACCTGTGGGAGGTGCTGAAGAGGTTCGGGTTTGGGGAGGGGTTTGTCAGGTGGGTTAGGCTGTTGTATGAGGTCCCGATGGCGAGTGTGGCCACAAATAGGAGGAGGTCCGAGTACTTTCGGTTGCACCGAGGGGCGAGACAGGGGTGTCCCCTGTCCCCCCTGCTCTTCGCACTGGCGATTGAACCCCTGGCTATGGCACTGAGAGAGTCGAGGAACTGGAGGGGGTTGATGCGGGGTGGGGAGGAGCATAGGGTGTCGCTTTCTGCGGACGACCTGCTGCTGTATGTGGCGGACCCGGTGGGAGGAATGCCAGAGGTAATGAGGATCCTTAGGGAATTCGGGGACTTTTCGGGGTACAAGCTCAATATGGGGAAGAGCGAGCTGTTTGTAGTTCAGCTAGGGGACCAGGAGAGGGGGATTGGCGAGCTCCCACTAAAAAGGGCGGAGAGGAGTTTCAGATATTTGGGGGTCCAGGTGGCCAGGAGCTGGGGGGCCCTGCATAGGCTTAACTTTACAAGGCTGGTGGAGCAAATGGAGGAGGAGTTCACGAGGTGGGATGTGTTGCCGCTGTCCCTGGCGGGTAGGGTGCAGTCAGTCAAAATGACGGTGCTCCCAAGGTTTTTGTTCCTGTTCCAGTGCCTCCCCGTGTTTATCACGAAGGCTTTTTTCAGGCGGGTTAACAGGAGTATAATGGGGTTTGTGTGGGCGCGTGGGACTCCGAGGGTGAGAAGGGTGTTCCTGGAGCGGAGTAGAGATAGGGGGGGGGCTGGCGCTGCCCAACCTCTGTGGGTACTACTGGGCCGCCAATGCGACAATGGTGCTCAGGTGGGTGATGGAGGGGGAGGGGGCTGCATGGAAGAGGCTGGAGACGGCGTCCTGTGTGGGTACGAGTCTGGGGGCGCTGGCAACGGCACCGCTGCCGCTCCCTCCAAGGAGGTATACCACGAGCCCGGTGGTGGTGGCAGCCCTCAAAATTTGGGGGCAGTGGAGGCGGCATAGGGGGGAAGTTAGGGCCTCGGCGTGTACCCCATTACGGGGGAACCACCGGTTCGCCCCAGGAAGAACAGGTGGAAGGTTTTCGGGGTGGCACAGGGCAGGCATACGAAGGTTGGGGGACCTGTTTGTGGCCGGGAAGTTCGCGAGCTTGGGTGAGCTGGAGGAGAAGTACGGGCTCCCCCCGCGGAACACCTTCAGGTACTTACAGGTAAGGGCGTTTGCCAGACGGCAGGTGGTGGAATTCCCACGGCTACTGCCACACACAGTACAGGACAGGGTGCTCTCGGGGGGGTGGGTGGGAGTGGGGAAGATCTCGGAAACTTACCAGGTGATGCAGGAGGAGGAGGAGGCCTCGGTGGTGGAGTTGAATGGTAAGTGGGAGGAGGAGTTGGGAGAGGAGATCGAAGAGGGGACGTGGGCAGATGCCCTAGGGATGGTGAACTCTTCCTCTTCATGCGCGAGGCTCAGCCTCATACAGTTTAAGGTGCTGCACAGGGCACACATGACCGGGACAAGGATCAGCAGGTTCTTTGGGGATGAGGACAGGTGTGTTAGGTGCTCAGGGAGCCCAGCAAATCACACCCATATGTTCTGGGCATGCCCAGCGCTGGAGGAATTTTGGAAGGGCGTTGCGAGGATGGTGTCGAGGGTGGTAGGATCCAGGGTTAAACCGAGCTGGGGGCTCGCAATATTTGGGGTGGCAGAGGAGCCGGGAGTGCAGGAGGCAAAAGAGGCCAGAATTCTGGCCTTTGCGTCCCTGGTAGCCCGCCGAAGGATTCTCCTTCAGTGGAAAGATACGAGGCCCCCAAGCGTGGAATCCTGGATCAGCGATATGGCAGGATTCATTAAATTGGAGAGGGTGAAATTCGCCTTGAGAGGGTCGGTACAAGGGTTCTTTAGGCGGTGGCAACCGTTCTTAGACTTTCTGGCAGAATGATAGACATTGGTCAATGGCAGCAGCAGCTCGGGGGGGTGGGGGTTTACTTTATTTTTGTTTATGTTATTTACACTGGAAGGGTCTGAGGGGATGTATACACCTGTTGTCTTAAGTCGGGGTGTTAATGTTAATTTATTATTTAGGTACAGGGGGGAGGGGTTTGGGGGGTTGCTTTTTTCAATTGTGTTTTGTACTTAACCCTGTTGGGTTCTTTTTTCTTTCTCATTTTGTTATTGATATTTTAAGAAAACCTTTAATAAAAATTATTTTTAAAAAAGGAACCAATCACTGACGGAGATTGGCAGATCACTGTCCCTGGCCAACCCACCAGTTGCCAGTTAACCAATAGATCAGACTCCCTCCAAATCTGGTCCCTAAGATCCACTCGGTGCCGAGGAGCGTGGTCTCTCCTCTCCAAAAACAAATCCTGGGAACACTGTGCCCTGACAGGCAGGCTATTTCAAAATAATAAAAGAAATCGGAACAAATTAAATAAAAAGAAGGACTCTGACACAGAACAGAAATTCCAACTCTTATTCCTATGCCAAATAGATTAAACTTCAAGGTTATTAGCAACAGACTCAAAATGTGATGTCAGAAACAGATTGATTTTGTGACATTAAACGTCCATTCATGTCAGTTTGAGAATCAGATTACCTCCATCATTAAAATGAATGGAGGGATTTCCGATGATGTAATGTAGGGGGAAGACGAGCATGAGGTGGTTCCTCCTAGAGTACTGCATTTCTTTATCCATTTCTCATAGTTTCAGGGGGGACTTTTTAAAACCCACAAAATTCATGTGATAAGGAACCTATGTCGGTGAAATGCCCAGAAATGTCAGGGGGAAAAAGACAGACAGTAGAAGTACGTCGGCGGAATCAGAGGCCACTCAGAGCTCATTGGCAGATAAAATGGCGGAGGCAGCTGTTGCGGCTCCGGCCGCTCCACTAACAGCCGAGATACTTTTGAGTACCTTGATGAAAGAATTCGATAAACACTGGCGGGTTGTGTCGGAGGACCTCATGAAATAGATGGAGGAGACCTAGCTCCCCCATCCAAGTGGCTCTGGAGAAGCCCAAAGAAACCATGAAAGGCCATGATAAAAGACATGGACGAGGCTCTTTCGAGACCTTTAGAGATCAGATTGCCTCACTGGAAGCAACCCAAGCAAATGAATAGTTGAAGGCCAAGGTAAATAATTTTGAGTATTGGTCCAGGAGGCAAAGCGTTCAAATTGTGGGTCTGCCAGAGGCCCAACCCCTACAGAGTACTTTGCAGAGATGTTCGGGAAGATGGTGGGGGAGGGTGGATCCATATCCCCTCCTGAGTTGGACCGAGCCCATCGTACACTCTGGCAGAGGCCTCAACCTAGGGTCCACCGCATGCGGTAATTGTGAATTTCCATAGCTACAAAGAGAAAGAGCGGGTTCTGAGACGGGCGAGGGAGCATCGTGACTTTAAATGGAAAGGTCACACCATCAGGGTTTACCAAGATGTGGGAGCGATGCTGGCGAAGAAGGCTGCAATCAACAAAGCCAAGGCTGCCGTGCCCAAAAATGGAGTCTGTTTTGGTGTTGTGTACCCAGCATGGCGAAGAATGACTTTCGATAGAAAGGGCTATTTATTTGATGCGCCAGGAGAGGCGGACTCCTTTGTTAAGAAACACGAGTTGGGCACGGTGCGATTGTGTCTTTTGGTTGTTTAGGACGGACATGTTCAATTGTTGAGGTTCCATGTTTATTTTTGCCTTTGTTGGGGTTGAATGTTTACAGTTTGGGCTTAGGTTTAGAGTTTAATATAATTTGGGGTTCTGTTCTGTTTGTTATGAAAATATATAGCTCCCTGTTGGAGCGCAATGGTTTATGGGGTTTTATTTTTCTCTCCCAAGTCCTTTTTTGTCAAAGTCAATAAATGAATGTCCTCCTTTATTTGGGTGAGTAAGACAGCCAGAATCCATAGGCCTTTGCTCCAAAGGTGGAGGCAGGGGGCTTGGCTCTACCCAATTTATTGTTTTACTATTGGGTAGCCAATACTCAGAAGATATTGTGGTTCAGTGATCCTAGCTCCATATAAGGACAAATGGAAGGACAAATGGAAGTGCGTTGGTGCAATTATAACCATATCGTTGCCTTTCTCTTTGGTGAGATTTTCCCTGAATCCAGTCGTGGTGTCCACCCTGAGAATTTAGATGCAGTTCAGGCAGCGTTTTAAGCTCTGTTCCCTGTCATTGTTAGCCCCGATCTGCAATAACCACCTTTTCCTGCTAGCGGGTTTGGACTCGACGTTTAATTCATGGGAGCGGAAAGGTTTTGAGGTGTTTGGAGATCTGTTTGTGATGGGGAGGTCTGCCAATTTCACAGAGCTGGCGGAGAAATTCCAACTGCCCAGTTCTAGTCTTTTCAGATACTTTCAGATTCACGATTTGTCACATAAGGCTTTTCCCTCCCTTTCCTTGGCACCATCTTCCTCTCTGTTGAAAAGGATTTGGTCTTTGGCTGGGTCTGCTGGGGGGACTATTTTGTGCATGTACGGCCAGTTCCTATCAGCGGAGTCAGCTGCGTTGAATGAGTTGAAGGTGAAATGGGAGGGGGAGTCGGGTCCCATCTGGATGATGAGGTATGGAGCGAGGCCCTTCACAGGGTCAATCACACGTCTCAATATGCTTGGCTAAGTCTGGTCCAATTCAAGCTGGTGCACAGGGCTCATCTGACTAAAGCGAGGATGAGCTCATCTTTCTCTGGGGTGGAGGACAGGTGTGAGCACTGGTCTTGTGGGCCGGCAAACCACACTCATATGTTATGGTCGTGTCCCAAGTTGGTAAGCTTCTGGGCCCCTTTCTTCAACACCATGTTAGAGATACTCAATGTTGATTTGGATCCATGACCGCTAGTGGCCATTTTGGGGGTATCAGATTCGCCATTGCTACAGTCGAGGGTTAAGACGGATATCCTCGCCTTCGCCTCGTTGGTAGCCTGGAGACGAGTTCTGCTTGGGTGGAGGTCTTCTACATTGCCCAGTGCCTCGGCTTGAGGATGACCTCTTGTCTTTCTTACATTTAAAGAAGGTTAAGTACACCATGAGAGGGTCGGTAGGCGGGTTCTATCGAAGATGGCAGCCATTCATTTCCTTTCTTAAGGAGCTAGTCACCGTCAGCTGTTTGGGGGTTTAGTTTAGTTTTGGGGAGTTAAGTTAATATCCTTGTTAGCCTTGTTTTATTGTGTAACTTTGATCAATTGTTCTGTATGATTTTGTTTATTATGAAAATTTTTTAATGAACATATATATATTTTTTTTAAAGAATGGCTGCAGGATTCTCTGTTGGCGAATTTCTCCGCTTCACTGGCAGTGCACCCACACCTGTTGGTTGCCTAATGGCATGGGGTAGTCACAATGTGAAACCCCATTGGTGGCTGAGGGAATGGAGAATCCCACTGCCGGCGCAGGTGCTCCATGCCAGAAAACCGGGCTGGCGGGATGGAGAATCCCACCCTGGATCTTTTGAAGTAGTAAGCAAACGATGATCTGTGATAGGGGATTTATAACATTCCCGGGAAGAGCTAGCAAGGTTGCAATGGATAAACCACATGAAACAAAATACATTGCTAATTTGTAGCGATGGCGAATAATGAATACCTGTTGTGCTCTAAAGAGTTTGATCCACAAGGATCTCTTTCACAATTCTCCGCCACTGTCTAGCTGCCACTGAGTTATAACACTGGGACGCAGAATGCAATTCCATGAATCGCAGAAATAAAGCGATCGAATTCCATTTCCTGAATTGAGGAAGAAAAATGGACCTTGTTTGCACCTGCTGATTTGCCAAGTTGCTTTTGTTTTCCCACAAAGGACGAACACACATTAATGTAATATGAATGTATATGCGCATTAAGAGGAGTAGGCCATTCGGCCTCTCGAGTCTGCTCTGCCATTCACAAAAATCATGGCTAAGATAATACCCAGATAAGCCAAGTTAAATGTAAAATATTTTCAGCTAACATGCTTGCTGAGACCAAGGGCGCTATTCCCTGTCCCTCCAGGTCCGGGGCCGAAATCGCGGCCGGCGCTCGGGGGGAGAATCCATTTCCCTGCATGGAATCGGGACCGGTTCCCCGATTCTGCGGACCCCAAAAAGCCGCGTACTCTCGGAGTAGGTCGTGCCGCCTAGCACCTACCTGGGGCCATTGCTGGAGGCCCTCTCCGCCAATCTCCGCCCCTGACCGGCCGAAGTCCCAATGGCGTGAATCTAATGTGGTCCTGCCGGTCGGGATACAAGCGTGGCGACTGTGGACTCAGTGCGCGGCCTGGTCGGAGGCGGGCCGATCGGAGTGCAGGGGGGGTGGCCTTCTACGCAGCCGAGCGATCTTTGGGCGGGCAGTCCAGATCGGGCGCACGGCCGATCGGGGGTCTATTTTTAGGGTACTGCTCCTTGGTCTGAGTCCGCCATGGAGCACGACGCGGCCGCTGGCATCCGACCCGGAAGTGCGGAGACCCATATCTGCAGAAAAAGCTGTTAGATTTACACTGGGTCACTGCTCGCCCCCTGCAGGGCTAAGAATATGTGGCTCTTTCACGCCAGTTTTTCTGGCATGCAAGTCCACAGTTTTGACGCCGGTGTGGGGACTGTTATTGAAAATATGGAAAGATGTGTCATTTGAAACATGGAAGTCTGGCAATATCTGGTCTGAGAGAAACATGAGAGGATACAGGGAAAGATCCCACAAAGGGTTAAAACCAGCTGCCAGAGCAGGATTGTAAAATGCAGATATACTTGGTCAAGCAGGCTTAGCAAACAAGACAAACAGGATTTTGAATGAAGCCAAAAACAATGGCTCACACCTTCATTGAAATTAACTATCTTAGTTAGCAGCTGGAAAAAAGGATGAGGTTCAGTTGAATTCTATGTGTGAAAGTTTGCTAATACCAGATAAATTAAAGAAAACTGGAGACTTTATCAGTCTGTGAGAAACATAATTCAAAGCCAAAATCAAAGTCAAAATTATGAGCTGAGGACACAATTGGAAAATAAAACTATAGAAATGACAGGAATTAAAAATTCACACATCTATTGAAACCAAAGCATTTTGAACATCACAAAGGAAACAATGTAATCAGATCTATGAGATGAAGTCATGTCAAAATGAATACTTAGTTGGATTAGAAGCTTTAGATCAAAGATACTTTTTACAATCAAAATGAAATAAGTTACTTTACAATAAAGTCATAAAAACTAGATAACTGTTAGAAAAATATATAAACCCGAAGAAAGGGAACAGCAGGCAGAATCAGAACCAGAACCAGAACTCAGAGAGAGGCGGAGAAGCAGCTCAGAGTCAGATTACAGTCAGCTCAGCGATGGGAAAGAGACACTGCAAAGCAGCCGAGCTAAAACAGCTAATACATCTAAGGAAGACTAGAATTGAAAGAGTAGGCAGATTCAGCTCAGAGTCAGCTCAGAGATAGCCAGCAGAGTCTAGCTCTCATAGCTCGGTACATGGGAAAGATAGGACACAGTAACCAAGCTCATCAGCAAATACATCTAAAGAAGACCAGATTTTTAAAAGAAGATTGATTGTCAAGGTGGGCTTGAAGGTCCCTTCAACCAACCAGAAGGATCCAGAAGCAAGATCTTTGTACCTTTCTGTAAAGAAAGTAATTGCAGCTTTTAAAAGAAAAAAAAAATAATAAAATAACTTAATTTAACCTGAAATAGTGGGTATTGCAAAGTTTACTTTACTTACTTAGCAATGCGGGACCCAGGATCGATGCTACTAAGTGGTAAGTAGATGAAATCTTCGGTGAAGGTATGGGTTATACCGGGGGATAACTTGAAAACATAGTTTGACCTGAATAGCACCCACTGAAGCCGGTATCGGAGTCAGGGAGTGAGAGTCCCTGATCACCATTTAGAATGTCGGCCCTTTTTGGTATAGGGGGACTTCTACGAATAGTGGTGAGTTTTCAAAAACAGGACATAGTCCCAAAAACAGAGAATCCAGCCCCCGCTTTCTGGCGTGGCACCCCCCCCCCCCCCCAAATCAACAGCATGATCCTCCTTCCCGGCAGCTGGCCAATGGGGTTTCCCATTGTGGCTACCCCACGCCGTCGGGAAATCCGTGGGCATGAGTGCGCTGCTGGCGAAGTGGAGGATCCCGCCAACGGAGATTCCCGCCCCATCACTCTATGCGGAAAGATTGTGGAGGAGTAAGTACGGGCATCACAAATATACAACGGCTTTTTCTTACATCCGCTGTAGTTTTACACTGCGGAGCTGGGTGATACAGAGACTCAACACACTTCCCTTCAGAGTTCTTGTCAATGAGAATGTTAGTTATCCAGGTTTTGTTATTTTTCTCAATAAAATCTTAAAAGGAAGCTTATGTTAAACAAAACTTCTCTGACTAATTTTGACTGAGCTTTTACACTGAGTTCTTCTTATTCTAATTGCAAACATTCAAATGATCTATTTTTGGTCAGTCCATCCAAAATATTTTTCAACAAATTACAAATTCTCTGTTTTTCCTGCAAAATGTTCACAACCAAAACCTTTATTCCCAAATAAAATTCACACAACTCGCAACTTTGACTTTTTTTTCAATAACTGTTTAAATCAATTGGAATGAATGATGTCTGTATCCAGGTGCCTGGAACAGTTTTTTTTTGTAATTAGTTTGAATAGATTGTGAAAAGAGAGAAAATAAATTAAAATATATAATTGGCCATTTCTAAAAGTACAGCGAAAGTGCTCTACAGTGCTGCCCCAGAGTGTCCTAAAAGCAAACTGCAGAACCTGTAAGTTGTGGAAAGAATATTTACGATGATTGATATTAAAGGCATTAAACCAAAATCACAATAGGGATCATGATAAAATATATTTTACAGGACAGGATATTGTTACTTCTGTTTTTAATTGGTTTCATACTAACAAATAATAAGCAGTAAAATAAAGATTTATTGGTCCCACAGTGGGCATCAAAACTTAACACCAACAAATGCTTGTTGGCTTACTTGGTGGTAGATTTCCCTGTATCGGGAAGTTATGAGTTCAAACTCAACTCTAAGACAAGAGTTTATAATCTAGGTTGAGGCCCCAGGATAGCACTCAGTCAATGTTGCATTCCTGGAGCTATCGCCTTTTTGGTAAAAGGTTAAAGTTAAGCCCTATGTACTCAGTTTTTAGAGATCCCACATCAGTATCAGTTGTATATCCCAGCTGATTTACATTCCACTAACCATGGGCGGGTTCCACAAAGCTGGGCGATCCACTCTGTCGTATTAGCTCCGTTGACTGGACAGCTTGGTCATGATGCAGAGCCAGGCCAACGGCATGGGTTCAAATCCCGTACCGGCTGAGGTTATTCATGCCTTCTCAACCTTGCCCCTCGCCTGCCGTGTGGTGGTCCTCAGGTGAAATTGCCACCAGTCAGCGCTCTCCCCATCAAAGGGGAAAGCAGCCTATGGGACTATGGTGACTTTATTACAACCTGAGCAGCGGAGACAAAACTTTAACTCCACAATGTCAAATAGAACACGTTGATTATGGTGTTTGATGATGTACATGAACCCAGATCACTGTGAAGTAACGAGTTACGTTTTTTTTTAAACACAAGCTGGAAAGATGAAATAAGAAGTAATGAGTTATTTTTTTTAATTTAAAAAGAACAAGCTGGAAAGATATGCATAATATGAAATTTTAAAAATAGATATATCTAAAATGTCCTGTACCTTTAACTGCAGTATTTGCTCCATACCATCTAGACCTGCAATCATTTATTTGCAGTGATGGAAATTGTGAATTAATGATGATTGATAAATAAAAAATGAGTACCTCCTACAATCATTCCGTTTCAAGTGAGGTGATTATCCAGTTTCAGCTTTCCAAGTAATTATATTTTGTGGCTATCAATCAGTGTGATGTAAATGATTCTGATTAATATTGCTAACCTACAGGGTTCAGTAAAGTTGCTACAGTTATATTTAAATTTGAATAAATGCATTCACTGTACCTCTAGGGTATCAATATTATGCGTAAGTACTGTGTGCTTGAATTTCCTTACCTGATATCTCGGGCCTAGGACTTTCATAGTGAAATCGTCATAAAGTTTCAAAATGAATTTTTTATGACCGGTCTCACGAACGGAGCATAAATTTATTTATTTCTTTATTGGCAGAATGACTGGCTCCTTTGCTTCTGAAGAACACAATTAAACATTGAAGCCATTGAAGCACAAACGCAGGCACACTCTAAGTGGGTGGAAAAAACGCAGCACCCTAACTTGTTGATAAAATATTCAACTCCGTTACAAAATAATGCACGCGGGCTTCTAAAAGGCTCACACTTCAACACAGGTGGATTAGACAAGGCAACCTAACACTGCAAACTTTATTTATGCCATGTAACTGGCATTTGCAGAGGAACATAGTGAAAACAAGGGATGAAAGTAAGGAAGGAGGTAATTTACGAAATAAAAATAGTTATTAATTGAAACACAATGAATAAAACATTTATTTTCCTTATATCAATCAATTTTTAGTATTGCACTTAGTTAAAATGCATCTGATTGATTTTAGCACTTTCTAATGCAATCATCGCATATCCTGAACAAACTTGCTCCCTGGAGCCATTTTAATCGGGATCCCACCACAGCATTACCGTCAGTCATCAGTTCTACATCCTCAGCAGTAAATTAAGACAATCTGAGGTCTCTCTGCAGTAGCTTAAGGGTATGCTCTGGCAGCTGGACGGAAAATTGTGAATGTCCTTCATAAATTATGTAGCGCAATCTAATGATGACGCTTCTTTCTCCATAGGCACAAACATGATCAATTTAAGAGCCAGTTTATCGAGTGACAGCAGCAAATACCTCAAGGAAAAGGACTGCAGATCTCTTTTCATTGACCAGCTATGAAGGTTCACAAGATATTTCAATCCGGGCATTTGATAGATTTGACATCTCATTTGGCCACGTAAGTCTGATGCCTTGAGATTGGAGTGAAAGGGGCATAAAGTTTCCTTGTGATGCCACAAAATGGGTAGTAGTGAAAGAGGAATCTGCATAATAATAATAATCTTTATTAGTGCCACAAGTAGGCTTACATTAACACTGCAATGAAATTACTGTGAAAATCCTCTAGTCATCACAGTCCGGCACCTGTTCGGGTACACTGTTCGGGGGAGAACGTGTAGACTCTGCACAGACAGTGACCCAAGCTGGGAGTCGAATCTGGGTTCCTGGCGCTGTGAAGCAACAGTGCTATTGCACCACCATGCCGCCCTTATTGCACACTACCGGACTTCAGTGAAACAAGAAATCGGGTGGAATGCAAAGCCTTATCTCCCTAGATGGAACATCTGCAGCAAGTGGCTGTCCCCCAAATTCAGGCATGCAATGCGAACACAGGGTTGGTAAACTAGCAAACTAATTAATAGTTACAGCTGTAAACATGACCAGACCTCAGAGCAAACATTACTACTGCTTATTTTTCCCAATTAGTATCTGGTATTGCTTTGTCACAGTATGAACAGACTTTGAATAAATAACTAAAATATTCAGCCACTGAGGCCCTAAATTCTGGAACTGACTCCCTAAACCTCCGCACCTCTTGTCCATGCAAACCCCTATTGCAACCTATTTCTGTCGCCAAGCATTTAGCCTCCCTTCCAAATATCTGCTCCTTAATCGCTTGGTATCATCTTTTTTGTATATCCGTGAACCACTTTGGGGCATTTCCATCATTAGAGGTAACTGTAAATGATGTTAAGAGAATATAAACAAGTTGATTTGCAGGTGAAAAGAAAGGTTACATGCCACTATAGCTCACAAATCAGGGGTTGGAGGGATAACATATATTGGTAATGTCACAAGTGGGTTATTTTTCTTATCAACAATTTGTTTCTTCCTGCAGTTTACTTTCTCAATTCTCATACTTTTAACTTTCACCAGATCCAAAACAGCCCCAGACATAATGCTGCCCCTTCCAATCAATTGTCCAAGACCGGCTAACCACAGATTGTGTACTTTTGCTTTAGAGACTTAGGTTTCGTGGAGGGCTATCTTCAGAATCTGAACTGGAATCCTCCTGAATACCTTCTATTGTTGCATTCGAATGGGCCCTGGGGGAATCCAAGTAACAAGCCACATCTTGAATTTGGCTCTTCTGTGGAACATAAGGTACTCAGACCATAATGTTTGTCAGTACCGTTAATGCCTCATTCTCGTGAAGTGGTGCATGCTAGCCACAAACCGCAAATCACAGCTAGTATGGCCGCTAGAGGTAGGAATTATCTCACAGGTGAAAATGAAATGAAAATCACTTATTGTCACAAGTAGGCTTCAAAGTAGCCCCTAGTCGCCACACTCCAGCGCCTGTTTGGAGAGGCTGGTACGGGAATTGAACCCGCGCTTCTGGCCTTAGTCTGCTTTACAAGCCAGCTATTTAGTCCACTGTGCTAAACCAGCCCCTATGAATGAAGAACTGGAGAACCTGCTGCACTGAAACACTTACAAGGAAAGAGCTTGGATTTCATCGAATGCCTGAGAATCTGTGAAGATTGGCCATCTCTCACTTGATAGCCTTTGACCATATCAGATCATCTTGGAAGATTTGAGAAACACCATTACTAATGCCACCAGAACGTCAATGTCACCAATGTTTCCCTGCAAGGATCACGATTCATCTCTGGTCAGAAGCTCACATCCGATCAAAGCAGAAAAAAGGACAACCAGGCAATATCTGAAGTGGCCACATCCCCAGAACGAGGGGATTGGGAGTTCCACCACCTCTAATCTTAACAAATAAAGAATGATTGATTTTGCTGACGTGGATAGATTGGAGAAGCTGGAGCTAATCTTAGAGAAGAGGAGGTTGATTTGATTGAGGTGTTCAACATCATGAGGTATCTAGAAAGAAAAGATGGAGAAGAGTTGTTCCCATCGGCAGATGGATCAAGGATCGGAGGTGAATGTCAAAACGACCAAACATGCAATAGAAAATATTTGCTGCATAGAAACTGGTTAGAATCTGAAACGCAAGGCCTGAGAGTGTTGTGGAGGCACCTTCAATCATGGCTTTTAAAGAGCACCTGAAACCAAACCTTTTGCAAGACAATGGAAAAGCATGGGAGAGCGGGACTATGTAATTTACTCTTTCAGAGAGGCAGCTAGGACATGACCGGTTGAAACTTCTCCTTCTATGATGTAGCCATTCTATGATGCTACAATATTTTATGAAACACTGGGTCCGAGTAAAACCGTTTTTAAAATATCACTCTTGGGTGGAGCATTTATTGTCTGTCTTTAGTCGTCCTTGAGAAAGTGGTGATCCACCACCTTCTTGAGCTTTTGTCCATGTGATGAAGCTACGTCCCCAAGGTTGTACAGTCGGAAGTTCTAGGATAATGAAGGAAAGCCCCTCTCAATGTGGCCCTTGGATGTATGCATAATTTGGCAGGGACCATGAATGTGGTGGTCTTCCCTTGCAAATTGTGCTCATCTCCTTCTAAATAGTAGAGATCATGTGTGAGAGTTTTCACGCCGCCCCCCCCCCCCCCCCCCCCCCCCCCGCCCATGGCATGTATTGTGGTGGCAGAGGCAACCCACCATTAGCTCTCCCTTCTTCTAATCCCACCGCTGTCAATAGGTTTTCCCATCCTATACCCCCCCACACGCCACCAGGAAACCCGTGGCGTAAATCACCTTTGGCGGAACCAGAAGATCCCGCTGGCAGGAATGGTCGGAAAATTCTGGTCATGAATTTGGGAGTTGCTGCTGGAAAAGTCTGAGTGAGTTGCTCCAGTGCATCCTGTCAATCGCGTAAGTGTAATGTTAGTAGAAAATGCAATCAGACATCTGAGCTACTCTGAGGAATCTACTCTTTTAAAAATAACTTAATGTACATTATCAAAAGCAACCGAAAGTTGTAATGATCCTTCCTGTTGATTCCCTTATTTCCCATTTCTTTTACTTTGTCGTCATCATTTTTGATCCATGGATATTTAATGGACATATACCTTTTAAGTCGAGCAGAGGAGGTGCAAAATGTTGCTATGCAGGTTTAGCTTTTGAACAGAAAAATTCAGACTTTCTGGCACCCAAGAGATCGGAGGTAATCGGTTCAATTGGTTGGCTGGTGACCAATGAATTGGCCAAAGGCTGTATTCTGCCCGGCGACAGGTGGTGATTTGGTCCTATCTGCGTGGCATGGTTTTCAGAGAATCCAGGAAGGACAGTCTGGTCCTGGACACTGAGAGAAGAAGCTGTGAGCTGCTCTCTCTCCCTCCAGAAATGCTGCCTGCCTGCTTTTTACTGAATCTGCAGATAGGTTTTGATTTCCTGATGATTCTACAGTGAAAACCATTACAGGCTGAAAGCAAAAACCTCCAACTGAAGGTTTAGACTGAAGAAAGGTGTACTGGAAGAGATCCATCTGAAAAGAGACTTTTATCCTTTTTTACTTGTGTATTATTTTCTTTACACCCCTCTTCCCCTCTGTGTTTGTCTGTCTTGTATGTGTGTAGAGTTTGGAGGCGAGGTAAAAAGGGGGTTAGGAACTAGATACCAGTGAACCAGTTGTATTTGCTGTCTATTTACTCATAGTTATTGTCATTTATAAAGATTAATTGTGTTTAAATTTACAAACCTGGTGACTGGAGTTATTGGGCAGCCAGAGACCAAAGATTTTCAGTATTCTCTAAGAATCAATTGTTAATTTCAATTGTGTTTCGACTCCAGGTCAAAGGGCTGGAATTGACCACGCACTAACCCAGTAGGTTGTAACAAAGTACATTTTTGCTTGGTAATACCTCACCACACCACTAATGACGTAACTGTGCTTTTAGATCTGAGCTTTGGTTCGTGTATCTTACATATCGCTGCACGATATACACTACTCGTCAGATTATGAAACAGAGCTTCATGTATGAAGTAAATTGCTTTTATTCAGTTTGAATTTCAGATATCTCTTGATCAGTATTTTGTCCAAGCAAATACAGAATACTGAGCTGAATTCAATACTAATAAGAGCTCTTGATATTTATTATTGTTGAATACACAATACAGAAAGTTGAAAATAAAAACGAAATGGCTGTTCAAAGTGACAGAGCAGAAAAGTAGCTTTAGAGATTAAAGTCAGTGATTCCAGAATGGCTTGTTCAAACCGGCACTTATTCTTTAAAGATTATTGCTGTCATTAATGTCTCTTCCCTTTCTGGCTGTGATTGGGTTAAAGTTCTTTCATAGTTAATTCAATTCGATATGTATTTGTCCAACAAATTTTAACATGAGGTGATTTGCAATATGTCTTTTTTATGGACCTTATCGGTTGCTATGAAAACAGTTTCTGGGAATGTTGCCCAAAATCTTTGACTTGGCCAAATGTGTCCTTGGTTTGTCTAGGAGGTTCTTATCTTGATTATTCTCATGGAAACAGCATATTCTCACTGTCTGGTGTGTATTAACAATATATTTCAAGAAGCCATTTTAACTAAAAGGTAGATTCTTTACCAAAAAAGGTGGATTCTATCATGTGCAAAATACTGTAACTGCAGATGTCCTACTTAATCCAAGGGAAGATCTTTCTATCAATGACAAAAGTAAAAGCAAAGGGGGCTATGTTAATTTAGCCAACGCACCCAATGGGAGACAGGTGGGATTCTTTTACACCCACTTTATTTAATCTCTTCCCATTTGGAAGCAAATGGACGTATTAGCGAGAGGCAGCACGGTTTTTTGAAGGGGAGGTCGTGTCTCACTACCTTGATAGAGTTTTTCGAAGCGGTCACAAAGATGATTGATGCAGGTAGTGGATATGGTCTATATGGACTTCAGTAAGGCCTTTGACAAGGTCCCTCATGGCAGACTGGAACAAAAGGTGAAGTCACACGGGATCAGGGGCGAGCTGGCAAGATGGATACAGAACTGGCTCGGTCATAGAAGGCAGAGAGTAGCATTGGAAGGGTGCTTATCTAATTGGAGGTCTGTGACTAGTGGTGTTCCGCAGGGATCAGTGATGGGACCTTTGCTGTTCGTAGTATATATAAATGATTTGGAGGAAAATGTAACTGGTCTGATTAGTAAGTTTGCAGACGACACAAAGGTTGGTGGAATTGCGGATAGCGATGAGGACTGTCAGATACAGCAGGATTTAGATTGTTTGGAGACTTGGGCGGAAAGATGGCAGATGGAGTTTAATCCGGACAAATGTGAGGTAATGCATTTTGGAAGGTCTAATGCAGGTAGGGAATATACAGTGAATGGTAGAACCCTCAAGAGTATTGACAGTCAGAGAGATCTAGGTGTACAGGTCCACAGGTCACTGAAAGGGGCAACACAGGTGAAGAAGGCAGTAAAGAAGGCATACGGCATGCTTGTCTTCATTGGCCGGGGCATTGAGTATAAGAATTGGCAAGTCATGTTGCAGCTGTATAGAACTTTAGTTAGGCCACACTTGGAGTATAGTGTTCAAGTCTGGTCGCCAGACTACCAGAAGGATGTGGAGGCTTTAGAGAGGGTGCAGAAGAGATTTACCAGGTTGTTGCCTGGTATGGAGGGCATTAGCTATGAGGAGAGGTTGAATAAACTCGGTTTGTTCTCACTGGAACGACAGAGGTTGAGGGGCGACCTGATAGAGTTCTACAAAATTATGAGGGGCATAGACAGAGTGGATAGTCAGAGGCTTTTTCCCAGGGTAGAGGGTCAATTACATGGGGACATAGGTTTAAGGTGCGAGGGGAAAGATTTCGAGGAGATGTACGAGGCAAGTTTTTTACACAGAGGGTAGTGGGTGCCTGGAACACGCTGCCGGAGGAGGTGGTGGAAGCAGGGACAATAGTGACATTTAAGGGGCATATTGACAAATACATGAATAGGATGGGAATAGAGGGATACGGACCCAGGAAGTGTAGAAGATTTTAGTTTAGATGGGCAGCTTGGTCGGCACAGGCTTGGCGGGCCGAAGGGCCTGTTCCTGTGCTGCACTTTTCTTTGTTCTTTGTACAATTGGAAGTAAAGTCGGTCAGGGCCTAAATGGGCCAGTGATCGAGTCCCTTCAGTTTCCTACGTGGGAGGTTCAATTAAAATTATTCTTCAAGAGATTGAAAATACTACATCTGTGAAAAGGATATGTATATTTGTGAGGGTAGGGTAGTGGGGGGAGGGTGCATTGGTGGCACTGGTATTGAGTTCAATAGTGCCCTTTTATGGGCACTAAGCAGCTCTTAAAATTCCAAACTCGCACACTTCTAAAGCAAGGCATGCTGCATGCCAAATTGGAAAGGGGTTAGGGTGTGTCCATTTAATGCTCTCTAGAAGTATACAGTGTGCAACATTAGTTTGATGTCAATACTGCCATTTTCAAAAGTCATCCTCCATCCTATTTTCTCACACAATTCAAGACATTCATAAAAATGAAGGTCCCCACCACCCTCCCCCAAGCTACCCAACCAGTCATGTTGGAAGGGACCTGGGATACTTTCTGATTAGTTGCTAGTTGCTGTTGCAAATATATATGTTTTTAGAATGTTCCTGTACTTGGCTAAAGTTTGCGCAGGCTACGGGGAATAGTCTGGCTTAAGTACTCTTCTCCTGTCTTTCAGGCTTGTGCACATATCTCCAGATATGGGTGGAACAGTTTGCTTTCCTCTTGGGATTAGGCATGACAGAGGCCACACACAGCTAAGTTTCCAAAAAAGGAAGGAGGAAGAGAAGAAAGGCAGTTCTCACTTAAAAAGTGACCCTGAAAGATCTTGAGGGAGCAGACTGTCAGACTACAGATTGGTGGAGTGCTGTGACACGCTGGAAGCCATTTTGTACCTGGTATCTAGAGCATTGTGGCAGCAGACTGAGATTCCATGGCAGCAAGCTGAGATTTCATAAGAAGAGTCAGAGCTACCACTACAGCGCTCAGACATTGGGTGGATGCTGTTTAAGGTTGAAATTAAATCTAAGGCACGGCTGCTTCCACAGGTGTGCTGCTGGAACACCAATCCAACGTTGGAAAGGACGGGTTCAAGCTCGGCACAAGGCCCAGCTGTGCCAAATTGGTTCTGGACTTCTGAATGCTCCTTAGCATTGAGAGCAGGTTTTCTGTCAGAACTTTTGCTTCTCAAACCTAGAAACTATTTGTTTTATTTATTCTCAGGCAAAACTTACCGACTCTTGATTATCTGCCAACTTACACGGAGCACTAGGTTGTGGAGCAAAGCATCCATGATTTTTTTGGAAGGTAATGGAGGCTGTACTCTGTAGTGAGGATTGTAATACAAATCTGGCTTTTTCCCCATCATTTTCCAATGATCTATGATGTGAATTTGCTGGCGGGAAAGATTCCAATAGTACTCCCAGCACAGGATCATGCTACGGTATAACACGGGCTACCATGGGAACATGGCAACAAATTTATAATCCTGGTACATAAAGACACAGTCTACTGAGATGGAAAATAAATCTAACACCCAACATTTTCATCAATCCACCCGGGCAAATTCATATCTCTGCAATTTCAATCCCAAAGATTATCAGCGCAATGTAAGAATTGAAAGCTGGATGAACCCTGCACTGTAATGAGGGGTTGAATTAGATCCAAGGTATTGGGTTGGTTTCCAATCATAATACCAGTGTCATTATTCTTGCAGTACTATAATTAACTCCAGTATTTTAAGGATTAAACCTCGTTCAACAACGGAAAGAAATTTTGTACAAGTTGAGCAAATGCTACCTTTACTGGGCTAATTTTTAGAAATGACAGTGTTATATCGCCGTTCAAAAGGAAAATGATAGTATTTCTCATAAGTGCTATGATCCAGGATCTAAGCTGTTATTAAGTGCCAGCACTGAAAATGCTGATTACTAGGTGAGGCTTAATACCATATCAGGATCAGAACACATCCACCATATCTCATTTTGCCTCTTGTATTTTGCGTGTATATTTGGCTTGCCTTTCCGATATCATTTCCTTTGCAATTTTGAGTGCGAACACATTGGGGCTGGTTTAGCACAGTGGGTTAAACAGCTGGCTTGTCATGCAGAACAATACCAACAGCGCGGGTTCAATTCCCGTATTGGCCTCCCCGAACAGGCGCCGGAATGTGGCGACTAGGGGCTTTTCACAGTAACTTCATTGAAGCCTACTTGTGACAATAAGCGATTATTATTATTATCAAAGGGAAATGATTCTTTAAACCAGTGGAATGTGCTAGAGGGCACATTTTGCTGACACCCTACTCGCAAACTGCAATTTCACAGGGGGTTCTTTCGGACGGGGCACACATCGCATTTAAGGCCAGTCACATTTTTCCCTTTTGGGGGAATTATCTTGTAGATAGTTTTGAAGTTTTGACTTTTTCTTGTCACAAACAAAATGACTTAAATTGACGGAACATTCAGTATGTTTCCACAGAAGGTGACCAGTACCAGTGGATTCGCCATCCAGTGAGTCTTCTGTTCACGCTGCCATTATTTATAATTTCCCTGTCTACAAACCCAGGCACAGCTATTTGGAGCTATGAGAACAGAATTGCCTTTGCAGGAGAAGATCAACCAAGGACACAGGAACAGGAGTAGACATTTTACTCCCTCAAGCCACCATTCTACCATTCAATTAGATTATGGTTGATCTGTACCTTAAATCCATTTATCTGAATTTGTTGCAGATTCCTTGATATACTTGCATGTCTCTGGTTGATGTAATGTGTCAAATGTGTAAGTGTAGTGAGTGATGCATTGTGATTAAACCACTGTCACCTCTCGCATTCAGCTCTTAGCAATGGATAGCTGTACAAATATTGCAAAAATTAGTGCTGAGTGTGCAAGTCTTTCTCTGCCAACATATAGCTGCGCCTTCAGCAAGCCCTATGTAATGCCTCTCTTCGCCCTCCTTCGATATATCCCAAAGACTTATCTACCTCAATATTGAAGGCTTCAATTGTCCGAGCATCGACTTCTTGCTAGGGGAGGAGAGTTGAGATTTCCACTGCCCTTTCTATGAAGAAGTACATTCTGGTTTCATTCCTGAATGGCTTAGCTCTAATTTTCAGATTATGACTGGGATTTTCACCGATATCGGCAAAGTCCAACGTCGGTCAGGAAAAGCGGCGTTGAAGCCATAGATAGCAATGGCAGCTTTTGCTGTCTTATAGTGCAGAATTTTGGAAAACAAAACTTCAAGATTTGGGTCCCATGGTGTATGTTGGTGGGCCGGCCTCTGATTCGTCTGCCTTGCAATCAACCTAAGATATTCGATGACCCAGGCGCCATTTTTAATGTCCGCCCCAGCGCACAGTAAGCAAACCAGTTCACCTAGGTGCCCCCCCCCCCCCCCCCCACCCCCACCAGGACCCCAAAATCACCTCTTTTGCATGCCCCTGGCACCTCCCAGCACAACCGGGCACTGCCTGAGCATCAAGCAGGCACTACCCGGGTTCCAGGTAATGCCTGGGTCACTCTGAGGATTGCTGCTATAGTGCCCGGGCATGATCCTATCCTTCCAGAGCGCTGCATTCACCAGAGCTCCCCTGGGAGGCCTGCTCACTAGGTGCACACCTTCATGCTTCATATCCCTCTGCGATTCTAAATAAATAATCTTTATTGTCACAAGTAGGCTTACATTAACACTGCAATGAAGTTACTGTGAAAAGCCCCAGGTCGCCACATTCCGGCGCCTGTTCGGGTACACAGGGGGAGAATTCAAAATTCTCAGCTGGTACGGGAATTGAATCAGTTCTGCTGGCCATGCTCTGCATCACAAACCAATTGTCAGCCCCCTGGATTATGCTGCCGCGGATAGATCTGTTGACATGGAGGTGGGTGGGGGTGGAATGATTCTGGAGGAGGGGCCTGATAGTGGTATGCAAATTTATCATACTGATGCTCCCGATGTTGAACACAGTCTGTCACGGACGAGGGTGGTGGGGGAGGGAGGGGGGGGGGGGGGGGGGTTGCACACAATGGCATCATGTTTCCAAGCTGATGTAAAACATGACTTTGCAGTTTTCGCAATATTTTCCGCTCCCGATGCCAAACCCACCTGACAAGAATGGCAGCAGAAAATCCTGACCTATGTCTCCTTGCACTTAGTTTTCCCCATTCTATCTACCTATGAAATCCTTTGAAATTTTAACCATGATCAATTTACCCCTTGATGTGTTGGATAGGCTGGGTCGAGGTGAACTGCACTTGATGCAGTGTAGTGAGAGACAGACCTCCAACACTTGATAAAATGCAACACGATTTTATTCAACATCCAAACTATTATACAAGTTCAACTGTGGGTTGACACTATGCAGACTTGACTGGAGATCTGACACTAGCCTGACCAGACTAACTTAGCTACCACATGGTGTAGGCACTGGCTAGCTCACGAGCTCTGACTGTCTCAGAGGCTGGGTCCTGAGAGAGCGGGAAAACTGGTGCCCTCTGGCTTTATAGTGGTTGTGTCCTGTCTGGTGATTGGCTGCTCTGTTCTGTGTGCTTACTGGTCATCCTGTGTGTCAATCACTGCCTGTCTGCACTCCATTGTATAAATAGATGTATATTATGACACCCCTAACTCTTCTCCACTCAAGTGAATGAAGAATAAATTGGTGTACAAACGAAGCATAACTTCCTGTCCCTTTGTATTACAGCCCCTTTGAGATAAAGGACAGCAATGGAACTGTGTCAGGAGCTGCAAGCTGATTAGCTGACATTTCACTAATGGTGGTAAATATAACAGAGCACCCTCAAATTCTAGACCCCAAATCATCCCAGGCTGCCTTGGAGGACTCTTGCGACATCAGTAAATAAGCAGTGCTCATATACATCAAAAAGATCACTGACAGGGGTGGCATGGTGGTGCACTGGTTAGCACTGTTGCCACACGCCGGCAAGGACCCAGGTTTGATCCCAGCCCCGGGTCACTGTCCATGTGGCGTTTGCACATTCTCCCCGTGTCTGCGTGAGTCTCACCCCTACAACCCAAAAAGATGTGCAGGGTAGGTGGATTGGACATGCTAAATAATAATAACAATAATAATCGCTTATTGTCACAAGTAGGCTTCAATGAAGTTACTGTGAAAAGCCCCTACCCCTTGATTGGACCAAAAAGAATTGGGTACTCTAAATTTAACAAACAAAAATCACTGATAGGTTGGTCTCTCGTTAAAGAGCTAAATCGCATTCCCCCTACAAAATTAGCACTAATTTATCAGGGATTAGAATGGTTAGGTGGTTGTTTTTGACTGGCGCAGTTGCGATGAGTCGAAGTGCCTTTTCTGTGCTGTAGATCTCTATGTCTCTGTGGCAGTATGTTTTTTTTTGTATCACAGGATTCAGCAAAATCCAGCACATTCTGGGTGATACCTATGTCATTTCCAGGCTTCAGAACAAGACATTTATTAAATGTTAAAGGATCTATGCTGGACCAGGCAATTCTTGTCGAGGATCAATTGTACCTGGGTTCTTGGAAAGGGATGGAAAATGTTTTGTTATGCTCTTGGCATAGCATAAGATGCTTCCTTGATGTGCACTCTGGCAAAGGAAGGTTCAGACTTGGAGATAGCTTTAACACGTTTATTAAACTATTAACAATTCTTCCACTTGGATTCGACGCTACTGTTAATCCTGCTATAGCTACTCAGATTGACAAACCAGTCTGCTACAATCCACGTGGTGGGTGTGATGTTTAATCAACCCTGTGTCTGTACTCACTGAGAGTCTCCACTGGAAAGAGGAAAATCTTTCCTTTGTGTCCTTTTTATATGGGTTGGTGCAATGCCCTCCTGTGGTGGTGTCACCTCTGTGTGTATCTTGAATGCCCATTGGTCGTGTCCCATCTTACTGACCTATTGGTTGACTGTCTGTGTGTCATGTCTCTGGTGTTCCCTCTAGTGTCTAGCTAGGTGAAGTGTATGTGCATTAACCCTTTGTGTACTTACAGTGATGTATATCACCACAGAAAACTTAAAGAATGGCTTGTAGGAGATGAGACTATTCTCTCCAACTCTGGCTAATGATGCCCCTCCGATAGACAGAGAGTGAGTGCAGACGTAATGATGTACATTAGGCCACCAAAATGACCTTAGAACATGCTATTGACATCTTTAAACCGCACTTCCAGTCAGTGGTGCATATAATGTAATCACATCTGGGTCTCCCAAATCATTTATATTCGGGGACAGTGAGAAACTACAGGAATAGTGTGTGAATGAGGGAAGATATTAAATGTTTTCTATTCAAACATAATTTGCTGGTGAAGTTGCAGTTTTACTCGACTTAGCAAAAACAAATCCGAGAGGTTAGTTTTTGTTTGTTGTGAGCAGTGTGGGATAGAGCAGACCAGGGGTTTTCAAAGTGCGGATCGCCACTAGCGGCTGGGTCACGTGGGTGGGGGGGGGGGGGGCTGTCAGAAGGATCGTGGAGCTGAGTATCATGGTGATACTCGCGGCAATATTGTTGAAGATTAACATTCTACCATTAGCTGCACACCCGGGCTCGTTCTTCTAAAACAACTGCAACACTGTCATCTACTCGAAACTATGAACGGGGAGTCCACACAACAGAAAGAAAGTAACCCCTTATTACGAGTGGCCTGAGTGAATTGTGGAGCCTTGTTCTGCTGTGGGATTCTGCGTCAGCGGGATCCTCCACTTTGCCGGCAGCCCACTCATGCCCGCGGGTTTCCCTATTGGCCGGCTGTGGGAACGGAGAATCCCGCTGCCGGCGAGGGCGCGTCGCGCAGGAAAATAGGGCTGGCGGGGCGGAGAATCCCGCCCCTGTGATTTGTATCAATTCGGGTTCTGTTTCCACTCACATCACTGAGCAATACTGCAGCCTCTTTGGTTTCAGAAGTGTAGGATTAAAATTATTCTCTCAATGCTGATTTATGACAAGGCACTTGGAGGCAATGGGCTCATTTCCCTTTTACTGCGCTGAAGGGCACTTCCGGTGCCACTGGACAAAAAAAAAATCTTAATTTTAAATCCACAGTCTTACCATAAATAATCTATCGTGCATCTATCCAAAACTGAACATCATCAGATGAGAAATAGAATGACAGATAGTTAAAATGGGACAGCAGATTTTGAAGCACTCCATGAACGACGAGAGGGGGAGTGACTGGGCCAGATAGGAACAGAAAGAGAAACAAGGAAAACAATTAAATTGCTGGTGATAAAGGGAAAATGGGGAAAAGAGTCATGCATTAGGAGAAACCCAGGAGAAAAGAGACATGTAGTGTATAAGAGAGACATTGAAAAGGGAAAATAATGGCATAGGCATGGAGATAAGGACAATCGGACATGGTGAGAGATGCAGAGTAACTTGTCGGTAGGTGAACATTGATAACGAGAGAGCAAAACTGTATTATTATGGACAGCCCCGACATGTGCGCGGGGGGGGAGGGGGGGGGGGGGGGGTTGTCTTGCTTCTATGTGCTCCAATCACTTTACGCTGACACAGCCAGGGGCATACTTCCTTCCTCCAGTCTCACTCAGCCTCAGGGAGAATGCAAAGCCCATGGAGTGAGATCGTGAGGGCCAAACAGGCTCATCCGGGACATTAAAGGTCAGCGAACGTGGCATGGGTCCCAAAAACTGGCCGGCGTGGGTCGTGAAGGTCAGCCGGCGTGGGTCCAAAAGGTCGGTCGTCATGAATCCCGAAGGTCGGCCGGAGTGAGTCCCAAAGGCCAGCCAGAGTGGGTCGCAAAGATCGGCCAGTTGGCAAAAGTGGGTCTCGGGAGGAAGAAAGTTTGAAAAGCACTGGAGTAGACGATCACTACATTGATAAATGTCAGAAATTCCCAAAGGCAGTACTGACACCTGATCCAGTACTTGGATAAATTAGTACAAAGCCAATGTTTACTGTACCATTTGAGGGAAAAAGTCCCATTGCACATCACCAGTATAGGACAATCCTACCTAGAACACCTTAATTGTTTAAAATAATTAAAAATACTTTAAATAAATGGCACATCAGTCAGTGTGGTTCACAAGAAAATGTGCTTGGCATGACAGACTGACCAATTATTCTCCACGCAATGCTCCTAGTTGGAGCAATGAAGCAATGGGAAGGCCACATCATTGCATTTTCTGTCATTTTCCTACATAGTCCTGCCCGATTTTGGACGGAGCTGCGATGGAGAATCCTGCCCATTATGTTGTGTACACGGAAAACAAAAACCAATTCAGTCAATGCCACTTGCTTGAATCGTTGCTTATTTGCATCATTGCTAATGGAAGAAACCATGAAGGAAGGCGTAAATTGTGAACATCAAGTTACATCGGGCGGGATTTTCCAGCTCTTCCCGCCAGTGGAATCTTCCAGTCATGTTGAACGTGACCACCCCCACCCCCCCCCCCACCACCCCACCCCCCCCCCCCACCCCCCCCCCCCCCCATGGCAGATTCTCCAGGTGGCATAGACGAGCCGGGCAAAACGCCATAGGTTTTGTGGGGTAGGTGCAGAAAAAGTGAAATAGGACATTTAACCCAACTGGTCTTTTTCAGCATTTATGTTCACACAATCTCCTCTTACCAATTTAATCTAACCTTCTCAGCATCTCTTTCTATTCCTTTCTCCTTATGTCCTTATCTAACTTGCCATAAAATGTATGCACACTATTTGCCTCAAGTACTTGTTCCACATTCCTACTACACTTTGTTAAGTTTCTACCACTCTTTGTGTAAAAGGTTTCCTCCTGTACCCCTTGTAGGATTATCTTCGGCGGGATTCTCAGTCGCCGCATCCTCCGCCCCTGGCAGCATACCCATGGCCACATGTTTCCCAACATTGTGGGGTGCCCCACAATGGGAAATCCCATTAGCCGGCTGCGGGAACAGAGAATCCCACTGCCAGCAGGGGCGCACCGCACCGGAAAATGGGATGGGCGGGATGGCGAATCCCGCCCCTTATTTTTATGACTTCTAGCTTTGATCTCTCCCACAAGTAGAAACATGATAAGGACAAAAAAGAACTAAAAGATAAAATATAGAAAACGGTAGGATCAGCAAAAGGTACATACTCAGCCACCCCGAGTTTTGTCTTGGAAGAATTTGTATACAATTCAATTACTTTTAATGGTTTGGGAATTAATATGACTATTAACAGGACAGAGGAGATAGAATTTTGCACTCCCCAACGGAGGGTTTTTGGATGAGTGTGAAATTTTAGAAACGGAATTCCCTTCGGGTTGCTGTCCGCCCTAATCATTGTCATGAATCTACCTGGAGACAGCAGTAGACCGTATTCAAAGAGCCTCCATTGCTATGCGTCTCTCCCTCTAACGAGTTTAGAACGGCAGTTTAGATAAGTGTGAATAGTTTTTGGAGGAGTAACAGATTATAGAATATGGGGAAGATCCCTGATATGGACATATGTTATTGTATAGTCAAAGAAGCTGATGGAGGCAGACAGTCGAATACACAGAATGCATAACCATAGTACAACAAAAGGTATAATTGCCGAGATCCTGGAAAGCTAGGAGAGGCAGTAACCATCTCACAGTTTCAGAAAGCGGACAGGCCAATTTCCAGCCAACAAGCCTGAAGGCCAATTTTACAGAAAACAAGCTTCTAAGTCTTATAGTCAAGGCAGTGCAGAAAACCTTTGTAACAGCAGTTTTGAAATATTTTCACTGGACCAGGAATAAGACAGTGCCATTTTTTGAGTATCATCCCTCTACTGTGTGGGAACTGTAACTGGTTATTCATCTTGGATGTTGTTTGGGGAACAGCGGAAGTCTCACAGAGTTCAAATAGTTTAGATATATTGTGTAACAAGGGGTGTGCTCTATGTGTGTTTAATAATTTGTATGTCTTAATTGCGTGAGTAGAGTTGTCCTGTTTGTGTGTATTTGTTTTTTCTTTACTTTCATAAATAGTCTTGAATAATTACTACATAATGACTGGCTATTTATTCTCACTAGAGCCTCACTAGTCTCTTCATACCCAAACAAAACAAAACTACACAGCTCCCATGACCTAGTGTTCCAAGTCGGGATACCCTCGTAGATAACATCAATGGACTTCGTGACACCATGTAACGATTTTACATTGGGGCAGGCAAGACCTCAGATGGGAAGCCCACCCTTGCCCCAGTTAAGTCCCTAAAGTGACCAATTATTATCAGTCATGTGTTACCCGCCAACTACTTGGATAGCAGGAAGCAAAACCCCACCATAATCCCTTATTTGATTTCTTCACTTTTAAATGATGGTGCCTAGTTTTGAAATCCATTACTGTATGATACTATTAACAGATTAGCAAATAGCCGACTTGACATAATGGTGAGATATACAGAATTAATCCATCTTCATATGGAGACCACACTGGAGGTCCTGGTATCCATATTGTAAAATTGCTAGAGAGGTATTGGACAGTATGCAATGCCCACCCCATCAACCCCTTTCATTATCATAAACACATCGCTCAGGCTAGCCATCAATATCCTCTTCTTTAAAGAAAAGAGCCATAGCTTGTTCATCATTTCCTTATAAGTATATTCTTTCAGTTCTTTGTCAATCTGTTTTTCACATTCTTCAATTCCTCTGTATCATTTTTATAACCGCGAGAAAACTTTAAACAATGAGAAACATTTTTACATTCATCACTGACAAGGCCGGAGTTATTCTCAACACCAATGGCCTTGGGAAGGTTGTGGCGAGCTGCAGCAGCTCATGCGCTGTAGATACACCCCAAAGCACTGCTGGGAAGGAAGCCCCGGGACTTTAACCAAACGATAGTGAAGGGACGGAAATGTGGCTTCAAGTTAGGATGGTGTGTGCCTTGGAGGGCAAGAGGTGGTCCCCCAGACAACACTGCAGCTGCTAACATATTTCATCACCTCCAGCCAGGCTGCGTGGCCTACTCCTGGAAAACCCTTCCCTCTCTTGTACAGTCTCTAATATAACATCAAGAGCTATATCAAAAACCATGGGGCAGCTCGGCCATGGATCCTGATAACCTTAGGCTCCCATAGCTTTGCAAAATGATCGCCTTCAAATCAGGCCCGCATTAAGTCTCCCATCTCCAACCCCTACCCGTCGCTATTAATATTAAAACCACCCTCCAGCTAATTAGTTGCTGACCTCAGACAACGGCGTGGACCTGGAAATGGTTCCAAAGTTGATACCCATAAGACATAGGGCCATTTGGCCCATCGAGTCTGCTCTGTCATTCAATGGGTTCATGACTGATCTGATTTGATAATCTTAAACTCCACTTTCCCGCCATATCCCCCGAACCCTTGATTTCCAGTCTGATTAAAAATCCGTTCACCTCAACCTTGAACATACCTGATGACCCAATCTCTACAGCTCTCAGCGATAAAGAATTCCATAGATACACTACCCTCTGACAGAACAAATTCCTCCTCATCTCTGCTTGAAATGGGCAACCCCATATTCCAAGATTATGCCCTCTGGTCCCAGACTCTCCCACGAGGGGAAACATCCTCGTGGCATCCCGATGTCTAACGCAAAATCTTGCCTTCTCATTTCCAGTTTTAATTAAATAAACAATTATAGTCTGTACTTGTTTTTGCTTTTGCTATTCTTCTGATTTTAATTATACCTAAATACAATTTTCACCAGGATTTAAGCAGCGAGTTGAAATAGTGTTGTGCAATACTTTGCATAAAGCGAAGTCACAAAGCAGCTTTCTACTTTTTCCACGACGAAAGAAGCAAAATGTAACGCCCTGAGGGTTGAAAAATTAGACTGACATACGTCACAGGGGAATAAAACAAATCTGCATCTAAAAGGAAGGCTTCTCAAATCAATCACTAGCTTCTGACAGATATGATTGCAATATGCTAACAATGTGACCTCACAACACAAATTAAATCTAATTCTGTCAAACACTTGTAGGGAAACGCTGGAAAGAATACTCTGAGGTATCTTTCTCTTCATGAAAATTGCGATGGAAATGAACGTTCTTGTCACTGCACTGATCAGTCAGCTGAATAGCTCAAAGTTTTCAAGATCTTCTAATTGCATTGTGGTGCAAGAATTTAAAGTTTAACGCTGGCTACTTCTGATATCGCTATGCCATGAATTAAATGGAGCGCCAATCATTTGTTCCATTATATAATCACAACTCTGAATTACAGAGCATAAATATACAGTTCGAACCATTTTGATGTGGCACTTAGACATGACATGCAATATTAATGAGCGTATTTAAATAAATTCCATAATTTAAAGTATTTCCAGTCCTTCCCTGGCTCTGTCTATGCAATAGAAAAAAACCTGGTGGAAGAAGACACCATTGCATCAAACATGGATGCTTTCTTTGTTTGAACAAAAATATAATCAGGATAAGTGAGCTCATGCCCCAGAATTGCAAGAAGTCCTGCCATGGACACTTTTTGTGTTTGCGGCATTTTGAGCTGACATTTGACCTAATTGTGCGTCAGCTGTGGCTCAGTTGGTGGCACACTTGCCTCTAAGCTCATAAGGTTCAAAGTTAGTCTCACTGCAGCACTTACACACACCAATCAACATTGACATTCCAGTGCGATACTGAAGGAGAGCTGCACTGTCAGAGGTTTTGCAGACGCAATGTTCAACCAAGGTCGATCACTTTGCCCAGGTGGATGTAAAAGATGTTACAGCACTATTCCAACGAAGAGCAGGGAAGATATACAAGTATCCTTGCCAATACGTATCTTCAATTGACATCACAAAGCAGATTATTTGTTATTAGCACATGAGCTGTTTGTGGGAGTTTGCTGTGCACAAAATGGCTGCCTTGTTTTCTGCATTACAACAGTGTATGGAATCCCTCCCCATGGTGGGTTTAGTGGTGTGGGGGATGTTTAATCAGACATGAGGAAGGTGGATGTAGACCCCCACCAACTTTCCTCCTCCTCCTTGATTACGTCTGGAAGGCCCATGGACAGCCTTCCACTCTGCTGCTAGTTGAGGATCTTAAGTGTGCAAATAATACCCCAGCCTTCCACTGCTGGTATTAACTCAGTGAAAGTGGGGGAGGGGGTCTTGCCATGCAGAGAGCACAAAAATAGAACCCTCACATATTTAGCTCGTGAGCTCCCATGGAGGGGGGTGGGGGGGCAATACTTTGTTCAAAGGCATTTGGTGCCTGATTGAGGGATTTCTGGCATTGGAAAGCGGTGGCCCACCAAGTGCCACCACCTCCTGCCCTTGCCAAAGACCTCCTTTAGCTCCTCTTCCCTGTTACCCCCATCCCATGATTTCCCTCCCACCATCACTCACTGGAGCAGCACACCTCCTTCATCTGAGACCTCAGATTTCTGTATGTACCAGGAGCAGCCACTGGCTCCCAGTGGCGCTGCAGAGTAAAGCAGAGCTGTCGGCTGTCGAGTCTTTTGCCCCTGGGGTCCTTGACTTATTTTAGAGTCCAATCAACTTAATAAAGTAACAGAAATGAAATCAGGGACAAATTAAAAGGGGCCACTCCTGGTAGAGGCACTGCCCCAAAATAACAAAAAACAACAGAAATTTATCAACCTGGGCTCCTTGATCCTGGGGGAAGGATCGCTGGCTACCACTGGCCTGGTAAGTTACTTGAGTAGAACAAGATGAGGCGGGCCTTCTCTAAACGAGATGACATGGTTCTCGCCAGCTCTCCAGCTGGCAGCTGAGAGCCTCATCGTCTCCACAGGCGTCCACCCAATGACGGCGCTTCAAAAGGTTCATTCACCATGAAGTGTTTTGTGATGTCCCGTAGTTGTGAAAAACATTATAAATGCAAGTCTTCTTAAATAGACAGAATGAGCTAAAGCCATGTGGCCAATTAATTTTACTCTTTTCAAACATTGTGGTAAAATATCTCTGCAAAATATCTTCTGGATTCTCAAAGGGAATCTAGCAAAATTCCTGAAAACCTATCCTTCATCACACTGCCAGTGCTGAACACTGACTTTATGTGACATTCGCAGACAACAACTCCTTTACTCTCCCAGATCTTATGATGGTCAGAACCATCTTGTTCTGTGGGGGTTTTGATCCTCTCAATCGCTATTTATCCCTATTACGTCTAAGCTCATTGCCAACCAAATACTTAACCAGCTCATTCTTGACAAAGTTAACCGACGCACACCATATAAAGTGCCTTCTTGTGAGTCAGTAGCGAAGGATCTTTAAATCTCTAGTATCACTGCAGGCTTGTTAATGTTACCCATGATTTCCATGCATAGAAACCAAATCATACAACTTGTTCATATCTACACAACCTGTGATCCTTCAGTCTTCTTCACTCCAGTCCAAGTAAATCCAAATGCCTCCTTCTATCTTGGCTAGCTTGTTGTGATCCCCTGGCACAACCTTTACTCGGGTGTTCAGAATTGCACTTAATACCCCAAAGGTAACCTTATTAGTAAGTACCTTAGATCATGATATTCTCAGTTCTAACTCGGGTACACTCGCACAGACACACATGCACACATATATGTGCTGCACATATACACACTCTCGCACATACGCACACTCTCACAAATACACACAAGCAGATACAGACACACATGCACACATATACACACACACAGATAGACACCCACGCATACACATATATACACGCGCAGACACACGCCCCTTAGGTAACCTCAAAAATATCTTACATTATGATATTCTCAGTTCGAACTCAGGCACACACACAATCACATATATACTCACACGCACATATTAGCACACACATGCACCCACACAAATACTCAGTCAATGGGATAATATCTGAAGAAGTCAGCGAGATTAGTTAATGATCATTTTGCTTTTCATAGTTTTATTTTAATATTTGAACTGCATGTTGCTTCCGTGTACAAAGTAGAGATGAATATTGCCTTCGATAGAACTGCAGATATCAACCAATAATGAACAAAATGGCAAAGAAACACAAGAGAAAATATGAATGGGCATTGGCAAATGCATCTCTGCGTACATAGAAAGAAATTGGCCCATATATTGCCTCACAAGGGGACAATGAGATTCTCTTAATAGTTTTGAACAGATCAATGGAATCTTTACATCAATGTTCATGTTTACTCACAATAGACTGTGGTCTGCCATAACCATTCTAGTTCGGTAATATCAATATTTCACTGCTGATATTGAAGATCCCTCCAGAAAAGTCTGCTATTTTATTTAAAAACACATCCACTGCAACAACTGCAGGAGAGTTAATTATGCTTCGGAACATGGCGTGTTAACCACAGGACAAGGAATAAAAATTGCAGATCTTATTTTAATTCCTTATGGTTCTTTCGGGAGATGACTGTTTACCAATTGGCAACATTCTACTTTATGTTTGTTTCAAATTCGAAAGGCCCTCCTTAGTCCACTGTTAAATTACACTGGTGCTGAAATTGCTTTTTTACCTCCCTGACTACAAATTACATTCATGATATTGGCCTATTTCTCAAAAGGTGAACAAGTGAGTTATAGAGTTTGATTCGGTCAGTGACATGCACAAATATATCTTCATCCATCTCATCTTCTGACAAAAGGAAAAACAATTTGTACCCCTTCAGCAGGAAGAGAAGTGAAGGATTAATAAGAGGCACATAAATATCATGGAAGTACAGTTCTAGTTCATGCTTTGAGTGCAATATTAATCAAGTCACTCTGGAATATACCAACAGCATCCCTTTATGGGTTAGCCTGGTTTGTGTCTGTTTCGGTATATTACTGTATCCTAAGAAATTTATAGAACACCTCAAAGTTTCAATATTCCATAAAATCCATAGAGTCCCCACAGTGCAGGAGAAGCCCATTCGGCCCATCAAGCCTGCTCCAACCCTGTGAAAGAGTACTCCAACTAGGCCCATCCACCTGCCCTATCTCCCCACACCCCACCCACACCATATCCAGCCCTATGCCCAAACCCTGCGTATCAATCATGGCCAGCCCACCTAAACTGCATAGCGTTGGATTGAGGGAGGAAACCGGAGCACATGATGGAAACCCATGCAGACACGGGGAGAACATGCAAACCCCGCACAGTCACCCAAAGGCCAGAATCGAACCGGGGTCCCTGTTGCTGTGAGGCAGAATTGGTAGCAGTGTGCCACCGGGCTGTCCCAAAAATATCTTGTCGCAGGCCACTCACTACCATATATTCCGAGCAAAGAAACAACATAACTGTCGCCAGAAGGACCTCACAGACTTGCGAAGGATGCAATCAGAATATGGTGAGCGTGAAGTTGATTATTCCAAAAACAGGCGTGATGATCATGGTACGTGGTTATCCCTTGGCTATTCATAGTGTTGCAGACAGGACACTAAATGAATGCTGCCTTCTCTCTCACATGATTGCTGCATGCGGCCACCAAACCCTGTGCTGTTCATTAACTGCACACCTCAGCAGGGTGTCTGATATTGCGAGCTTGATAGAGACATGTCGCCATGTTGAATGATCGGTAGAAAGTTGCTCACATCATCGATGTCAATGCTGCCGTGCTTCACGGAGAGCATCAGTGTGCATTTGAATCATTTTCTTTGTCCTCCTCTGGACAGCTGGCCGCTTGGGAGTTAGGGAAACAGCACTTGGCAGGGTAGGCGCTTTTCAGTCAGCCAGACACAGTCTCCAGAAATGAATTAATTTCTTAAAGGCAGCCTACACCTCTTAAATGGGAGTCACATTGTGGCTGCATGAAGCAGTCAGATTTTTTTCAAAAGTTAATCTGAACTGTAATTTTTGAGCACTGGTTGAACATGTGAGTGAGTGAGTGTGCACCAGGTTTTTCAGACACTGCACTCCAACTCTTGATAAAAAACGGAGAGGCATTAATAATCCCTGGCGAGGTGCTCCTAGAACAGGGATGCAGTGAAGGAAGAGGTTTAACAGTTTGACTCGAGTTGTCAAGGTGAGTGAGTTCTTCTACAAATGGCATATCCGACCTACTGCACCCATTTGCCCCGTCTACTGATCAATTTTCCACACCTCCGTCACACACACCTACCAGAATCTATTCTGTCAATTAGTGTGAAGGTGGGGGACGGCACCATCGGGAGAGTAGGGAATTGTATTACCCATTAAACACCCTTGTGCACAACCATTAGGATGCCTCTGTCACTTTCTTCCGCAATGAGATCCGACCTCCGAACGCTTGGCCCATCGCTCCAGGCAATCCCCATGCTCGGGCAAACCGTGTGCAGGTGATGGGTGTGAGGGAGCACTCTGCAGACAGCAGGGGTCAGACTATGACATAGATTGAGGAACACTGGTGCTCAGCTCTCTGCGGGTTATCATCACCCCTCTGCCCTCAACAGTGACCCACTGATGGTGCCAACACAATCCCAGCACCCTGGGGTGATGTTACACATACCCTTGGACGGTGGGAAATGGGAGTGGAGGTGAAGGAATAGGCCACATCCTACTCAACCGGGCCAGTATGTTGGCCCTCCAGCCTTGACGGACCCTCGCCGCATCCGCCTGTCCTGCAGCTTCCGGCTGGTCCTCCGTTTCCTCCCCAGCTTCATCCTCCAGCCCCTGCCGGACCGGCGCCGACTAATCATCCTCGTCCTCACCCTTCTCCTCCTCGGAGGTGGACACATATTCCTCATTACCAACCGCACGAGCTGTATGTTGAGGGAGTGGAATGCCTTTTGGTTAAAATAAGGCCCCATATGGCCCGGTGAGTGCAGGGCAACATGCGTGGCATCTATGACCCCCCTGGACCTGGGGCATCCCGGCGATAGCAGAGAAACCTGCTGCCCAGGCATCTTGCTGGGCTTGGTCCATGTCAAAGATGATGCAGTCTTCCGCCCGGACATACAGGGCATCCGTAACCTGTTGGATGCACCTGTGGGCTGTGTCCTTTGAGATACCACACAGGCCCCTGCTCCAGCCCTGGAATGATCCCGAGCCATAAAAGTTCAAGGCTGCGGTGGCCTTAATGGCCACAGAGAGCGGGTGTCCTCCTCCTCCTCCATTTGGTGTCAAGTCCGTGAGGACATAGCACAGATGTTGCACCGTCTCCTTGTTGAGGCAGAGCCTCCTGCGGCGCACGCTGTCCATCATCTGTACAAATGACCAGCGATGCCTGTACACTCTGGGCCATCGTGGGACTTGCCCTTTGGGTCCCTCCCTGGCCTGATGGGTGGCTGGCTCCTCAGGGTGTGGAGCGGAGTCCAGCACATGGGCCACCGCCTCAAACACCTGCAGACGCTGCTCCTGTTGCCGCCGTCTCCGATGTCTGGCCGCCTGGCCGAGCAGCAGCACCACTAAGGAAACGTCTGCGTCCAATATCCCTGCCATAGCATTCAATGTCTGTCAGGAATTGGGAGAGGGTGTGAGACTGACAAACAGCGGTTACTCCCACCCCGGGATCCTCCATTCCCCCATTGATCCTGCCCCCTCTCCCACACCCGGAACGCCCTGCCTATGCACTCCTGGTCACAGTGGGCTCCCCTCACCAGACCCTAGACCTCGTACCCCAGACACTCCCCACAGGTATCCACTTGGGTTGTGTGAAGTGCTCGCTTAACCACGGTTGCCAATTCCCGATTAGCGATAGCCTTCAACTGCACAGCCTCGGCAATCACCGGGGGTTATAGGTGTCATTGGAGAATACGGGCAGGGACAAGGGTTGCCCCCAGAATGGGGACACACAATCCAGGGGCTGGCATGGTGGTGCTGCGAGTAATTGTCCCCCGGTTACCCCCTCTACCCCAGCGCCTCCCCCCCACCCTCCAATGGCAGCACGCCCCTGCGGAGTAGCCCCTCCGCCCCAACCAGGGGTGCCCCACCCCCTGCTGAGCACAGGGGCAGCAAGCCCAGCGCTCCCGGGCTCTTTGCCTGTGAGCAAAGATGGCTACTTACAGAAGCCCTTCTACCAGATTCACGTTTTTAAAACGGAATACTAATCGACGCCAGCGTGACCACGTGCTGGGGAGGTCGATGAATGACGGGAGGCCGTTGGATATGGGGTGGTTCTCGTTATTTGTATGGAAATAGGGCTTAAAGTGGTGATAATTGGTTTATCGCCACGCTACGGCAAGATCCAGATTTTGCGTATGGGAGCGAGTTGGTTGCATCGCAAACTGTGTGGCGCTTGGCGTGGTTCTCGTTTTTGGCCCTCCCGCTACTCACTGGCCTTGTTCCGCTTGAACGAGTGCGTAACGAGGCTGGAGAAACGCGCCCATAGAATCCTCGCCAAACTTGAGCTAAACAAATTTCTCCCTGAATACCCTCAACAGATATGCCACTTGCCAAATGTCTTTCTACCACCCCAACTCCCTTCCCCTTCCATTAGCTTGTCCTGCTCTGTATAACCTCTTTTCATTCTTCTAGTCATACTCAGTTCTCAGGGCACCAAGGTCTGGAAACAATTTGCTTCAACACAACTAAAAGAAGTCCTTCAGTGTCAGCCAGACCACAAACGATTCAAAGCTTAGTCAGATATAGGGAAAGCTCCAAAGAACACACACAATTTACCAGCAGCCAGAAAATATAAATAAAGCAACTAATCTGCAAGCAGTTCATGATCTCTTTCAATAGTGCTGTTGGGTTGGGCAGGAAAAATTCTTCATTTTGCTTCACACGTGTTCAGCTGTGTAAGGTAAATATAGAGGGTAGGCTGGAGAATGGCATTTGAAAATGGTAGCTTGCATGCTGATTTGATGTCTTGACCTGCCTGCTCTGCATACTGCCAGCAGTTGTGAAGTGTACACACAAACCCCTTTACCAAGATGGCGCCTGGTGCACTTGCTATTGGAAGCCAGCGAGCACATTTCAGACTCCATTTTTGAATGTACAAGTGCAGCAGGGAAAAGGCTGATTGGACTCATCATCAGTCATGATAGTGGGGAAAAATACAGATAACCACTGAAAGATCAATGCCATCAATGGCAACTCTCACCTTTGTTACCCGAGCAAATCCTTTTATTATTTTAAACATCTGTTAGATAACCCCACCCCAACCTTCTCAGTTCAGGAATACAAGCCAGGCTTATGCATCCTGGTATCATAACTTAACCCTTTAAGTAAAGGGCTCTTTCTGGTGACCCTGCACCATGACTCCTCCAAGGCCAAACCATGTTTCCTGAGATGTAGAGCCCAAAGTGCCGGATGGCAGCTTGACAAAGCTCTGCAAGATAGTTAATATTTCATCATTAATACGTAGAGCAACCAGCTACAAAGATCAGTCATGGTTTCAGGGATCGATATCTTGGACCCAGTATGATAGACAAATGGCACATCTATACCAACATCACACTAGGACGTCCACAAAACATTGTTTCCTCTTAGGGGTCTGGACTGTGTGAGAAATACATTCTGAAGATATTTTACCCTAGTGGATTGAATTTTATCTTCATTATTTTCCAAATGCTTGTACCATCAGTGTCTTTTTGTTGCCTGTAATTAATGTCATAAATAAATTGGACAATTAGCATTTAGTGCCTTTTAGGCTAGACAATGGAGCATGACTTGTATCCAATATTATCTCGAGTGCGTTACACTTGAATTAAGAGATAACTGATCGTTCTAGTGCAGGCTATTTATTCCGTTATTGGCATGTGTAGACTGTACAGGTTTTTATGCTACGGCGAATCCGGATTAAAAATGCAAATTGTAACAATCACCATCTTACATGATTTTTTATTGATCACTCTTATCTTTTCATAACATTTGTATTTTTGCTACCATCAAACTTGTAAAAGTTATAATAGAAGGCCAGGTTAATTATCTGTTGCCTGTAGGGCAATAGTTGTCTTGGAAGTGTACCTTTGTATTCAGGTAGTTACTGGTAGAATTACTACTTTTGGGCATACCTCTATTTTGGCACAATTAATGCTCACATCTTCCAGTAAAGATAAGATAAAGTAGTCCACCAACTTCGCTGTTCATGTCACAGTGTTTTTTTCAAATGACTAATTAATTTGAATAACTTTAGAACTATTCGCTGAAATAACCTTTATGGCAATGTATAAATCAGCTGGAACATTTTGAATTTACAAATCCATCACTTCATCCTAGATCCTATAACTAGAAATAACATTGGTTTAGCTGAAAACATGATATTAATACATGGCGCAGCGGTTAGCGTTGGGACTACGGCGCTGAGGACCCGGGTTCAAATCCTGGCCCTGGGTCACTGTCCTTGTGAAGTTTGCACATTCTCCCCGTGTCTGTGTGGGTTTCACCCCCACAACCCAAAGATGTGCAGGTTAGGTGGATTGGCCACACTAAATTGCCCCTGAATTGAAAAAAGAAATAATTAGGTACTCTAAATTTTTTTTTTTTTAAATGACATTAATACATATTATCCTATTTGCCAAAGGGCCGAGTCATCTTGACTCAAAACGTTAGCTCTATTCTCTCCCTACAGATGCTGCCAGACCTGCCGAGATTTTCCAGCATTTTCTCTTTTGATCCTATTCCTGAAACTCAGTTCACATTCACTGGAAAATGCTGTTTTCAATGCTATCTATTTAGACCTATCATTGTCCGCAGAACTAATCATTCTCCATCCATACAGCCCCCATCGTAATGAAGGCTGGAATCCTCAATCTCCGCTCGAGGTGAGGAAAGAGGCTGGCGACCCTGAGAATTTATCGGGTTGCCATTGGAAAGGATAGCCGAAGCCTCCTGGCATCCACGAAGAAAGTTCTGGACGGGAAGGCCCATGATCTATCTTCCCTCCCCACCTCCACTTGAGGCCCTTCAGTGGCCAATTAATGACCTCTTAAGAGCCTCTTTCTGCAGCAATCTTCCTAGCTCCAAGCGGGCTTGTCAACATGCGGCCTGCTTGATTGGTAAAACTGTGTGGGCTGCGTGTTAGCTGAGGGGCAGGGGAGTCCCTTGATCTATACTAACTGTGCATGATTTAAGTCATGACATAGGACGGGGGGGGGGGGGGGGCCGCTTTCCCCTTCCCTAGCTGCCGAACCCTATGGCCCCTTCACAGCACGACCCCTACCCTGTGAGACTCTCCCCAACCCCCTCACTGCCTGAAGGGTCTTCCTCCTCAGAGTAACAGTGGATGACTCATTGCATTTTCAGGCCGCAAGCGAGACTCCTGCCAAGAACTGAAGATTCCGCCCAAAGATAGAGTAGGTATACAATGACAGGCAGTGATTCCTATAAATAATATAATGTAACACATTTTATATAGTTACCAACCAAAATTCAATTCAATTTAGTCTTTACTATTCTCCTATGATAATATACTGATCAATCTTAATATTTGCCTAATCTTAAAACAATCCAGTCTTGATTCAAAATTATTTAATTAAAATGGTGTAATCATTCAATTATTAAACACTATTTTCATGTTATACGTGTTGCTTAATCCAGATTGTTAGAGTTACTGCAAAAACTACATTGAATTCTCAGTCGACTACAGATATACAGGCATTTTATCTCTATAAGACATTGTTGATCAAGTCTCCTGGGAAAATCAAAAAGATTTACATTGTTAAAACAAAAATAATTTATCGATGATAGGCATTAAATTAATAGCAAAGAACAGTATGTAGAGATACTTCCAAACCGAAAATCCATTCGGTAAATTACATGACAACCTTGATAATAAGTACATCATTCTCTATTGGTGAGGAAATAAAGAAGATTTATCAAATCCATACAACAGTAGATCAGACTTGGGAAATTAGTAAACAGGAATCAAATGTTGAAGTCTAGAAAGAGTAGGTCGACAAGGAAATCTGTGTTGCTTCAACCAGACCAGGAACATGAAAACCTGGGTAAAAGCTAGGCTATTAAAACATTGGCCCGACAACTGTCACTGTTTGTATAAAACCGACAGCAACCTCTGACAGCCGTATTTAGAATCAAAGAATCACTACAGTGCAGAAGGAGGTCATTCAGCCCACTGAGTCTGCACCGACCCTCCGAAAGAACATCCTAGTGTTGCTCTTTTTAACCTTAGTCTATTTGCTCTGATTACGTCACCTTTGCTCATGAGTCGCCAGGTATCTTTATGATACCACCACGTGGTTCAAGTTCAGGTTATGATTAATAACACAGCACACCGCTTAGTAAGGATTAAAACAACGGTCATTTATTATATACAACAAGCAATATTAATACACTAATACTACTATCTATATAATAAACCTATCACGACTGGCCAATACTTAACTTAGGAAGAGCCCACCAGGTCAGGGAAACGAATGGCTTGTCCAATCAGATCTGGCCCGCGGGATTCAAAAGGCTGCTACAGGTCGGTGGCTAGGTGTCTCTAACGGATAGCGATCGCTGGATTCAAACTTACTGTTGCCGGTTGCTGTTCTTGTGAAGGTCTCAAGCAGGCGAAGAGGAGAGAGAGAGAGATCTGAACTTGGCCCCTCACTTTTATAGGATCCAGGGGCTTCCCGCCTCCCGGGGCGGCCCTTGACCCTGAGTCCCAAGTGATTGGATTTGTCCCCAATCCCTGGGGTCGATGTGTCCAATGGTGAGGCGATTCCTCGATCGGGGGGTGGTCGTTCACCTGTCTTTGTTTCGGCCACTGCAGGCGCCGACAGGTCTGGCCCGGTATTCAATTGCTAATATGTTGCAATTGTTCCCGGGGATAGCCGATTTAACTGCAGATGTCTGGATAGATGGGCTGCAAACAGTCCTGAATGTAACTGCAAATACCTGGGTTGATGGGCTGTTGATAGCCCTGAGTATCGATCTGGGCGAACTTCCCCAGAGCCGAATATGCAATACTGTCTGCAGCTGCCTGCTTGTGTCTTGTTAGCTGCTTTTCCCAGCAGTCTTTCGGGTTAGCCATTTCAAACTGGGTTTTGGCCAGATTAATCGGAACGCAGCCATTTTACGTGGCTACACTAGCTAGACCCACACCTCCACCCTATCCGCATAACACAGTGACCCCCACCTAACCTTTTGGACACTAAGGGGCAACTTAGCATGGCCCAATCCACCTAACCTGCACATCTTTGGACTGTGGACGGAAACCCATGCCGACATAGAGAGAACGTACAAACTCCACACAGACATTCACCCAAGGCCAGAATTGACCCCAGTTCCCTGGTGCCGTGCGGCAGCAGTGCTAACCACTGTGTCAGCCAGTCGCCCCCATTTGTGCAGTTAGCTGTAGAAATCCAAGTGTTGCTGTCAGAGGTAGCCCACGCCACCGTCAAAGTGTGCTGTCGCATTCATTGCTGATTCAGTTATTACAGGGACAAAATACAGCCGTGGAGAATGGACTGTGTCATGATATCCACATTAGCATATCATGGTGCAATCACACACACACACTGATGGACAGGTAGATGGACCAATCAACACACATACAACATCACAGCCAATCACCAGTGAGAGCACACGCACTATAAAACAGGGAACACCACAGTTCCCGCTCATTCCACCAGGAGATAGCTCAGAGCACAGAGCTCACAGCGTGCCACTCAGACATACACCATGTGCTGAGTGCCTCACTAAGATAGTGCTAGGGCTGGGTCCACAGGTTAACTGGTGAAGTACGAACCACAGCCTGAAGTTAATAGTTATTATTGTACAGAATAATAAAACAGAGTTGTACCATCTACAACCGTGTTGGTTCATTTGTGTATTGGAACACCCAGCACGACAGACTGATTGCCTACTTCTCCCGCAGTAGCAGGAAAGAACATGTTATGGTTTTTCCAGGAGTTGGAAGGATCCTGTGTTGCCGCCATTTAAAACATATGATGGAAGAAGTGAGGATTTACCTAGAAGAAGATTCAGGAACAAACTTACACAAAAAACCTGGTCGGGCAAGGGAGGAGCGGGACGGGACATGGTTGTTTGAAGGTAGAGGGTCTCCTGCCTCCACTGGGCCCCATCCAGAAGCTTGCTGAGGGCTCCATCAGTGAAGCTTGGTTAGTCTTTCTGGCAGATCTGCCCCCCCCCCCCCCCTTGCCCAATTGAACTTGGAACAAGTGCTTGGGCGGGGTTTAAATGGCAGGCCCCACTGATTGCAGCCATTAAGTCATGGCGGGGCGAGCGAATCTGAGGCAGGCCTCCATGGGCGTGGCACGAAACTCGTGGGGATAAGCTGTTTTTAGTCAAAGAGGCTGAATATCCGGGGACTTTTTTGCCGATGGTGTCGGCAGAATTCTGCCTGTTTTTCTCGCCGGGACGGATACTTGAAGAAAGCATTAAAAAGTAAAGCACTTTGAGACATCCCTCGGTGATGAAAAGCTCTATATAAATGTACTTCTTTGAATTGAGCATACATGTACTGTTTAAATAACATATATCACTACAATGATGCTTTTTTGGAAAAATCGCATAAAATGGACAGGCCGCCACTTTATAGCACATATTTTCCAATCCATTTTACGAAAATAATATATGGCAACTCAAATTTTTCTTTCAATTTACCTGAACACTTCAGTCAGATCATGGCGTGCGCATACTTAATGGAAGCTTGTGAGATAGATAAAAACATGGTCTTCAGGTGGTCCGGTCCTGTGTTTCTATAGTGACAGAAGTATTGGCAGCTTGTTTAGTCTCTAAGGTGATCATTATTCGAGGCCTGCAAATTGCTGGAATAGAATAAAAAATCTAGAACAGTAAAGTAGGGATCTTCATTCTTATCCTTACCAACCAGGAAAATATCAAGCATTACTTTTTGATACATGCAAATTGTAGTCTCACGTCTACTTAGTTCTTCCTATCAATCATGCATTACCAGACTGAATATGAAGAAGGCAAAAAGCAGTAAAGAGCATTCAAACCAACTGTGTACTCAGATCACTGAATCCATTTGGAACATGATGGGCTTACTTACAGTAATGACATAGATCATAATTACGGCTCACAAGCTAGGCTAATGGCATAGAAACAAGTTCTCTACATTTAACAGGGCCAGTGTTAAACGGTACCGACTGGAAAACTAATTCTACGACAGCTTCGCTCAAAAGCTATTAGCATTCTGAAGTTCCTTTTGAATCACTGCTCTTCATGTCTTGTCACATGAATTCTTTGGATGAGAGGTAGTGTAGCCATTCAAGATGGGCACCTGCAAAGGACCATGGGAATTATGGCCAACCCAGGACTCAGACAGATACACGGCCTATGTGTATCTAAAACACAGGTAACTAAACCTGATCGAAACCCCCGCTCGTTTTCATTTTAATGGCCCATTTTCCCAGGACAATAGAACTCTAATCAAGCAACTGGTACAGCCACAGACTGATCGGCGCCACTCCCCTTCCTCAGAAAGCCCAACTGCCAAGGTCAATGGCCACTAAGGACCCGTCCAGCTGCCAAGGCACCCGCCCCTTTATTGGCCGAAACCGACGACAGTGAGCAGAGCCCTGTCGAACTATTGGGTCCAAGGTTAAGGACCGCCCCAAAGAGCGCAAAATCCCAGAGGGATAAAAGAGAGCACAGCCATGTGTTCTGTCTCTTTTGGATCCGGCCTGTGCCAACCTAATAATAGCAGGAACAGCCAAGTTCAAGACCAACGATCACTACCTGACAGATGAGCCCAGCAGAAACAGAGCCACTTTCTTCGAACCAGCCAAGTGAAATCCAGATAAAGGCCTTATCCAATGGTACAATGCCAGTCGCCCTTAAGTTAAGTATAGGTTATTGTAGTTGATAGGTGTAGTTTAAGTCGTAGTAGATATTGTGTTTGCATGTTGAGATAACTCTTGTGTATGTAAATAAACCATCTTTTGAACTAACTAACTAGTTGTGTGGTCATTTGATCGATATAAGGGAAGGCTTGTGGTTCACCAACATTATTAATAGAGCAACAGTAGCAAATTTAAAATGGAGTTCAGGAGAAACTATTTCTCCAAAAATGGGTTGTGGATCTGTGGAATTCTCTACCCCAGAGTGTGGGGGATGCTGACACAGTGAGTAAATTTAAGGAGGAGTTAGACAGATTTTTAATTGGTAATGGGTTGAAGGGTTTTGGAGAACGGGCAGGGCAGTGGAGTTAAGGCCAGGATGAGATCAGCCATGATCGAATGGCGGAGCACACTCGATGGGCCAAATGGCCTAATTCGGTTCCTATATCTTATGAACACGGACTTACACCATTCGTATTGTACTTGCGCAGGGGAGGTGTAAAATTCAATCCACCTGCATTGAAAGGTATGTCCAGTGCAAGTTAATATCTGAAAAACAGATCAGCAAAAGCCTCAAACAACCAAATATACCCTTCGATGTACAACCAATTCATTACAGTCAACAGATGGCATTTCTGAATGTCCATTTGTTCAATACAAGGGCCACTGAGCTGGGTAGGTGGGTGAGCTGGTAGTGAATGAGGTGGGGGAGTGGATAGTCAGTTCGGGGAGGGTGGTAGTCGGGTAGGGGCAGGAGGGTAGTCAGGTGACCGTGGGTTGATCAGGTGATCAGGGTAGTCAAGGAGTCTGGGGGTGGGGGTGGAGGGGGAGAGTGTCAGTTGTGCAGTTACCCAAGGTGTTTGAGAAGGTTTTATTCCGTCTGACATTTCTGGGTAATTACCCAGATAACTACCGTGGAGATGTCCAAAGTCCCCGATACCAGCGTAAGTCAAAGATATTTGTGTAGGCTCCCAGGGAGCGGGGAATTTGTCCACTGGAATTTGTAACTTTCCCGACAATTCTCACGGGGATCTGTGGATCACGGATTCCGCAGCATCCTGACATGCATCTTCAGTTATTGTCTGGGCTTCAATAATCCAGAGACTGTCCAATATATTTCCACGCCGTTTTCAGGTTACATTTGGGATAGCATTTTTTTCCTTTCAACATGAATTTGTTTGGTTGCAAAGGGCAAAATTAGAATGTTACTTTTTGCTCAGTTATGGACATACCAGGCTGACCCATAAGTGAAGTGGTTAATAAACGCAGCCGACAGGCTGCAGGAAGCATTGCATTGAAAATCTCAAGCTGATCGCTGTGTCTGAAACAAAAATTAAAGCAGAAAATGTCAAGCAATATAATTAACTCAGCCATAAACTGAAGTACAATAATAACCACTTGTCAAACACTAGTTAAGTGCTATGTATTCAAATGCAATAACTACTTAGCAATTAACAGATGCTTGGAGTGAATTATAGATGCGTACAGTGAGTTGCTTTCTAAAGCCTGGAGAAGACACACAAGACAACAAGAGATATGGGCACCTAAAATTTATTGAAACGTCATCGAGCTGGATTTTACTTCCCCTCCCGGTCTGAGGACGGAGGTGGATGGTTGCGGAATTCACACTGACAATCTGTGTGCTGGATCCCTGGTGCCATCCTGAAGGTGAGCTGTGGAGGCTGGGGGGAAGGGGGGGTGGTACTTCTCCCCCACTCCCCTTTCCCCTCACCACATTTGCCTCATCCTAACCCTCTTATCCCGGACCTCCCCCTCAGCCCCCCATACACGCTCACACCCACTTTTCCCACCCACATTTTCCGCCCCCCTGTAGACTGAGTGGTCAGGTGATAATGTGATGATGCGACAATAAAAATGGTCACATGTCAGGAGCAAAGGAGTTCTCCCAGGAGTGCGGGAAGAGTACAAGCTCTGAGTAGCTGCTCAGCTAGTGAATAAACCCTTGTTTGTTAGAAAAACAGAAAATGCTGCACAACTTCAGCAGGTCTGACAGAATCTGTGGAGAATGAACAGGGGTGGGATTCTCCGCCGGCAGGATTCTCCATTTTGCCGGCGCCCGGGGGTTTCCCGACGGCGTGGGGCTGCCCACAATGGGAAACCCCATTGACCAGCCTGCGTAACGGAGAATCCCGCCAGCGGGTCGAGGCTGAAAAGAGGCATGGCGAGGCGGAGAATCCTGCCCCCGAGCTCTGGGTTTCTGGTCTGGATGACTCTTTGTCAAAGCAGTTTGTTACAGATCCTTGTTGTCAGTGTTTCGGGAACCCAACACCTTTACATGGTGTCTGAAGTTGGGAGTATGGCACAAAGTCTTTGCCGTATTGACCTACTTGTCTTTGATGAAAACACTGGGAAAAGTTCAAAAATGCGAGGCGTATTTAACTGCAGCATTACAATATTTGACAAGTCAAAAAAAGTACAAGCTTACACCTTATTCAGCTTAGTGTGCCCCAAGGTCATTGAAAAGTTACTCCTTTGTTTTCCCGGTGGAGGAGGAAAAAGAGGGCCCTGAAATAATTCTAAAATGTTTGGGAATATTTGTCTTCTGGTAAAAAATATAATCCTTGACTGGCATGCGTTTAATTCAACAAACCAAAGAGCAGATGAATCAATACAATTGCACATGGTCACCTTGAAAATATTGGCAAAGAAAGACGCATTTGCAACTCGAATGGATGAGCTCGTCAGGGATCGAATAGTCTGTGGGGTCCACAGCAATCTAGTCTGCAAGCAGCTACTGTGAGAGAAAAATTTAATATTCCAAAGTCATTAACAGGTTATGCTGCAATTGTATAAGGTGTTAGTGAGGCCACACCTGGAGTATTGTGTTCAGTTTTGGTCTCCTTACTTGAGAAAGGACGTACTGGCACTGGAGGGTGTGCAGAGGAGATTCACTAGGTTAATCCCAGAGCTGAAGGGGTTGGATTATGAGGAGAGGTTGAGCAGACTGGGACTGTACTCGTTGGAATTTAGAAGGATGAGGGGGGGGGGATCTTATAGAAACATATAAAATGATGAAGGGAATAGATAGGATAGAAACGGGCAGGTTGTTTCCACTGGCAGGTGAAAGCAGAACTAGAGGGCATAGCCTCAAAATAAGGGGAAGTAGATTTAGGACTGAGTTTGGGAGGAACTTCTTCACCCAAAGGGTTGTGAATCTATGGAATTCCTTGCCCAGTGAAGCAGCAGAGGCTCCTTCATTAAATGTTTTTAAAATAAAGATAGATAGTTTTTGAAGAATAAAGGGATTAAGGGTTATGGTGTTCAGGCCAGAAAGTGGAGCTGAGTCCACAAAAGATCAGCCATGATCTCATTGAATGGCGGAGCAGGCTCGAGGGGCCATATGGCCTACTCCTGCTCCTAGTTCTTATGTTCTTATGTTAGGGTGGCATGTGAAACAGTGGCGCAGTTAGCACTGCTGCCTATGGCGCTGAGGACCCAGGTTCGAATCCCGGCCCTGGGTCACTGAGAGTGTTGAGTTTACACATACTCCCTGTGTTTGCATGGGTTTCACCCCACAACCCAAATTGTGCCAAATGCTAAGCTGTTTGGCATTCTCTGTTCAAAATGTGGGCTCTGGCAGATCCAGTTAGATGAAGAATCCTTGTACACAGACATGGAAAGGGAAGATTCCAGATGTGCCCCATGCAATGCGCTCAAGCAGCACCAAACAGAGGAACTGTTGCATTTATACGAGGTCCCTAATCTCCCATGGTCATTCACAGCAGCTGACATCTTCGAGTGGAACAGCAAACAACCCCTCTTCTTAGTTGATTGGTATTCTGGATGGTTCGAACTCGACTGCCTGCCAAACATGACGAGCTCACACAGTAATCATCAAGCTCAAGAGACACTTTGTCACACACAGCGTACCACAGAGACTCATCACAGACGTCGCTCGCTAATTTGTTTCCAACGAATTTCAAACATTTGCACACACTTTGAGCATTTCATGAGTAGCCCCCTATAACCTCAGTTAGACGGTCTGGCGGAACCAGCGATACGCTCAGCTAAGCATCATCGAGAGAAATGTGCACTGGATCACACAGGCTACTTTGCTGTGCTCCTCAGCCTGAGAAGACTACCACACCAGGGCCTACCCTCGGCAGTACAACTCTTTCAGGCACACCAGGAACATGATTCCTACTGCGAAGGCTCTGCTGCAGTCCAAACCTGAAAGCAGCGTGAATGATGCCCTCATGAAACGCAGACTGAGAAGCAAAACGTACGTTGATTGAGATGTCCACGGGCTCGGTCCTCTAACACCTGGTCAAACAGTCAGGATTCAGAGCACCATGTGGCCATGGCCAGTTGGCGGTTGGTCACAGCCATGCCCTTCCAACCGAAGAGTTACGTGGTGACCACAGACAGAACCCCCTATGTACGCAACCGCCGACATCTCCTGCAGGTATCAGAACCAGCACCAACAGGTACCATGGCACTCCAGCCATCCCGCATACAGAACAGGCCCCCTACAACAGTGGACATGCAGACTCCTCCAGAGGACAACGCAGTGAGCCCTGCACCCACCGAACACACTGACAGAATGCTCGAGGTCATCCTCACCAAGAATATCAGCCTGAAAAGGCTACAACACCACCCACCGGCATAACCACATGCTCAGGGCATCTGAGAAAACCAAGGACAAGGTTCCAGGACTACATTACCATCTGGTCTAGAGCTGGCCTTCGCATCTCATCTTCCTGCATTGAACATCTAGCTGGTTGGTGCATAGCGATGAGCTATGCACCAACTGCAACAGCTTTATCCGTGCCTCGCAAAATGTAAATGGTTATGCATTGTTCTCCTGTTTAATTTGTATGTTATGAAATGGTTTGTACACTGTTTGTGTTCACACACACTGTTACATCTCATGCCACCAGTTGTCCCAACTAAACAAGGAAGATGTATACGAATGGGGGTCACATGATGCAGCTACAAAATGGGTCACGTGTCAGGAGCGTGAGAGTTCTCCCCGGAGCACGGGCAGAGCACAAGCATAGAGTGGCTGCTTAGCTAGTGAATAAATTGTTGCTCGTTACAAGTCCTTGTGGTCAGTGTTTTGGGAACCCTACGCATTTACACCTCCCACCAGTTCCCTCTTTTCCCACCCACTTTCTTTCTCTCCCTCATCACGCTCTCCTCCTTCCCCCTCCCTCAACACATTCTCTTGCCTTTCCTCCCTCTCTTATCCCATATTATTTCTTCTTCCTCACCTTCTCCTCCCACACACTCTCTTCCCTCTCTCACCACAACCCTCTCTTTCTCCTTCCTACACCCCTCTATTTCCTCCTACTCCCCTCCCCTCCTCTCCTATACCCCTTCCCTCCCTCTCCCCCTTTCTCCATTCCTTTCCCTCCATCCCTCTCTTCCTTCCTTCCCACACCCCCTCGTATCCCCCTCTTTGTCCACTATCCCCACTTCCCTCTTTACCGCCCTCTCCTCCCACTTTCTCCTTTCTCCAACACTCTCTCTTCCCCCACCCCTCTCTTGTCCCATCTTTGACCCCTTCCCCATTCCCCCTCCCTACCACTCCCAAACCGCCCCTTCACCCTTCCTCCTCTTTCCCCTCTCTTTCCCCTTACCCAGTCCCCTTATCCCCTTCCCCTTTACCTTTAGCCCCCTCCCCACATGTCCACCCCTTCCCTCAGTCACTCCTCTTCCCCCCCCATTCCCCATCTTCTCCCTTCCCCCTTTGCTTTTTCCTCTCCCCTTCCCTCTTTCCTTCCACCATCACTTCACCATTTCCATTTCTCCGTCTTTCCCCTCTTCCCTACCTCCTCTTTCCCTCTCTCCCCCTTGTTCCCCTTTTATTTCCCCACCCTTTCCCCCACTTGCCCATGTCTTGCCCCACGCCCGCTTCTCCCCTCTTACCACCTGTTCCCCTTCCACTTCCCCACTCCCCCTCTTTCCTCACACCCCCTCCCCTCTTTCCTCCCCATCTCCTCCCCACCATCATCTTCTTCCTTCCCACACCCCCATACCCCTACCCAATCAATTTTGGTTCATCTATCTTTTTATTTTAACTTTTATAAAAATTAGAGAGAGGCTGTCTCCACCTTGAGACACCCTCACCCGCACTTCAAAAGAAACCTTGCTCCTTAATTAATCTGGCCAGTAATTGGTCGATGTAGGGAAAATCACAGACAAGTGGCTGGTTTCCACACAGTTTCTAGCACCCATTTGATCCGAACAGCAAGTCTCGAAGCCCATGGGAACAATCCTGCTCTTTAGCTCTGCTCTACAGATGCTGCCTGAAATACAGAATGTTTTCAGCAATTGTGGTTTATATTTTGGATTTCCAGTATCATTTTACTTTTGGTAAATTCATTGCTGGCCATCTGGTACTTTTGAGAAAGTTTTGAAAGCATTTTCTCTCGTTTTCATTCGGGGGAAAGGCCACCCTGGGATTGAAGCATGGGGCTAACAGCCAACGATTATGTGATACAGCCGTGAGAAGATTGATACAAAATTACAAATGGACAAATAGTTTTCAAGCGGCCTATTCATACGTGAGATATTTTTGTTGTTTAGTTATTTATTACATTTGCTGAATTTAGACCAATACTCGTGTGCTAACCAGGACAAGGACAGTGAATGACACTGGAATGTCTGAACAGGCATTTGTTTAGCTTCAGGGCAGTTGCCGTGGTATTCATCTTTGCAATTGTCAGGTAGGGGACATCCCAAACTATGTTTAAGTGTGTCATTGCGGTCCAGAGGTCTGTGGACAAACAAACATAGTGCTGGTTGACAAACAGGTAAATTAAACATGTTAAAAAAAACACAAGGTGACAATTTAGGAAGAACTGCTCCAAACTCGCGCTGAATCTTTCTACAGATAGGGATTCATTTTAACCTTGCTCGTCATCTGACTGGTAGGAACGTTGCTTTTGCACACCATTTGCTATGACTGTTGGCTAGAATGGGCAGACAGGAATTTAAAACCAGCACTGGACTCAATTGCAAAAATATTTGAATTGTTCCCTGCTTTACAAAACTATCCCTGATTGCTAGCCTGCAGCTACAGTGTAACCTTGCTGGTAAGTAATAAAGGTCAAGTTGCCATAGTCCCAGATTACACATTCCCCTTTGAGGGGGAGAGCTAACTGATGGTGATTTAACCTGAGGATCACCACACCTCAGGCGAGGGGGGCAAGGTTGAGAAGGCGGGCCTTCATGAATAACCTTAGCTGGTACAGGAACCCGCACTGCTGGCCTTGCTCTGTATCGTGAAGCAGTTGTCTAGCCAAGTGAGCTCAACCACTGGTAAGCAATGGGAAGGACACTTTGTTAGAGTTTACAAGGACACTGGGGCAGACCTAGCCAGGAGACGGGCCGAGTTTAATAGAGCGAAAGCAGCTCTTCACAAGAGCAACATGCGTTTTGGTATGCTGTACCCAGCGAAACTCTGGGTCACATACCAAGAAAGAGAATACTTCTTCACAGCCCCCGCCGAAGCAAACAGGTTTGTCAAGGAACATGGGCTGGAAAACCAACAGTTAGGGTAGAAATAAGGGGCCCCTGGCAAGGGGCACCATCACGCCGATGGGGGGGGGGGGGGGGGGGGGGGGGAAGAGGGGCGAGGCAACGCCAGGCCCCGCTGCCCCCACCCCCGCCACAACGAGCGCATTCTGAACAAAAAGCAAACCACTACACGAGGGACCGTTTCAGGTGGGAGACCAGGCCCCAGCACAAGGGAAGGAGAGTGGCAGAGAAGGGAGAGGAAGTGAGAGGAGTGCAGGGTAGGATGGGGGAAGAGCGGGCAGAAAACCGCAGAGGCCGGGCAGAGGAGAAGCGAGACAGTAACTCCCGAGAGGGGGGCCACCGCACGAGCAGGAAAGCTAGCGCCGGGGGCATGCAACAAAGAAGGGCCGCAGTGCGCCCCCAACAGGAGGGATGCGCCAGGCAGGAGGGGGGGGACACACCACTCAACAGAGGCGGGAGAGCAAATGGGGATAGGAACAGGAGAAAGAGGGATGAAGGAGGGGTATACGGGAGAGGGGGAAGAAGTGGGGGGGAGAGACCAGGGGGGGTGGGGGGGGGGAGGGAGGGAGACACAGGGAGGGAGAGACCAGTGGGGGGAGACAGGGAAGGAGGGACAAACAAGGGTAGAAAAGGAATAGCAATTGGGCTACAAAATGCCACAACCAAGGGCTCGGAACAAGGAATCGCTGCAAGCATCCACCCAGTACGGTCTCTGGGTGAAGGGAGACCCCAGAGTGCAGGGGACTACCCGCATGATGGACGCACAGTGGGCGGCCATGTCGGGTGCCCCCTGGACAAAGGGAAACCCCAGAGCGCAGGGACCCGACCGCAAGGAGAGAGCAGTGACAGCGGCCATCCTGGACAGCCTCTAACAAAGGGAAACCCCGGAGGTAAGTATGATTAATCCCACAGGAGCGAGGAGACAGAAGCCCCCCACTAGGATAATCACCTGGAACGTAGGGGGACTCAACTACCCAGTGAAAAGATCCAGAGTCCTCTCCCACCTAAGAAATATGAAGGCCAACATAGTCTTCCTCCAAGAGACACACCTGAGAGAGCAGGACCGACTGCGGGAAAGAAAGGGCTGAGTGGGACAAGCCTACCATTCCTGCTATGGACAAGGGCCAGGGGGGTGGCAATACTGATCAGCAAGAGGACGATGTTTAGGGCGACGAAGACGGTTACGGACCCAGGGGCACGGTACGTCACGTTCAGGGGGGGCCCTGGATCATACACCGGTAATACTAGTTAACGTGTACACGCCCAACTGGGACAACACGAGCTTCATCAAGAAGACCATGGCAGAAATCCCTGACATAACGATGTACCGACTAATCATGGGGGGGGGCGGGGACTTCAACTGTGTACAGGATCCAACGACAGACAAATCAAACCCCAAAACGGGGAAAACCTCAAGCATGGCAAGGGAACTCGGTCACTTTATGGAACAGATGGGAGCGGTGGACCCCTGGAGGTTCACCCACCCAGGGGAGAAGGAATTCTCCTTCTTCTCTCCAGTACACAACGTATACACCAGAATTGATTTCTTTGTGATGGGAAAACGGTGCTTCCGGGGATAGACAAAGTGGAATACTCCGCAATTGTGATATCAGACCACGCTCCACATTACATGGACGTGAGGCTGGAGACGGGCAGGGCCCAATGCCCCACATGGAGGTTGGACGTTGCCCTACTAGCTGACAAGGCCTTCAACAAAAAGATATCGCGGGCCATAGCAGAATACACGGAGAACAACCAGAACGGGGAGGTCTCACCCTCCACGTCCTGGGAAGCGCTAAAGGCCGTACTAAGAGTGGAAATCATCGCTTTCAAAGCGCGAAGAAATAGGGAGGAAAGGGCGGCTAGGCAGCAGCTGGTCAACTCCATTATGGAGGTAGACCGTAAATGCTCCGAGGCCCCGACTTTGATCAAAGGAACTTTGATCTGCTCTCCACCAGGGAAGCAGTGCACCAACTCCGCCAGGCACGTGGGACCCTATACGAACACGGAGACAAAGCCAGCCGCCTGTTGGCACACCAGCTGAAAACGGAGCCACCAGAGAAATTGCACAAATCAGGGATACCAGAGGCGCATTCGAAACGGAACCAGAAAAGATCAACAAAACCTTCAAGGCCTTCTACCAAAAGCTGTACACCTCAGAGCCCCCAATGTTGGAGTTCAGGATGAAACGGTTCCTTGATGGACTGGACATACCAGTCATGGGGGAGGGCAGAAAACGGGGCTGGAAGCACCACTAGCACTGGGAGAGATCATGGACAGCATTAGCTCCATGCAGGCGGGGAAGGCGCTGGGACCAGACAGGTTCCCGGCGGACTTCTACAAAAAACCTGCGGGAGATGTACACAGACTCGCTAGCTAGGGGCACACTGCCACCCACGCTAGCACAGGCCTCAATCTCGCTGATACCTAAGAAATGTGGGTCATACAGAACCATCTCACTGCTGAACGCAGATACCAAAATACTGGTCAAAATCCTAGCCAAAAGGCGAGAAGACTGCGTACCAGAGGTGGCCGCAGAGGACCAGACGGGCTTTGTCAAAGGTAGACAGCTTACCTCAAACATCAGGCACCTGTTGAACATGTTAATGACCCCCTCCGGGGAGAGAGTACCAGAGATGATTGTCTCCCTAGATGCAGAAAAGGCCTTCGACAGGATCAAATGGAAATACCTCATAGAGATACTGGAGCTGTTCGGGCTTGTAACAGGGTTCACCTCCTGGGTAAAGCTCCTATACAACGCTCCCATGGCGAGCGTACGGACCAACAACACCAACTCCCGATACTTCCAGCTGCACAGGGGCACCAGACAAGGATGCCCACTGTCCCCGCTGCTGTTTGCCCCCAGCGATCGAACCACTAGCAATCGTGCTCAGAGCAACAAAACGCTGGAGGAGGATCCAAAGGGGCGGCAGAGAGCACAGAGTCTCACTCTATGCAGATGACCTGCTCCTCTACATTTCGGACCCACAGAGCAGCATGGACGGAATCATTGCGCTCCTGAAAGAGTTTGGCGCCTTCTCGGGCTACAGACTCAACATGAGCAAAAGCGAGATCTTCCCGGTACACCCACAAGTAGGTGGGGCAGCAGTAACAGGACTACCGTTTAAACAAGCCCGACACAAATTCCACTACCTGGGGATCCAAATAGCCCATGACTGGAAAGGGATCCACAAATGGAACCTCACCAGTCTGACGGAGGAAGTAAAAAAGGACCTGCAAAGATGGAACACACTCCCTCTCTCCGTCGCGGGGAGAGTCCAGACGATCAAAATGAATGTACTGCCCAGGTACCTCTTCCTACTTAGATTCATTCCGATCTACATCCCCAAGGCATTTTTCAAAGCATTAGACAAACTAATCATGGCGCTCGTATGGGCGGGGGGGAAGAATGCGAAGATCCCAAAGAAGGTCTTACAAAAAACAAAATCCAGGGGGGAGCAGCCCTCCCAAACCTACAATTCTACCACTGGGCGGCGACGGCCGAGCGAATAAGGGGGTGGATCAAGGAGCCAGAAGCCGAGTGGCTGCGCGCGGAAGAGGCCTCCTGCATAGGGACCTCCCTCCGGGCCCTCGCCACGGCAGCACTCCCATTCCCACCCAAAAAACACTCCAGTAGCCCGGTGGTGATAGCCACCCTCTAGTCCTGGAGCCAACTACGGCAGCAATTTGGCCTGACCAAAATGTCAGACAAAGCTCCCGTCTGCAACAACCATAGATTCACACCAGCGCTGACTGATGCCTTCAAAAAGTGGGGACAGGTCAGAGGGACACTCTCAGTCAGGGACCTATACATGGACGGCAGGATCGCAACACTGGACGAACTGACAGAGAAACTCCAGCTAGCCAGGGGGAACGAGCTAAGGTACCTGCAACTCAAAAATTTCCTACGAAAGGAGACAAGGACGTACCCACAACCGCCACGACAGACATTACTGGACGCAAGCTCAATAAAGGAAACTGTAGCGACATGTATGATCAACTGGTAGAAAGGGCCCACACTGTACTGGACGCAACCAGAAAGAAATGGGAGGACGATCTGGGGATTTAAATAGGGTGGGGACTCTGGAGCGAAGCACTGTATAGGGTCAGCTCCACCTCCACGTGCGCAAGGCTCAGCCTGACGCAACTAAAAGTGGTACATAGAGCCCACTTAACAAGAACCCGTATTTGTAGATTCTTCCTGGAGGTGTAGGATAGATGTGAATGGTGCCAAGGAGGCCCGACCAACCACGCCCACATGTTCTGGTCTTGCCCCAGACTTGTGGGGTACTGGACAGCCTTCTTCGAGGCAATGTCCAAAGTGGTGGGGATGAGAGTGTAGCCATGCCCGAAAGTGGCGGTCTTCGGGGTTTCAGACCAGCCAGATCTATCCCTGGGGAAGAGGGCGGGCACCCTTGCCGTTGCCTCCCTGATCGCCCGCCGTAGAATCCTGTTTGGCTGGCGGTCAGCAGCACCACACAAAGCTGCAGACTGGCTGTCCGACCTCTCGGAATCTCTCCAAATGGAGAAAATCAAATTTGCCATCCGAGGGTCAGACGACGGCTTCCACAGAACGTGGGAGCCATTCATCCAATTGTTCCGGGACCTGTTTGTGGCCAAAGAACAAGCAGAAGAATAGCCAGGTAGCCAAGAATCAGGGGAAGGTAGCCAAAGCATGAGAGGGAGAGATAGACCGGGAGGGGGAGGGGGGGGGGGTGCACAGCAAAATCTAAGAGGAAAGAAAGGCGAACCACAGGAGGGGGGGGGAGGGGGGGTGGAAGAGGGAAGAGACAGGGAACAATAGAGGACAACCAGGGAGGTGGGGGGGGGGGCAGGGAAATGATAGCCGGAATGAGGGCACGGGAAACGATAACAAACTTGGCATCCACAGTAACAGAGAACAAGGAGAAAACAGGCGAAAGACGGGAGGAACGGCTGAAGCGGAGGTGAGCACGAGAATTAATTGACTTAATACAAAAAGCATAATGTTAATATTTCACCCGAAAATGAAAAATAAATTGTGCGTTATGGATTGATTTCATTACGTAGCTTGACTTCTTAGATCACGAGGAAAGCAACTGGCCAAAAATAAATAAGAGGAGAAGAAACAGAGACTTAGCAGGAAAACAAAACACTTCCTGTAGATACCATGGATAAATATTCCATCACCTTACAGTCTTCAGACCCCATCATAACTCAAAGTAGCAAAAAGCAATGAAAGTACTTAGCCAATCTCTTGGAGCAAGAGAGGGAGAGAGAAAAAGAATAGGGAACTACAGGCTAGTTAGCCTGGCATCAGTCGTTGGGAAAATCATGGAATATTGGATCAAGAAATCTTATCAAAGGCACTTAGAGAATAATAATATAATCAGAGAGAGTGAACATGGTTTTATAAAAGGGAAATCATATTTCACAGCATCACAGAATCTTTACAGTGCAGAAAGAGGCCATTGGCCCCATCAAATCTGCACCAGCTCACTGAGAGAGCTATCTAAACCCACTACCCTGCCTTATCTCCGTAACCTTGCACATTCTTTATTTTCAGATAGCAATCCTTTTGAATACCTCGATCGAACCTGTCTCAGCCACTCTTTCAGGAAGTTCGTTCCAGACTCCAACCATCCTCTGGGTGAAAAGAATTGGCATATTTATTAGAAATTATTAGAGGATGCAACCAGTAGGGTAGATAAACGGGAGCATGTAGATGTAGCCTAGGCTTTCAAATTTGATAAGACACCACAATAATGGTTAGCATGCAATGTAAGGGCTAATGGAGTTGGTATGATTAGCATAGATGGGGGATCTGTTAATGGATAGGAGGCAGAGAATAAAGATAGGCCTTTTCAAATGGCAGGCTGTAGCTAGTGGAGTGATGCAAGGATCAGTGTTAGGGCCTCAGCTATTTATAATCTATATATTAGTGACAGATGCAAAGAGACCAGGAGCATTATATCCAAATTTCTAATGATACAAAGTTGTTGGGAATGTAAGCTGTGAGGAGGACACAGGCAGGCTGCAAAAGAAATAGGCACGTTAAGTGAGTGGGCAACAATGTGGCAATTGGAGTGTAATGAGGTGAAGTGCGAGTTATTCACTTTGTTCACAAAGATAGAAAAGCTGGCTTTTAAAAAAATATCTGCAATACCTTAAAAGTCTTGGGGCCGGATTCTCCATTTCAGAGACTAAGTGCTGACGGTGGGACTGAATCGCGTGGGTTCTATGGCCCCGAAAGCAGCACCGGTCCCAGAGCGATTCAGGACATCCTAATGGGCTAGCACAGGTGCCACATGGAACTAGTGCAATTCCAATGGACGCTGACATGTGATTCGTTGGGGTCAGGATTGGCACTGGAGAGCCTGACAAGCAGAAGCTGCATATCGGCACTCCACTCCCCACACACCCGTATCCCAGCCAAGAAGATGGCACTGGTTGTGCTGGAGCATGCCCATCCCATTGATGGGTCGGCTGGGGCTGGAGAGTAGCTGGAGGGTGGCCTTGGGGGGAACCCATACGACCCGTGGCGCTAAGTTCACAGTGGGCAGTCAGCAACGTGCACAGCCGCATGGCTGCCTTGCAGGCTGCGGCAATGTTGGTCCTTGCTCGTCCATCCTGACCCCACAACCCACCTCCTGGTCGCCCCCCCCCCCCCCCCACCCCCCCCCCCCCACCCCCCATCCCCCGCTACTTCCCCTAGCCCTGGCAGAAGGTCCCAGCCAGTGACACAATTGTCACCACTCTATAGAGATTTTCCATGATCTGCCTGGCAGGTGGTAAAAGCAGATTCAATGGAATGGATATATTTGAAATGGGAACATTTGCAGGTCTATGGGGGAAGTGTAGGAATGTGGGACTAATTTGGATTGCTTCCTCCAAGAGTCAATGCAGGCAGAATGGGTTGAATGGCCTCCTTCTGTGTCCTACATTTCCATTTGTCTTCATGTTACTGCACATAAACAGGAAAAATAAGCCTGGATGGGTGCACTGGACAGTGTACGATTGACTGTAATGATTCTCTTTGTTTGCTCTGACTATTTGCTGTTTGCTGTCGAAATCACCCTGCTTTTCTCGGGAAATGATGCTTTAGTTAATGGAGCCAATGTCTAGAAAGGTGAAAGGAGGATTCTTTGGCTGCATTGGTGATGCCAATTGCTGGCCAAAGTATCCATTGACACCACTGAGTCAGCCAGTGTATGAGTGGTGAGGCAGGTCTTACTGCAGCACTCACTGTCAATTTGCAGCAGTTTGCCGAATCTGTTATTTTTTTCTAAGAATTTCTATGAACAACAGCAAACAGGATTTGTGACTACAGCCAGGCCTCCCACTGAAAGCCGGTTGATTACCAGAGCAAGGTGCAGGGATGGGGGCGGGTGGGGGGAAAGAGTTACCTACAGATTATGTCCACAAGAGCCCCAGCCCTTGACACAGCAGGGTGGAACGCAGCTTCGATTGACAGGGGAATTATTCAACCGTCTCCATTCTGACTGTAATAGGGGCGTCACTGTATATAGCCAGTGACGGTGGCTTCAATCGAGGGGCTCCTGGCCTCCGCAACGAAGCCATCTCGTAATAGGTGGAGGAACCGATTGCATTAAAAAGCACATTCACATGGAAAGGAAAAGGAGTTACAGCATCTTGCAACCATTGCTGAAGCTGAAAAAATCCTTTCCCGCTTCAAAAAGCCAAAAATAGAAGCTGGAGTGACAGTGTATTTGGGGAGCAGTTCGCCTCTGTACTGCACCTGCTGCTGGAGCAGGAAATCTGGCTGCACAGCACTGTGATGTTTACTTTCATGTCATAGAATCATAGAATTTACAGTGCTGAAGTAGGCCATTCGGCCCATCGAGTCTGCACTGGCTCTTAGAAAGAGCACCCTACCAAAGCCCAAACATCCACCCTATTCCCATAACCCAGTAACCCCACCCAACACTAAAGGCAATTTTGGACACTAAGGGCAATTTCGCATGGCCAATCCACCTAACCTACACATCTTTGGACTATGGTGGGCAGCATGGTGGCGCAGTGGGTTAGCACTGCGGCCTCACGGCGCCGAGGTGCCAGGGTCCATCCCGGCTCTGGGTCACTGTCCGTGTGGAGTTTGCACATTCTCCCGCGTTTGCGTGGGTTTTGCCCCCACAACCCAAAAATGTGCAAGCTAGGTGGATTGGCCACACTAAATTGTCCCTTAATTGGAAAAAATGAATTGGATATTAAAAAAAAAAATACTTGAAAAAAAATCTTTGGACTGTGGGAGGAAACCGGAACATCCGGAGGAAACCCACGCACACACGGGGAGAACATGCAGACTCCGCACAGACAGTGAACCAAGCCGGGAATCAAACCTGGGACCCTGGAGCTGTGAAGCAATTGTGCTAACCACCATGCTACCGTGCTGTCATTTAACTGCTGTACCCTTTTCAGTTGCATTTAAGTATAACGAACTGAAAACATATTGTAATTTAGCTGCAATGATATTCAGGATGTGTCAATTTTTAAAAAAAATTAATTCTCAGGACAATTCACTAAGGGGTGCAGTTTAAGTATAAGGGATCTCCCATTAAAACAGAGATGAGAAGAATGTTTTTTTCTCTCAGATGGTCTTTGGAACTCCCCCAGAGAGCGGTGGAGGCAGGATCAATGAAAGGCGGAGCAAAATAGATCCTTGACTAACAATGGAGTAAAATGGGCAGGCAGATTGTGGGAGTTGAGGTCACAATCAGATCAACCCTGACCTTATCAGGTGGCGGAGCAGGCTCGAGGGGCCTACTCCTAATATGAATGATCAAAAGTTGACATTTTGTGGATTATTTATTTACCTATTGTCCATCCCAATACAACATTCCAGGGGGCCAGTTGAGAGTTAAACACATTAATGTGGGTCTGGAATCACAAGGCCAAGCCAGATAGGTTTCCCTTCCTGAAGGACCATTAGTGAACCACTATTGCTGAGTCTGCACATCCTCCCCGTGTGTGCGTGGGTTTCCTCTGGGTGCTCCGGTTTCCTCCCACAGTCCAAAGATGTGCAGGTTAGGTGGATTGGCCATGATAAATTGCCCTTAGTGTCCAAAATTGCCCTTAGTGTTGGGTGGGGTTACTGGGTTATGGGGATAGGGTGGAGGTGTTGACCTTGGGTAGGGTGCTCTTTCCAAGAGCCGGTGCAGACTCGATGGGCTGAATGGCCTCCTTCTGCACTGTAAATTCTATGTTAAAAAAAACATGCGATCCCACTCACACCACTGACAATAGGTGACACATCAGAATCAGGGACCCAGAAGGCGGATGGTCTGAGTCAGCCACGGTGATCAGGCAGTAGGCACCGCGGTCCTACATTGTCAAATCGTCTGCGGGAGTACTTTTTCGGCGTAACCACCGGATCTATTAGAGATTTGACCTACGACGCCAGTATTTCCCACACTGGACTTGACCGAGTCCATTTGTCCACAGGACGTTCCTCCCCACACAACGCCAGACAGTACTCTTGATGACGTCAAACCATCATCCCTACTACCACCGTTAAGACGCTCCAGCAGAAGCCGTAAGGCACCCGACTGGCTAGATTTGTAACAACACTTCAACACACGCACAAGACGAATATGGACATTTCTCACGCTGGACTCACAACACAGTTACTAGTTTCTGTATTACTTTTATCATTTTCAAAGTGTGCAGATTTGCATCTTCTCACAACTTGTTATGTACAGTTTTCTTGAGGCCAGTCTAGAAAACATGTCCAATAAAAGGGGGGGGAGGAGCTAGTGATCTGTACATCTGTACATACATCTGCACACATACCAGGGACTACAGACTGATGTAACAGCCACAGCATCACTAGAGGGTAGCATCAGAGACGGGTATAAAGGGTCGAGCCCAAGGGAGGATTTGCCTCTTTCAGAAGCACAGGGCTAGTGAGCAGCAGCGGACAGAGACAGCTCAGCATAGGCAGTTTACCGTAGCTTCACTGGTCATACCTCTTGGCTGTATTATATCTAAGTAAGCTCTGGAAACAGAACAAACACATTGAATAAAGTATTTGTGTTAACTGGAAGTCTACAATCTTTATTCAGACTTAGAGAATAACATAAAGAGCAGGTCCCAGTGGATGAGGTAAAGACCAGGTGGGAGGAGGAACTAGGACCCCATTTGGAGGAAGTGGTATGGAGTGAGTCCCTACATAGGGCAAATGCTGCATCATCCTGGGTGAGGCTAAGCTTGTTACAACTTAAGGTTTAGGACACATCTCATCAAGGCCAAGATGAGTAGATTCTTCAAGGAGGTCGAGGATAACTGTGACCGGTGCTCGAGTGGGCCTGCTCACCATCCGCTCATGTTCTGGTCCTGCCCCAAATTGGTTGGCTATTGGAGGTCCTTTTTCTGGACGGTATAGATAGTCCTGAAGCTTGACTTAGAACCCTGCCCATTAGTCACTATATTTGGAGTGTCAGACCAACCAGAACTGAGAATAGGGGCAGGGGTGGATGCTCTGGCATTCTCATCGCTGTTGGCACGGCGACAAATACTGCTGAGCTGGAGGCAGTCGACGCTACTCGGTGCCGAATCATGGCTGGGTGACCTGATCCAATCCCTGGATCTCGAGCAGGTCAAGTTTACGATAAGAGGGTCGATTGACGGGTTCTACTCTAGATGGCGGCCGTTCATTTTGCACTTTGAAGAATTGGTCACTGTAAGCTTTTAGTGGAGGGGTAAGAGAGGGGGGGGGGGGGGCGAAGGTCACTGAGGGGGCTGATTATTCGGGGCAAAATGCTATTTATAACTAAACAAAAATAAAATCAAATAAAAATGCTGCCCTGTCACAGAAATAAAGAGGCAGTGGAAAAGATCATTTGGTCAAGGTACAAATGAGGAGCTATATGAACACATTGCAAATGTACAGATTAAAAGCAGAATTTTAACCGATGATGAACAGATGGATGAGATAAGTGAGGGGTTGGATGAGATCGGCTCTCAACAAGAACTCCTGCTGAACCACTGGCATACAAGAACTGCTTATAAATTAACCATAGCTATTAAAGAGGAATTAAACTGAAATGCCAACATCAATCCTTTGATTATATTATTCACCTCCCTCTCCACTTAATTAAGGTTTTATTTTCATGTTTTTTCATCTATCTGTTTCTAATATTCCATACATACTTAATTTGATTGATTCAGTCTCTGTGCTAGAATTTTAGATACATTCTGCTATCATGTAATTATACCTTCTGGATGGTGTGGCAACAGTTTGAATTACTTAAATTACCTCATGGTAACAAAGTTCTGCAGAAGAACAGCCAAAGGTTTCCAGGGAACAAAATTCCAGGATAGGCATTCCATTGGGAAAAGTGCAATGGAATGGACATTATGGGCTTGCTCCAATGGCCACGCTGCGCCAGTAAAGCAACCTGCTGCGGCACAGCATGGTCGATGAAAGCCGGGAGACCCCGCTCCCGGGATCTAGCCGAATCGCAACACCTCGTGAGATCCAACCCTCACTTTTGGCAAATCTGCATATTAGAGCATACTAGTCTGACTCTAACGTGCAGATTCTCAAGGTACCTGAGGCTTTGGGAGTCATCTACTTTGCCTCAGAGACCTTGGGCGAGCACTGTTCAGCAACCTTGGGCGAGCACTGTTCAGCACTGGTCCCCACAAATGGATAAATAAAGTCCAGGACTACGAGCTGAGGGACGCACTCAAGTTTGGGGCAGCTGCCACCAAGGCGCAATGGGGAAAGACCACTGTGTAAGGTCTTACCAGCAAATGTACACTGAGGGGCGGGTAACAGTGTAAACCCCCTTCGGTCTGGGTCATTAACACTCCAATGTATAAAAGAAACATTACGAAGTCTTACAACACCAGGTTAAAGTCCAACAGGTTTGTTTCGATGTCACTAGCTTTCGGAGCGCTGCTCCTTCCTCAGATGAATGAAGAGGTCTGTTTAACACTTTAACCTGGTGTTGTAAGACTTCGTACTGTGCTCACCCCAGTCCAACGCCGGCATCTCCACATAAAAGAAACATGACAATGTAAATGTTTAAGAAGGAATTGTAACGTAAAGAGGGTTATAGAATTATAGAACTTACAGTGCAGAAGGAGGCCATTCAGCCCATCGAGTCTGCACCAGCTCTTGGAAAGAGCACCCGACCCAAGGTCAACACCTCCACACCCTATCCCCATAACCCAGTAACTCCACCCAACACTAAGGGCAATTTTGGACACTAAGGGCAATTTAGCATGGCCAATCCACCTAACCTGCACATCTTTGGACTGTGGGAGGAAACCGGAGCACCCGGAGGAAACCCACGCACACACGGGGAGGATGTGCAGACTCCGCACAGACAGTGACCCAAGCCGGAATCGAACCTGGGACCCTGGAGCTGTGAAACAATTGTGCTATCCACATTGCTACCGTGCTGTGTGTAAGGTTCTCAAAATTGAATGGAAGAAAGTCAAGGGAATGTGTAACTCTGATTGAAATGTACAGTAATTCGAAATGTTCTGTAATGTTTATGACAGATTTTATGAATAAAGTATATTTTTTGAAAAAAAAAACTGGGGCGTCATTCTCCGACCCCCCGCCAGGTCGGAGAATGGCCGTTGGCCGCCGTGAATCCCGCTCCCGCCCCCGCCGAAGTCTCCGCTCCCGGAGATTGGGCAGGGGCGGGAATCCGGCCGCGCCGGTTGGCAGGACCCCCCGCTGGATTCTCCGGCCCGGATGGGCCGAAGTCCCGCCCAGGAATTGCCTGTCCCGCCGACGTAAATCAAACCTGGTATTTACCGGCGGGACCAGGCGGCGTGGGCGGGCTCCGGGGTCCTGGGGGGGGCGCGGGGCGATCTGACCCCGGGGGGTGCCCCCACGGTGGCCTGGCCCGCGATCGGGGCCCACCGATCCGCGGGCGGGCCTGTGCCGTGGGGGCACTCTTTCCCTTCCGCCTCCGCTACGGCCTCCACCATGGCGGAGGCGGAAGAGACTCTCCCCACTGCGCATGCGCGGGAAACTGACAGCGGCCGCTGACGCTCCCGCGCATGCGCTGGGAAACTGACAGCGGCCGCTGACGCTCCCGCGCATGCTCCGCATTTCCGCGCCAGCTGGCGGGGCAACAAACGCCATTTCCGCCAGCTGGCGGGGCGGAAATCCCTCCGGCGTCGGCCTAGCCCCTCAATGTTGGGGCTAGGCCGCCAAAGATGCGGAGACTTCCGCACCTTTTTGCCGGCGCGATGCCCGTCTGATTGGCGCCGGCTTTGGCGCCAGTCGGCGGGCATCCCGCCGTTGGGGGAGAATTTCGCCCCTGGTCTCCACAAATGTGAACCAGATGGCACGGCACACTTGGGGGTCTCCCAGGGGATTGGGGGACCCCACCTGCATGACCTTTGGGCAGGATGGTGCCCTGGCATGGCTGGTACTACCCAAATACCCTCACAGCGCCACCTTGGTGCCAGCCTGTAACTGCCAAGGCTCTACTAGCTGGCATACGCACTGCCAGGTTGGAACTGCCAAGGGTGCACTTCTTGTGTGTGTGTGATTGGTCCAGGGGTGCCTTGTGGGGGTGCATTCAGGCTTGGGGGGGGGGGGGGGAAGGTCGGGGATCGTTTTGGGGGCCTCAGATATCAATTAATGATGGCATCTTGATCTCTCGCTACACTGGGGAGTTCCAGTGAGTGAAGTTCTCCAGTGCAGTAAGTGAGGTTATGTGCGGCATCGGCCGCGGGGTCCCTGTTCAGACCCTTCACACAACGTGAATCGTTTTGAATAGCCATGTGTTTCTCGGCACTGCAAGCGCAGTGAAACATGCGGCTAAACGCGCTCACTGGGGGCTTTGTTCCCTTTGGGAGAAATGCGCCCTATGTCCACTCATACCCCTGACAGCTAAGCTCATCCTAAACCGTGAGGAAAGAGTCACTAACATAATGAGGGTGAGCACCAAAGGGTATATAGCAAATAGAATCCTCAGTCATGCCTTCTTGATATAAAAGGGTGGCGAAGTTCCCCCATTAGTCCATCACCCGCACAACATAAATTTAAAGCGATATGTCATAGGTGGTAGAAACATGGAAAAAAAATTAGGTTCTGCCAAAAATTCCTGCACCAACCTCACCAACCTCCCCCAGGTTCTTTGTGAAAATGGACGCCATTCTCAGTTCAGATCTTGCTTCCATCTTTTCTTTAACTGCCTGCAGCTTAGAAATCTATTACTTTGCCTTTACTATTACTCAGAATCAGGTAGCTCAGCGTTGCCACTGCGGTTGCAGGTCAGGTAAAATATTTATTTTAAAGACTTCTGGAATGTTCCCTGCCTCTCTGGTGCCATCATGTGGTTTTCTTCAGAATTATCTTTTGTCCATTTGTAAATTTACTAGTGGGTACATTTTTTTGTTTTTTGTTTTTAGCTCTGGGAACTTCACAACTTGGAGGTTAATGTGTTTCTCAAAGGCTTTTAATATTCAAACAAAGCTGGTTGAGGTTTCATCAATGCTGGTGCATTAGGATGATGTCACCAGCAAGTTCATCAAAAGAGTATAAAAATGTATTAATCAGGACATCTTCTGATTTCTTACTTAATGTTCTGGAGACCTTAATGTTCTCCAGTAATTTAAAAATATTCTTCTCCATGATATCTAATTCTGCATTAGGTTTGACCCTTGCATGAGAAAAAATAGAAGTTCTTAGAAAAGAGTGTGAAGAGTCCCAGAAACAATTAGCAAAAGTGCGATTACAGAATGTGAGCTTGAAGGGTAGTGCAGAGGATTAATGCTCTGCTCAGGAAAAACTGATCAGCATAGAGAATCAGCTTTCACCTACAAAAGATTAGTTTGATAAGGAAAAATGGGACCCATTGAGAATACTAGAATATCGTTCAAAGGAAGTAGAAAACTTGAGAGAGGACTTGAAACCCCCAAGTGATAACTTTGAAGAAACAAGTTCAACAAAATTAGATCTTTAATTAAAACTTGGATGAACTTCAAGCATCAGACGTCTTTAGTAAGCATCATGGAAAATGCCTGGAACAGGAGAAGGAATTGCTAATGCAGCCGAACAGCTGCTCAAAAGCAGAATTAACAACCAAAACTGATGAAATTCTTGAACTTTGATCCAATCTGAACAACATGAAGGATGAGCTGTGCAGTATGTAAGAGAAAATCCAGACTTTGAAAACAGATAAGGAAAAAATGATTGAAAGAGTCTAAGGAGCAGTCAGTGATTCTTGAAAAACATTCTGAAAAGAACTGAATGCACAGGTGGAATCTTGTCAACATGTTAGTTAAACAGGAATGCATTGTAAATATGTCAGATAAAGACTTAGGGGAAGTGTAGTATAAGGGTCTGGCTTAGAAACAGTTTACATCGGACTGGATACGGTAGCGCGTACAAATGTGAGCACAGTAAGAAGTCTTACAACCCCAGGTTGTAAGACTGGGGTTACCCCATCTCTGGATCTGTAAAGATTTAATCACCTGCTAATGCTCGCATTCCAAGCATTGTCTGGCATCTTTGAATCTGTCCATATATATAGGTTTCTGGAGCATACCTCTTCATTCACCTGAGGAAGGAGCAGCGCTCCGAAAGCTAGTGACATCGAAACAAACCTGTTGGACTTTCACCTGGTGTTGTAAGACTTCTTACTGTGCTCACCCCAGTCCAACGCCGGCATCTCCACATCATGGGTACAAATGTACTAGTGATTCATGCTAACACATGAAAGAAGACCTTGTGGTGATCACAAACTATTTGTACATTGTACGAAGTCTTACAGCACCTAGTGACATCGAAACAAACCTGTTGGACTTTAACCTGGTGTTGTAAGACTTCGTACTGTGCTCACCCCAGTCCAACGCCGGCATCTCCACATCATTATTTGTACATTGACTCAGTGGAAGGATTTCCGATTGACAGAAGCCCCACATGTTGAGTTGGGGCCTTTCAGTCAACATGCTGCAATCAATTAAACTGTGTTCCTGAGGGAAGCCTGCTAATTGGGCAAAGGCCATGGTTCTCTGCATCTGAGATGCAAAATCTATGGGGAAATTAATGTGATCCCCCAGACCAGAAAACAGGTCACTAGTTACAGCGCATGTGTCAGAAGATGGCGCCGGAGCGAGGCGTCTCTCTGTGAGCTATCCCCATGTACTTAATGATCTGTTGAGCTGCTCGCAGAAAAATACTATTCACTGTACCTTGGTACACGTGACAATAAACAAATCCAATCCAATCCAATGAAGCTATGTGCTGCTATTTGGGATGTACCAGACAAGTATCCTGAAATTCCCTGGAAAGATCCTGAAGCATTGAAATTCAAAGCAACAGTTAACTTCACAGCCACTGGCAGGTCATGGGGGTCAATGGATTGTGACTCGCAATGTCCATCGACCATGCAACATGTGTCAGTCGTCACCTCCCGACTTCGGCCCTGGCTCTCTGTTATATTGATGTGGGATGTCTTTGTTCTCTACACCTTTCCTTCAGAGAAGTACCTGACTGTCCTGTCTCTCCTTCTCCTCCTTCCTGGTACAGGGCAGCAGCCACCTTCTCCTGACCTTCTGCCCTCTCTCTGGCCTCTGGCTGCTCACGATTACTGTCTTCTATGTGCCTCTATGTGTGAGGGTGCCATGCCCATCTTTTATGTTCCTTCACACAAAGTGCCATGTGCCCTTCTCCAGCACAAAGTTCTTACTGGCACCTGGGTGCACAAGTCAACAGGGGCAAAAAATAATTACCCTACGTCACCAGGAGCTTTACCCTCCTACCTTCTTGGGCAAAAGAAATACAGTTGGAATTTGTTTTGGGCCACTTCTGGGGCTTGAATAAATTTTTAAAGCAAATAAAACACTATTTCCCCAAACCTTGGTTATCCAAAGAAATACACCAAGTTCAGACCAGCTTTCACCAGGCCTACTCTGCACACTTTGGGTTCCGCACTCCTAGGCTACGAAATTCCACTAGGAGTGGAGACAATTGATGATTTAAATGGTTAGCTACCTCAGTAAGACACATATGCTTGAGGCGTGCCCCACCTCCACGGAAATGAGAAGTGTCGCGTTCGGCAGGTAGCCTTACATTTTTCTGCCGCTTCCACTTATTTCCTTTTCCTAAAATATTTTTATTAGAGATATTCCGTTTATAACATATTTATAACAAACTAAGAATACAAAAGATGAATGTTACACAATACAACATAGCCAAAACCCAACCAGCCGTATAAATCCTATCCAAAAGAAAAAGAAAAAATAACCTTCCCCCTAATAATTTAAACTATATCCCTCCCCACCCTAACAACTGATGGTGACTAACTCTTTAATGAAGGTAATGAATGGCTGTCACCTCAGGTAGAATTCCTCAACCGACCTCCTGACGGTGTACTTGACCTTCTCCAGATATAGAAATTCCATTAGGTCACCCAACCAACCACACCGAGGCACTGGCCGGAATAGAGGGCCTCCGCCCCAGCAGAACTCCCCTCTGGGCTATTAACGAGGCAAAGGCGAGGACATCCGCCTTCCCTCCTGCTGCTCTCTTTAGTTATCTCAGTGATCCACAAGCCTTTCCCTTATATCAATCAAATGACCACACAACCAGTTAGTTAGTTCAAAAGATGGTTTATTTACATACACAAGAGTTATCTCAACATGCAAACACAATATCTACAATAACCTATACTTAACTTCAGGGCGACCGGCACTGTGCAAATGGATAAAGGCCTTTATCTGGATTTCACTTGGCTGGTTCGAAGAAAGTGGCTCTGTCTCTGCTGGGCTCATCCGTCAGGTAGCGATCATTGGTCTTGAACTTAACTGCCTGTTCCTGCTGCAATTGGGTGACACAGGCCGGATCCAAGAGAGACAGGACACATGGCTGCGCTCTCTTTTATCCCCCTGGGATTTTGCGCTCTTTGGGGCGGTCCTTAACCTTGGACCCAATAGTTTGACAGGGCTCTGATCACTCTCTTCGGTTTTGGCCAATAAAGGGGCGAGTGCCTTGGTAGCTGGGTGGGTCCTTAATGGTCATTGACCTTGGCAGTTGTGCTTTCTGAGGAAGGGGAGTGGCGCCGATCAGTCTGTGGCTCTACCGGTTGCTTGATTGGAGTTCTATTGTCCTGGGAAAATGGGCCATTGAAATGTAAACGAGCGGCGGTTTCGCTCAGGTTTGGTTACGTGTGTTTTAGATACACATAGGGTGTGTATCTGTCGTTAGTCCTGGGTTAGCCATAATTCCCATTGTGCTTTGGCAGGTGGCCATATTAGATGGCTACACCCCCCTCCTCCCTCCATCTGCAGCCCTGGCGAGTCCGACACCCCATAATTGGCCACGAAAGGACAAGGCTCCAGATCGACGTCAAGAGTCGCTGACATGGTACGAAAGAAGGAGACCCAAGAGCTTACCAGCTTGGGACAGGACCAGAACATATGGGTGTGATTAGCCAACCCCCGAGAACACCGCTCACACTTGCCTTCCATGCTCGGAAAGAAACCACTCATCCTAGCCTTAGTTAGGTGAGGCCTAAGTACCACCTTAAGCTGGATCAGGCTGAGCCATGCACAAGAGAACGTGGAGTTTACCCTGTGAAGTGCTTTGCTCCACACCTCTTCATCCACAATAGTTCCCAGTTCCCCCTCCCACTCAGTTCCACTATTTCCACCATGATGGAGCGGCTCTCCATCGTGGCAAATATCTGGGGCTGAATTGATAAACCTCTGTGGTTCCAAATATCCCTTAAGCTCCTAACCAGGTCTAGAATATCATGAGGAGCTGATTTGGGGGTGTTGTTGGTTCGCTGAGTCATGCAAGAAGGTGGCAAGGTATTTGCATTGAAACCCATCAGCGGTTTTGTGATCCTGTTGTTCGGAAAACATAGCTTTTTATTTCATCATTTTATAAGATGTTCTTGGGAACTTCTGTGTAATAAAAGTGAAAAGTGTCAGTGTTGGATAGATCAGTGTTCGCGCATCCAGCTGCACTTCAGCTCAGACTGCATGGCACCCAGGGATCTTTGAAGTTCAACTCAGTAGAACAATGAGTGTAATATGCGTTTTGAATTGTGAATCAACCTTTTTTATTTCTGTGACAGATATATCTGATGACTTTTCCCTGTGTGAAATTCTGTGCGCATTGTGCCACATTAAGGTTACAACACCAATTCTTCCGCCTCCGCCATAATGAAGACCATGGCGAAGGCGGAAGAAAAAGAGTGCCCCCATGGCATAGGCCCGCCCGCGGATCGGTGGGCCCCGATCGCAGGCCAGGCCACCATGGGGGAACCCCCCGGGGCCAGATCGCCCCGCGCCCCCCCCCCCCCCCCGGGACACGGAGCCCGCCCGCGACGCCTTGTCCCGCCGTTCAAAGGTGGTTTAATCCACGCTGGCGGGACAGGCATTCCAGCAGGGAGACTTCGGCCCATCGCGGGCCGGAGAATCGGCGGGGGTGGGTCCGCCGACCGACGTGGCGCGATTCCCCCCCCCCCCGCCGAATCTCTGGTGGTGGAGACTTCGGGACACGGCGGGGGCGGGAGAATCCCGCCCAAGGTTTGTGAAAACCGTCTCCAAGATTTTTAAAATTTCCTTCACATTACATCGAAGAAGAGATCAACCAGACTTGGAAAACAAGACCATCTTCATTCACAATTATTGTAATTACATAAAAAGATTTTCAATTAACATTTTGTTGGGTGGGGGGGGGGGGGTTTGCGGGAATTAGAAGATCCACCAAATGAAAGAAGGGTAATGAAAGATTTTTGAAAGTGCAATTATTCCTGAAGTGAAGATGCCATATCTGGTGATAATTACAAATTACCTGAGCCAGGTTCAGATCATCCATTAGGCACAACAGTTACCTTCAGGAGTGTCTGCTGTATGTGGGTGTGGGTGAGCCTCTCCATCCCAGTATCCCCACTGGAATGTTCCAAAGCATTTTGGAATTAATGAACATGCAGAAAATAGAAGAAAGGTCCCAGGCTGTAGCAAAGCAGGAAAGGAAACTGACAAAATTGAGAATGAAGTTCTCAGAATAATTAGAGAGGGAAAAAGCGATTATATTTTCTCCCGAAAGCTAAACGTACCTTTTTTTCTGACCTTGAGAGTAACACAGCATAAAACTGCCTCTCTCTCCCCTTGAGAATTTATCCTGCTAATGTTACTAAGCTTCTCAAAATTAGTTTGAAAATCCCAGGCCAGGCCACAAGAGGAATTAATTCATGAGACATTTGATCAATGTCAGTTCTCCATGGTCTGTAACCAGTTTCCGTTGTCAAGGAGGGGATTCTGAAAACAACACCGATGCTGTTTGGTACTTGAGTGCTAACCCTTTAACAATTTCAAGATTCAGACAGCCAACAAAATGTAATTAGGTCTGCGTACAGCAGAAAAGCTCAGTGCAACTTTCAATATAACATCATATATCTTTATTATCTTCTAATACTCGGCACAGTGCCAACCTCCACCTAGACAGTGAAGACAATTAAAAACTGTGTAAAGGACTTTCAGGCTAAAATGATTTGGGTTTTATATCTTGATGCAAGCGTTAAAAAAAAAAATGAACATTACATTTATGGATGTCTGAAAGATTGTTTTTGGTGATTTTAATATTGTCGTTTTTATATGGCCGTGACCTTGAGAATATCAGATGAAGGGCCAGAAGATTCAGATTTTCATCTACCCGATGAACCAAAGACAAGTTAAATTTCACCTTGGGCAAGCTGAAAAAGAATGCAAATTGCCAGGTTTCACATATCTCAGTTTATATCACTCACCTTTCCAATCCTCAACTATTTATGCCGCCTTGGTGCACATAATGTTTTGTCATTGTTAATTACTTCTTAACCTTTGTTATGACTACTGGGCATTATAAGATGGTTAGGTTTTAAATGGCCTCCTTTATTTCAATGTAAAATGGAATAATGGGCGGGGGGTGTTTGACCTTGTACAAAGTCTGCCCAAAGACAAGCCCACGTGGCCTGGTTGCCTTGACGACGGGGGCCCGGGTTGAAACTTATTGAAAGCAAGGACCCAGTTTGCACACCCTGTTTAAACAAAAGAGAAGGCAGCTGTCCTTGCTGCTTACAGAATCTCAGAATTAGTTAGAAGGAGAGTTTTGGGAAGAGGACCCACAAAAGCTGCTGCTGTGCCAGGCAGATAAAAAGTTCCACCAAGCAAAAGGCTGGTCAGGATGGAATCCATGTTCAAAGGATAAAGATAGTGGAAAGTTAAAGGCCAAGGAATCACCAGAGGGTACCTTGCAACCGGAACTCATTCAATAAATCTCAATAGGTTGAGTGAAGGGAATTTTATTTAAAAGGACATTGGAAGATTCACTCTGGAGAAGCAAGGGGAAGAGATCCTGTTAAATAGTGGTTGAGCTTTCAAGCTTAATCACGAGACAACAATTCTGCAAAATAATGTATAAATATTATGGGCAGGATTCTCCAGGTCCCCAGCCGTGTTTTTCTCGACAGCATGCCATTTCATGGTGGCAGGATTCTCTCTTCTTGCCACTTTCAAAGGGATTTCCCGTTGAAACCATCCCATGCCGCTGGGAAGCCCAAGAGTGAGGGTGCACTGTCGGCAGGAAAAGCATATCCCAATGATCGTAGAATTCCTGCTAATGGGTCAAAGTTTTCTTGGAGTGGCAACCCGCATTGAATTGGAACTCCATGCCCGCTTACCTGTGCCAAATTTCTTCCATGTCTATCTTGCCCAATCCACAACACTGAGGTTAGGCGAGATCCAGGCACATCTGCAAGATCCAGCGTTGCAACCAGGAGAGTCAAATTGAAGGAGGGTTTGCTCCTTTATCACACCATGAGCAGCCGTAAAGAAGGCAAGGTTAACAGTCCCATTAAAATTGACAGGCCAAGGAGAAAGAAAGTGCCAAAAGTAAGTGGAGAGGATTTGGGGAGGTTGGGCGGATCGGAGGTGTGGTGGTGAGGAGGGTTGACCATTGGAGGAAGGTGTGGGGTGTTGGACATCGGGGGCGGTGGGTAGAACATCAGGAGCGTGGTGGTTTTCTAACATCAGGGGTGTGGTAGGCGTCAAACATCAGGGGAATGGGTGATGGATTAGTTTGGACATCCGGGGCGAGTGGGGTGGGTCAGGTGGCTCCAGCCCTGTCGGGGAGGTGGGGTTCAGGTTGGGTCTGGGGTTGGAGATCAGGTAGTTTCGGGGGAGTTTGGTCAGGACTGTGGGGTAGGTGGGTGTCCGGTTATGGGTCGGGTCAGAGATGAGAATTGGGCCAATGGGTGGTGGGGAGGGGGGCGGGGGGGCAGGTGTGGGTAACTGGGAGGCTGGTTACTCAGAGAGTGTGGGGGTGTCCCCTGGGGGATTGGGGAAGTGTGGGAGGTCCCATGTACGGTTGTTCTGGGTCTTTACAATACTTACCCCAAAATTAGAAGGGTTTTAATCTTCTAACTTTATTCGAGTAACTAATGGTATAACACATCCAGAATCATCTAAAATCTGTGAATTAAATTGCATTTTTGAATGGTTCACAGCGCAGGGGTATTGGCCAGAGAATGTTTGCTCTTCAGGGCAATTTCCGTGCAAATTCTTACCTCCCAAGTTCCAAGAGAAGTTTCCCCCAATCCAACACTGGGGAACTTGGAAGCTATGGCCAAAATAATATTTTAAAATGCATTTTGCAATTGTGTTGAAAAGTTACGAGGAAATATATTTTCTGTAGTTTAGCGTATTAGTTGCCTACCATGTACCAAGTAATGTTTAACTATTTTAATTTTAATATGTTTGCTACAGTAAAAGTCTTAAAACATAAAATCTTGTCCATGGAATCACAGAATCCCTATAGTGCAGAAGAGGCCATTCGGCCTATCCTGTCTGCATCGACCTTCTGGAAGAGCATCCTTCCTAGGCCCATTCCCTGGCCTATCCCCTTAACCCCACCCAAACTGCATATCCTTGGACACTAAAGGACAATTGATCATTGCCAATCCAGCATCTTTGGACTGTGGGAGGGAACGGGAGCACCCGGAGAAAACCCACACAAACACAGGGAGAAAGTGCAAACGCAACACAGACAGTCACCTGAATTGAATCCAGGTCCCTGACGCTGTGAGGCAGCAGTGTTAACCAGCGTGCCATCGTGTGCTCTTTTGAGCTGGTCTCTCATTTGTATCTCTTTTTAAATGTTAACAGTCTCCACAGGGATCGCAACATCCTATTCTCTATTTAGATGTACCACAGATGTATCTATTCCCTACATTTAACACATGCTACATTTAACACAATCCTGCTACAATCAAGCACCTTTTGGGCAGAGAAAGAAACCTAGGATTGATGGTTTGAATTCGATTCAAGGATTATCTGTTGAATATTGCTCAAGCTTTTCATTTCATTAAGCAAAGCCCTTAGCTCAGGAGTTTACTGAATTCAGGAGCTACACAATAAGCTCAAGATCATAAGATGGTATAATTATTTTTTTTAAACTCTGCTGTAAATACCACACACTGGATTATAAAATAGAGTGGTTGGGTTCAATGAGCAGTGCAGCATTTCTGGACAGCCCTGTACAACCCTACAACTACACAGTGGAACTCAGGGCAGCCTGTTAACTCTGGCATTTTGCTTTACAATGGAGTCTCCAGTGCAAAGAAAGTACAGAACTAAAAACAGAAAATCGAGGGAATACCTAGCAGGTGAGGCAGCATATCTGTGGAGAGAGAAACAAAATAAACGTTTCAGGTCAAGGATCTTTCATCGGCACCAGGAAAGGTTTGAGATGCCGTAGGTCTTGAGCAATGGGTGGGTGGGACAAGGACAAAAGGCAGATCTGTGACAAGAGCATAAACATAAGAATTAAGAGTAGACCTTTTTGTGGAGGCATAACAGGGCTATAAATAAGGGGTTATAGGATTAAAAAAGAACGATTCTCCTATGAAGTAGGGATTAAAAATTAAAAGCAGAGTTCATCTGGTGGACAAAGGTTCAGAAGTTTCTAAACAAGCCTGGGAATGATTCTGTGCTCAAACCAACAACACCCTGAGGCATAGTATATGGTATAACCTCTAACACAAAGCAGTTCCTGGGAAAAAACGGAACTGGTCTCTACAGCACCTCAGCAAGGCATTGATAAATTGTAATATACCACAGTGGTTAACCTCAAGAATGACCCGAAATCATTTGTTAACTGAATCCTGTCAAATGTAGTCTGTGTTAAATGTAGAGTATAACAAGGAAGTGCCTCCATCTATACCTCTCAGTATACTGTTTGCTTGAAAGATGTTGACTAAAATGAAGGCTGTTGGCTAAAATAAACAATGTTGTCCAGCATGTGTGCTCAACATGCTTCCTGCTGGTTCAGCTCTTTTCTGGCATCGATATTGCAAACACACAGTAGGATTTTTAGATTAGTCTGATTCACTCAAGCATTCTCAAGGTAAACATATAGATGATGTGGCGTAGCAATGATAGTTCTCCCCTTAACTGGGATAGAAGTAGCTCGCGAGACACCATTGCATTTTACTTGGGGATTCAAGATAAATACTACTTTAAATATTGATAGCTATCTTAAACATCGCTCTGTTACATTATTTAGACTTGAGACTTGAAACCCACGAGCGTGGGTGCGCTGCCAGAGCAACGGAGAATCCCCCAGCGGAGATTCCCTCCCACTGAGTGAGACAAAAAGGACCAGCATCCAGATGTTGCCAATGTGTTTTTTTCAACGCAACGTCAGTGTAAGTTTACCTGCACTCTTATCATGCAGTCATATTTTGTGTAAAAAAGCACTCATTTTAAGAAAATAACGTATTACTACATGCCATACATACCCATGGCAGGACAGAAAACAAACTTCTTTGAAGGCTCAAAGCCAAAGGCTCTGCAACATGTGGAGCCAATTCACATAGAACAGGAAGATTCCACATTCAAGTGCTGACTGGATAATCTTAGCTCGGCTGGAAGCTAGCATGTCATAATTGGCCTCATTACTCTTGACTTATGTTGTGTTCTATGGCTCCCCTGATCATGAAGGCACACATAGAACATGAGGATGTGATTGTTATAAGTGTTTATTCTTGACACGCAGGATGGTAACTACGCAATTCTGTGTACAGACAATGATGTCTACGTTAGTGTGAAGCTAAGGAGAGATGTGACTGCTCCGTTGTCCGTCCTGCTACCAAGTGTCCATCTCTCGTCCGTCCCCCGGTGTATATATATATATATGTTTGTATAGGTGTCTGGTTCCATCTGCTGGCGGGAGGTCATGACTGTCACTACATGTATTAATCAGTAGCTGTGTACACTGGTGTTTGTATATATTGGCACAACTATGTGCAGTTATACATGGATATGCCTATGCGCGTGTCACCACAACTTGAGTGAAGAGAAACATGAAATCATTCTGCAGTCGATCACTGCAGTCACCCTTGTGGGAATGTGCATGGTAGGATTGGACTTCGCTGTGAAATTCTCAATGGCTGAATACTATGCCGTTGTTTATTATCTGTACAGAAAATCATAGAGAACACTATCAACTTCCTGACTCCTCACATCCCCCAGCAGGCAGCTTTCCCTACCCACCACCGCCACCCCCCCCCCCCTCCCCCCCGCCCCCCCCCCCCTCCCCCCACCCCCCCACAGTCGTATATTGGACAACCCTGGTACGGGTGATAATGTAGAAGACAGGAGATATTGAATGACATAGAAACATAGACAATAGGAGCGGGGGAAGGCCATTTGCACCGTCAAGCCCGTTGAGGTAGATGAATGAATGCCTTTCAACACAAGGGTCTGAGGGGTTTAAATACAGGTCATTGGTTTACTTTTTCCAAGAATGGACACGTGGTGCCTCCTCTGTCTGACCCAGCAGTTGTCTGCCCAGATGAGTGTTACAACAGTATTCTTTTTCACTTGCCCCTGTCTGGACTGCTCTCTAGCTTCCAGACAGGGGTCTCTTTTCTGTGGGGTCTGTGGGAGGGGAGGGGGGTTCCTCTATTTAGGGGATCTCTGCGGGGGGCCCTATTTAGGGGTCTCTGGGTTCACCCCCGCACTTGGGTGAAGGAGGGGACCCAGAAAATCTGGGGATGGGGGGCTGATTCGCAATGGGGGGGGGGTGGGGTGGTGCTGATTTGCAATGCATGGGGTGGCCAGCCGTGGGAACTTGTTATCGGGCCACCTGCTGAAAATGGCGGCCAATAGCAGAAATACCTCGGGAATCCCTCGTAATTTTCGCCATGCATAAATCTGCACGGCGAGGGATAGTGAATTGCTTTTGCAAATCAGTTCCAATTCACCTCCGGCGGGAAAACAGTGTCCCAAAGGGAGAATTCCGGCCAGGGTCAAAATAAAAGAAAAAAACGAACCGTGTCAAAAGAAGGAAACAAAACTAGGGAGACAAGGTTCTGAGATTATTGAACTCAACATTGAGCCCAGAATGCTTGGGAATGTCGAATTGAAAAATAAGAGGTGCTGCTCCTCAAGCTTCGCTGGCAAACTGCAGCAGGTTAAAGACAAAGAAAATGCAAGATTGACGATGGGCTACGAAAAGCACATTTTAAGGGAAATGTTACGGCACCGATAGCCACCTCTCCTCCTGGAAACAGAAAGGTTGAAAAGTGTTGCCCAATCCCAAAGGACCAGGTGTTATACTTGACTTGCAAATATTTATATTAAAAAATGATCTGACAAGCTTTTGACCCATTTCTGCTGAATCATGATACTCGGTAACAACAGGTTAACCTGTTTAGTGTTGATTGAGAGAATCAGGCAGCCTCGCAGAAATGAGGAAATTAAAAAGACTAAATGTATATGCCAACCAATGAATGCAGCGAAATTGCTAAATGTGGGCTCACACGAGGCATGACTACGGGTCAAACTAGCAGGATGATACCTGTTGAACCAGAAGCATGCAGTACTCCATTGAAGTTGGATAGTTTTATCCCATTGTCAGTGCTCTGTGGTGCTTGAAATCTCTCAATCCAAAAAAAGATAGTCACTAACAGGCCTCAAATTACATAAACAGCGTTCACACTCAATTAATTTATTCAATTAATTGAATAAATTCACTGCACTTGCTTTGGATACTTGTGAGTCTTTTGATTAGGTAAAGCAAGAGTGCGCCAAAAGTAGGATTAGATTGTGTTTGAGCAGCCGCTCATGGCATTCCCGCGCATGCGCAGTGGAGGGGGTTGGAGAATCCCGCCCCCAATGTCTGAAAATCATTTGCAACGTAACTTGATGTTTTGTGCTCTATTTCTGTCTGTCAATGGTGCAAGAGTATCAAGAACCTCAACGATAGAAAACACCTTAGCCTCTCAGAGACTAATGTCCTGGGGCAGAAGACGTACACTGTTTTCATGATCACATTTCTCCCACCTGAGCGACGTTTCTCGCTCTCTCCCCACCCACACTTCCGCCAGGTTCGCATCCCCCATGTCTGAAACCCCTTCCTTCCCCGTTTCCCTATTCCTCATTCCATTTAGCCCCATCTTTCCCATTCCTTCTCCCCCTCCCCTCTGCCTTCTCCCTCCCTTCCTTACCCAACTCCTTTCCACAGCTTTGCCCAATTCACCCCTCTGCCCACCCCACCAACCCCATCCCACAATGCCTGTTCAACCTGAAGATGCTTTTGACCGTGACTACTCATGTGCAAACTACTGGAGTTGAACAAATACGGGGGACAGAGAGAAGAGGCAGATGGTGCAAAGAGTATGATTGCACAGCCACATACAAGGCATAAGCTTCCAAGTCACTTCCAAGTCCAGGTTTCCCCAAAATTAAGGGAAATGGGATTTAAGCTAGCTACTCATGATGCAGCTACCAACACAGCAGGCAAATCTATGCAGAACATCTGTCACATACTGGAATGATGGGTCTTATTGGAAGTGTCCATAAGACATAAGAGCAGAATTAAGCCATTATGCCCATCGAGTCTGCTCCGCTATTCAATCGTGGTTGATACGTTTCAAAGCTGCCAAGGAACTATCAAAGGATAATAGATGAGTTGGCATGGAGGATGTAAGTGCAAAGGTTGATGGACTTGGGTTTGTATGAGTTGGCACTAAGTTGACATAGGGGCTGTGACGAACCATCTGGGAGTCATAAGGAGTATGAGGGGCAATGGGGTTAGGTAGAGCGGCAGGGGTTGGTATAGGGATGGGAGTACGAGGGGCGATGCAGGGGTTGGTGGGTGTAATGGCTTGGCATAGGTTGGCATGGATAGGGCATGGGAAGTGTGGGGGGGTGTTTTTGTTTTGTTTTAATCTTCTTAAAATTTTAATTGTGCACAGTGCTGGAGCACAGGGGCAAGCTTTCTGCCCAGCTCACTTCTGCACCCGGCAGCCTCTGCAATCATTCTGGTGAGATCGAGCCCGACTTCTAATCCAGCCCACATCCCCCAGAATAAAAATCCCAATGGCAGACAGCTATTTTTACAGGTCGGTTTCGCAGAGCCAGAAGTTCTCCCTCAGCACACCCAACCCGGGAGCGAAAAGCGGAGCCCAAATTGAGACGCAAATTCCTTTTAAAACACCTGTTACAGTCAACCAAGAGGTAGAAAGAGAGGGAGTCACTCTGACACATTTTACCTAATTTATCAGACTAATTTAGGGTTCAGGTCCAAGTTAGGAGGACCCATAGACAATGAAGAATTGGAAGCAGGCAATTAAATTGACACCTAGAGTTATTTAAAACTTTCATGCAGTTTTTTTTTCATGGTTTAGAATTAGTATTAGAATGCTTCACATGTTCACATTCAAGGTTAGTACATTTATGGACCAGAGTGAAATAACTTGGACACCTTAAAGGCCTTATCCAATGAAGAGTTACGGAATCTAGCTGGACATGCAGAATTGAGAGACAGACCAAAAACTAGGAAACTCGAAATGCTGAAACTTTTGGCCCCCCCATTTTGTTTTCTCAATTGAACATTAAGAACAGGATGCAGACATGGAACCCAAAATAGACAGGCTTGGATTATCGAGGACACAACAGGAGCCGCGGGGACTAGAGCTAGAATTACAACAAAGAAAATCCAGGAGTGGGAGAGGGAAATGGACGGAATTCTCTCTTGGCCGAAGCTGGAATTGGGAAACGCAATTGGGCAGGGAATCTGGTCTGACGGAGAAATCGTGCCGGGCGCTGGTTTCACGCCAAATCGCAATTCTCAGGTAGCTCGACAGTGGCATCAATGTGTTCCACTCCGCAACATACAATAAACGCCGTTGGCATTTCATTAGCAGGGTTGACCGCGTTCTCCACCTCCACTGGAATGAATTCCCGACAGTGAGGTTCACTTGTGCTTTTGAAAATCATGAAACCGGCGTTGTGGCTGCTGAGAGAGAAAGAGGGGGTACGGAAAGTGTCCAAAATCGCCATAGTTTGCTGACAGATGTGTTACTCGCCGGGGGGCTTCTGCCAGGGCGGGGAGAGGATGGAGGGGGGACTTGGGCTGTGGGGTCGGGGTGGACAGGCCTGGAACACATTGTCATGGCCTGCAAGGCAGCCCTGGAGCTGTGCACACATCGCCCACTGTGAACTTAGTGCCACGAGTCATATGGGTGTCACTCCAGGGTGCCCACTGGCCCCAGCCGACCCATCAACATGATGGGCGCGCTCCAGCACAGCCAGTGCCATTTTGTTGGCTGGGATGAGTGTGTGTGGGGAGTGTAATGTGTATATGCGGCTACAGTTTGTCAGCCTCCCAAGTGTCTATCACGGACTTGGCGAATCTTGCATCGTTTCTGATTGGAATCGATTGTGTTCTATATGACGCCAATGCTTGCCCCCCAATGGTCACTCAATGTAGAGGATGTTGAAGCATTTTTTTGTGTATCATTTGAGAAGATTGCAACAAAATTGAAACAGCTAGTGGAAGATTGGACCCTTCTACTGCAAACCTGATTAACAGAAAAAACCCATGAAGGGGTGCTGTCAGAGGACTGGCGAATTGCGAATGTTACATCCTTGTTCAAGAAACGAGGAAGGATAAATATGCCAATTGGGTACAGCCAGGCTAACGTCAGTGGCAGGGAAGCAGAATTCAGAGACAAAATTAATTGGCATTTGGAAAATTATGGTCTAATAAATGAAAGTCGTCGCAGATTTATTAACAGCAAATCGTGTTTGACTAACTTGATTGAATCTTTGATTAAATAACAGAGTGGGTCGACGAGAGCAGTGTTGTTAGTCTTGTTTATTGAATTTTCCAAAAACACTTATAAGAATACCGTATAATAGACTTGTTAGCAAAATTATAGATATGGAAAGAAAGGGTCGATGGCAGAATGGAATTGTAACTGGCTAAGGGAAAGTGTTATAACCTGCCCGGATCCTATTGACTGGGGACAATTGGTTACTCCATGTTGTATTTTAGGGTCCAATCAACACAATAGAATGTAAAAACTGAGGGATAAATTAAAAGGGGCCGCTCTTGGTAGGGGCACTGTCCAAAAATACCAAATCACAACGGAAACTTATCAAAGATCAAATCATAATGTGAAAAGAAGCATTGATAAAGCAATCCAACCCCTGCGGTGCCCACTGGCATGGAAGGTTACCCTGTGTTACTTGAGGAATAGGAGCTCCCCCTAATGAGAGGGGGGTTGGTGCAATCATTAGCAGTATAGCTGTATAAATGGAGATGGCCAGTGTGGTACCAGCTAGAGAGGGAGCCAGTAGTGAACTACTGGCCCTGTGTACATATTCTTGTGAATAACGTTACTGCCTGCATGACTCTACAAACTCGTGCTGGATTCTTCGTGGCCCTCACAAAGAGATGAAGCAGAGAGTACTGGTGAACAGTTGTTTTTCAGGCTGGAGGGTGTTATGACACCCTGGGCTAGTGCACGTCAATTCCAGCCCCACTTGACCAGGAGATGCAACACCAGTTAAATTAGATTTAGTTAAATACCGGTTGAGCCCAATAAACTACAGTCACCAGGTTTGTAAAACACAGGTAACCTTTTTTATTAGTAGCAGTATTTAATTAGCAGACAGAAAATGTAGCTGGCTATCTACTATCCATTTCCCAATGCCCAACCCTACCTTTCTGACTCACCCCACTCTCTATACACACACACCAAACTACATAGAGGGAGAAAGGTGGTGGAAAGGGAAATAAAATTTGAATAAAATAAAAGTATAAAGTCTCTTTGATTTTTAGGGATGACTCCAGGATGGCACAGTAGCACAGTGGTTAGCACTGTTGCTTCACAGCTCCAGGGTCCCGGGTTCGATTTCCGGCTTGGGTCACTGTCTGTGCGGAGTCTGCACGTTCTCCCAGTGTGTGCATGGGTTTCCTCCAAGTGCTCCAGTTTCCTCCCACAGTCTAAAGATGTGCAGCTTAGGTGGATTGGCTATCACAAATTGCACTTAGTGTCCAAAGAGGTTAGGTGGGGTTGTTGGTTTACAGGGATAGGGTGTAGGTATGGGCTTATGTTCTTTCTGAAGTTCAGGCTTCCAGTTTTCCTTTCTTCCAGACTTGATACGATCTTCTCAGGCAAGGTTATTCACCTTCCCTGCAGGTTCAGCATTATTTCTGGTGCATAGCAAAGCGTGTGCTGTACACTCATTGTTTGCAAAACAGTAGATCAGTCATTTTACTTCAGTCCCTGAATGCAACAAGCTGCTGGTTTTGATACACTTAAAATATCTTCAGCTTCCACCTACAGACAGCAGTCAGCAGACAGCAGAAAGAGAAAACAGCTTCCTTCACTTCTGAGGTCTGATCACCTTTGGAAGGTTCTCGCAGAAACATCACCCAGCAGGAACCATTCATTGACTGTTGCCAGGTAGAACACTGTCCCTGGTCAACCCATTGATAGCCAGTTAACCAATTAAGCGGATTCCCTCCAAAACCAGCTCCTCTCATCTACGTTGTGCCAAAGAGAATGGCTTCTCCTTCTCCCAAACTTAAAGGCTGAGAACACAGGGCGGGATTCTGCGGGAATCGGCGGGGTGGGCAACTCTGGCACCGAGGAGTGCCAACGGTCCCCGACCTGCGTGGCGCAATTCCTGCCCACGCCAAATCCCCGCCGCCGGAGAGTTCGGCAGCCAGCGGGGGAGGGATTCACGCCGCCCCCCCCGGCGATTCTCCGACCCGAGATGGGCTGAGTGGCCGCCCGTTTACAGCCAGTCCCGCTGGCGTATATTACACCACGTATTTTCCGGCGGGACCTGGCTGCGTTGCTGGCCTCCGGGGGTCCTCGGGGGGGGGGGGGGGGAATCTGGTTCCGGGAGGTGCCCCCACGGGGTCCTGGCCTGCGATCGCAACCCACTGATCCTGGCAAGCAGACTGTTTTAAACTTCGAGTCTTCTGCTTTCCTCTCTCTACTGAAAGGCACATCGCAATTATTGATCCACGGACCAAAACAATAAAATAAAAATGATCAAAGGAAATAGCCAGAAAGGACTCTTACAAGGGAGATATACAGTGGTGTTCATCAGGGGTCTATTTTAGGTCCATTGCTCTTTTCGATATTATTAAAATGACTTGGGTGTACAAGGCACAAACTTTATTTCTTTGCAAGAAATGGTAAACAATGAGGGGGATAGTAACGGACTTCAGGAGGTCATAGACTGACTGGTGAAATGGGTAGACATATGGCAAATAAAATTTAGCATAGGAAAGTGAGAAGTTGTACATTTTTGTGGGAAGAATAAGAGGTGACATTATGAACCAAATAATGGTAGAATTTTATAGGGATTGCAGGAGCAGGGAGAGATGGGGTTATATGTACAAAAATATTTGAAAATGGAAGGACAATTTGAGAAAGAATGCCTAAGGATTCTTGTATTTATGAATGGAGGTTTGGGGGAATCTGTGTGTTGCCTGTCAATTATAATTAAGTGGTGCAGCCAAGTGTCGAGTGCTGCCCAGGTCAGCAGGCAGCCCAAGGTCATGTGGGGTTAGCAGCACTTAAAGGTAGCATGCACTGCTTAAAGCCAGCATGCACCTCTTAAAGGTAAGGTGCCTTCTGGCTGCAGCAGGAGCTGGGACTGGTTAAAGACTTGAAGCCCAGGAAGAAACTATTAAAATGGATGTTCCCCGAGGTTCTCCAGAGCCATGATGGAGACTTTGGTGCAGGAGCCAGATCTTCCTCGCTCAGGAGGCTACGGTGCTCTCCAGACAGATACTTGCAATAACCATTGCTATAAATGTCGGCAGTATAGCCCACCTGATACCCATTCCCCTGCCTTCTCTCATAGCTCTGCACATTCTTCCTTTTCAAATAGTAATCCAATTCACACTTGAATGCCAGAATTGAACCTGCCTGCACCACACTCCCAGGCAGTGCATTCCAAATTTCTCCTCATATCACAATTGCTTCTTTTGCCAAGTAACTGGGCCGGGATTCTCCCCTACTCGGCGGGACGGGGGGTCCCAGCGGGATGGAGTGGCGGGAACCACTCCGGCGTCGGGCTGCGCCAAAGGTGCGGAGCTAGGCCCGCGCCGGAGTGGTTGGCGTGCCGCCGGCTGGCGGGAAAGGCCTTTGGCGCTATGCCAGCCGGGGCCGAAGGGACCTCGCCGATTGGCGGAAGGCCACGCATGCGCGGGAGCGTCGGCGGCTGCTGACGTCATCTCCGCGCATGCACGGGGGGGGGGTCACTTCCACATCAGCCATCACGGAGGCAATGGCCGAGGCGGAAGGAAAAGAGTGCCCCCACAGTACAGGCACGCCCGCGGATCGGTGGGCCCCAATCGTGGGCCAGGCCACCGTGGGGGCACCCCCCGGGGCCAGATCGGCCCGCGCCCCCCCCCCAGGACCCCGGAGTCCGCCCGCGCCGCCAGTCCCGCCGGGAAGGGAGGCGGTTTGATTCACGCCGGCGGGACTGGCATGACAGCAGCGGGACTTCGGCCCATCGCAGGCCGGAGAATCGCTGGGGGGGGGGGGGGCCGCCGACCGGCACGGCGCAATTCCCGCCCCCGCCAAATTTTTGGTGCCGGAGAATTCGGCAGCCGGTGGGGGGGGGATTCACACCGCCCCCCCACCGATTCTCCGACCCGGCGGAGGGTTGGAGAATCCCGCCCCCGGGCGAAATTCTCCCCCAACAGCGCGATGTCCGCCGACTGGCGCCAAAAACGGCGCCAATCAGATGGGCATTGCGCCGCCCCAAAGGTGCGGAATGCTCCACATCTTTGGGGGCCGAGCCCCAACATTGAGGGGCTAGCCCGACGCCGGAGGGATTTCCGCCCCGCCAGCTGGCGGAAAAGGCCTTTGGTGCCCCGCCAGCTGGCGCGGAAATGACATTTCGGGGCGGCGCATGCGCGGGAGCATCAGCGGCCGCTGACAGTTTCCCACGCATGCGCAGTGGGGAGAGTCTCTTCCGCCTCCGCCATGGTGGAGGCCGTGGCGGAGGCGGAAGGGAAAGAGTGCCCCCACGGCACAGGCTCGCCCGCGGACCGGTGGGCCCCGATCGCGGGCCAGGCCACCGTGGTGGCACCCCCCAGGGCCAGATCGCCCCGCGCCCCCCCCCCAGGACCCCGGAGCCCGCCCACACCGCCTGGTCCCGCCGGTAAATACCAGCTTTGATTTACGCCGGTGGGACAGGCAATTTCTGGGCGGGACTTCGGCCCATCCGGGCCGGAGAATTGAGCGGGGGGTCTCGCCAACCGGCGCGGCCCAATTCCCGCCCAATCTCCGGTACCGGAGACTTCAGCGGGGGCGGGATTCACGGCGGCCAACGGCCATTCTCCGACCTGGCGGGGGATCAGAGAATGATGCCCCTTAAGTCTGTACCTCTGCTTCTCAATTCCTCCACTGATGAAAAATTCCTCCCCATCTACTCTGTTCAGACCCATCATGATTTTTCATACCTCTATCAAATCTCGTCTCAGCCTTCTATTCTCCAAGAGGACTAACCTATCTACGTAACTGAAGTTCCCCATCTCTGCCATGTCCTCAACCACCCGGGGGGCTACGATGGTCATCCTGTCTGGTCTTCGTTTGTGTAGACCAATAGTAATTCCTGCCAGCACCACGCCTCTCCAGCAGATGGGAACACTGCATGTCCCTGAAAGGTTCGGCGTTAAGCTAATTTTGAATATTAAAATCCATTTACAATTATCTGCTGGGAGGGCCTGGGAACATCGCAAACTGTTTGACGCTCATTCAAATCCCTTTTCAGCCCTCTCCTGGAATTTTCCCGACATGGCGGGATTTGCGCTGGACGCAACGTGGCTGGAAAATCGCCCCCTTTGTATTTTTTATTTTCAGTTGAGTTATTAGCTACACAGGATGGATTCTTGGAGGAGTTTTCCCCTTGTGAGCCATTCTTGTGAGTCTTTTCTGCACTCCCTCCAATGCTTCCCTAAAGTGTGGCGCCCAGAATGAGACACAATACTTCTGTTGAGGCTAAACCAAGGTTTCATGCAGGTTTAACACCACTTCCTTGCCTTTGTAGTTTATGCCCCGATTAATGAAAGTTTAGGAAGCTGCATGGTTTATTAACTGTGTCCGCAACCTGTCCTGCCACCTTCAATGATTTGTGCACATCTATACCCAGGTCCCTCTGCTCCTAGCTGCACCCCCTTTGGAATTGTACCCTTTATTTTTTATTGTCTCGCGACAATCTCTCGACCCAAACAAATCTTCACAAAGGACAATGGGTGCAGTGCCAAAAGACATTTAATGACTTCACACGAGAGGGTCAATGTCAGTGAATGCATCTTCACATGCCATATCCTTAGGGCAGGTATAGAAGAGGTTTACTAAAACCGAGCTGGGATTGGAAGCTTCAGTTATCTTAAGAGACAGAGAAGCTGTGATTATTCTGCACAGAGCAAATAAACGTTAAGAGGGGATTTGCTAGAGGCATTCAAAATCATGAATCACTTTCCAGTAGCGGGAGGGTTGATAACCAGAGGACACAGAGTTTAAAATGATTGGCAAAAGAACCAAAGGTGACGGAAGATTTCTTTTTAAAAACACAGCAAGACGTTAGATTCTGGTTGCATTACCTGAAAGGATGATGGAAGCAGATTCAATAATCAGTTTGAAAGAAGAATTAGATAAATACTCAAAGCAAAGTCATTTACATGGCTGTAGGGAGAGGAGTGGGCCTAATTGGCTGGCTGTACAAAAGGCTGCATAGACATGGCGGGCTGAGTAGCTTCCTTCTGCACTGTATAATTGTGTGATTCTATGAAAAGAGACAAATGTAGCATGAAAATCATCTTTGGCATAAAGGGTAAACAGTCATGCCTAACCTTTAAGTAATCTCCTGAAAAAAACACCTGTGCACTTTGATGCAGTTCCTTTTACATGCTTGAGAAGAATCCTAATTAAGACCTTGCTCTCTCTCTGTTGGATATCTGATAACTTGAACCAGGTCCCAATAGCTACACAGAGCATCTGTGCTGTTGTTTCTTCATCAGCAATCATGACCATAACACCCTGTATCATAATAGACCCAAAGGTTTCAGATAATGGAGACTCCACGCATACAATAGTCTGAATGGCTGCAGCCTTGTCGAGCATTTCTTGCAAAATCCCTGGAGTTTAAGATTTCTTTGAAGGATGTTCAAGAAACTGATGGAACACATATATAACTGATCTGATAGAATGTTACCGTTTGTTCCTGTTTCTTATCAGTGTTTGGAATGAATGTGAAAGAAGGCATGGAGAGCCTTTACAAAGACCTGAATAGTTATGAGCATTGCAGTTTCTCATTGTAAAACATCGTGGGTCGTGTTCCATTCATGCATCAGAGTCAATTTTCATCTTGTCGCGCAATTCAGTCCTCAGTGATTGAGAACTGGTGCAACGCCAGCTGAAATGGTAACTTATTAATCGTATGCCATTTTAAATTTAAATAATTTTCAAAGCTCAAATGCAGGAAATGTAAATCATAGACTCAGGGCTAGACTGCTGTAGCCCTGTTTCCAAACGACGTTTCAGCATACTCTCCATAGACAGATCAAGAATTACTCCTTCTGTATATAATGCCTAATAACCCTGGATGTCCTGTGAGTATAAGTCACTCTATTGAATGCATACTGGAAATTAGGTGCATATCAAAGTGGTATCAACCACAAGATGACTGGTATGCTAAATTGCATTTCAAAACCCCTCAGACGGCCCTCAACAGTTCCCCTCTTTATTTTGCTTTATCCCAATCTCATTTCTTAATTTTCCCCAATTCTTAAAAACTTCCACCTCCTGCCTGTATTGATCCCAGGTTCTTGAAACTATTGATTTTCTCCAAGTCTTCATCCATAATCTTCATATCGTCCTCTTCCTGAGGCTCAAATCGATAGTCCATAAATTGAGTCTTTGGTCTACTGATCTTCATAACCCTGTCGTCCAGTGCTTTTCCCCAGTTAGCACAACATAGAACAGTACAGCACAGTACAGGACCTTCAGCCCACGATGTTATGCCGACCACTTATCCTAATCTAAGATCAACCTAGCCTACACCCCTTCAATTTACTGCTGTCCATGTGCCTGTCCAAGAGTTGCTTAAATGTCCCTAATGACTCTGACTCCACCATCTCCGCTGGCAGTGCATTCCACACACACACCACTCTCTGTGTAAAGAACCAACCTCTGACATCTCCCCGATACCTTCCTCTAATCACCTTAAAATTATGTCCCCTCGTGACAGCCATTTCTACCCTGGGGAAAAGTCTTTGGCTATCCACTCTATCCATGCCTCTCATCACCTTGTACACCTCTCTTCCTTCTTCTATCAAGTCACCTCTCTTCCTTCTTCACTCCAGTGAGAAAAGCCCTAGCTCCCTTAACCATTCTTCATAAGACATGCCCTCCAGTCCAGGCAACATCCTGGTAAATCTCCTCTGCAGCCACTCCAAAGCATCCACATCCTTCCTATAATGATGCAACGAGAACTGGACACAATATTCCCATTGTGGTCTAATCAGGGTTTTATAAAGCTGCAGCAAAACCACGCAGCTCTTAATCTCAATCCCCCTGTTAATGAAAGCCAACACACCATACGCCTTTTAACAACTCTATCGAACTGGGTGGCAACTTTGAGGGATCTATGTACATGAACCCCAAGATCCCGCTGTTTCTCCACACGTCCAAAAATCAAGTTAGTCGGTCACGTGCTCATCAACCCCAGCTAATACACAAGAATTCAAAATCTGAGTGGACCGTTTGGCTCTTCGCGCTAGTTCCACCGATCGATAAGATCATGGATGATCAGATTGTGGCCTCCTCCACTTTCCCGTCTGCCCCTATCACCCACACCCTACAGGGTTCTGGACTCCCTTGCTCTTCAGAAATCTATCGAACTGAGTCTTGAATTTATTCAATGACCCAGCCTCTCCGGCTCCCCGAAGAAGGGAATTCTGCAAGCTACCAATCCTCGGGGAGAAAAAAATTCTTCTTATCCCAGTTGTAAACGGAAGACCCCTAATTTTTAAACTGTGACCACTGGTTTTAAACTCGCTCACAAGGGGAAACATCTTCCAAGAATCCACCCTGTAGCTAATAGCTCAACTGAAAATATGAAATACATAGGGGGTGATTTTCCAGCCACATTGTGCCCAAAGCAAATCCCGCCATGTCAGGAAAATTCCAGGAGAGGGCTGAATCGGGATTTGAATGGGCGTCAAACAGTTCACGATGTTCCCAGGCCCTCCCAGCAGATTATTGTAAATGGATTTTAATATTCAAAATTGGCTTAACGCCAAATCTTCCAGAGACATGCAATGTTCCCATTCTCTGGGGAGAAACATGCCGGTTTTCTAACTGAACCTGACACTGCCATTTTTCGTTAAATCTAAAAGTGGTCTTATTGTCAAATAGAAATGGAGGCTGGAGCAAATTCTTATCTCAAAACGACTTGTCTTGACCCAGAGCCCGCACACCTCAGCTTCACAGGGTCATTCCCGTTCCTTTGTATAAAAAAAGTACCACATTCTGATCGATTGGTAGCAATGGAAGTTTGGTGTCCAATGTTCAGACTATTAAATGTGGCTTCAGTGTCATGACAAAAAAGTGAATCCATGGGCGGGATTTTCCAGACCTGCCGCCACCGGGATCATCTGGTCCCGCTGAAAGTCAATGGGCTTAAGGTTGGGCCACTAATCTATCGCAACAGGTCCTGCCATGACAGGGTCACAAAATCCCAGCCTACTTGCAAAGGTGTGAAATAAGCTCGAAAGTAACTGATGAATGTTAGTCTTCCAGGATCTGACCACATATTCCTGGTTTAAAACCAAGGATGATGAATTTATTGAGGGGGAAAAATACAAGGGGCAGGATTTTCTGGGCCTTCCCGCCAGTGGAATCTTCTCATCCTACCAAAGAAGACCCCACCACCCCCATGACAGGTTCCCCGGCAGCATGGCCAACAAGCAACTCAAATGGCCATTGACTTCTGCGGGACCGAAGATCCCACCGATGGCCAATGACGGGTCTCCTCCACCACTGGAACACGTTGCGGTGGAGGGGTGGGGGAAGGTGGCAAAGATCCTGGGCAGGCAGGTAGATTTTTTTTCTTCTTCTTTCAGGTTTAGTGTTGCCTTCTGAAATGGCATGTTATTGTTAAATTGAATTACCAACCATATAATTGAAACAAGCGATCACCATTTCCATTGCTCTCACTAAAAGAACCAAAGGTGACATGATGAAAAACATGGTGAGGATCTGGATAGCACAGCCTGAGAGGGTAGTGGAGGCAGATTCAACCATGGCTTTCGAAAGGGAATTTGATAAACACTTGAAGGGGAAAATAATTTCAGGGCTATGAGCTTAGTTAGGGGATTCCTCCTCCTGTGTTATAACTGTGCTGTGATTCATTCTACTGCCAAGGATGCCAAACATCTGGCACAAAATTGAGGAACTGCCAATTGAAACTATGGCATCCATTTTCCAGACAAATATGTCACGGAACTGAGGAAGGATTCTCTCAAATCCGCGCAATGGTCCGACGCCGGAGTAAAAAACGGTGCGAACCACTCCGCCGTCGGGCCGACCAGACGTTGCAGAATTGTCCGCACTTCCAGGGGCTAGGCTGGCGCTGGAGGGGTTGGTGCCGCAAAAGCCGGCGCCGAAGGGACTGCGCGAGTTAGCGTATGCGCAGAACCGCTGCCGTGGTTCAGCACATGCGCAGACCGGCCGGCATATTCTAGCGCAAGTGCAGGGGGGTGTCGTCTCCGTGCCGGCCATGACGGAGCCCTACAGGGGCCGGCGCAGAAGGATGGAGTGCTCCCACGGCACAGGCCCGCCCGCAGATCGGTGGGCCACGATCACGGGCCAGGCCACCGTGGGGGGCCCCCCCCCGGGGTTGGATCCCCCTGCGCCCCCCTGAGGACAGCCCCAGCTAACGTACCTGCAGGTCCCGCTGTGTGGAACCATGTCCAATCCACGCCGGCGGGACTGGCCAGAAACCGACGGCCGCTCGGCCCATCGGGGCCCAGAGAATTGCCGGGGGGGCTGCTGCCAATGGCCCCCGACTGGCGCGGCGTGATTCCCGCCCCCGCCCGAAAACCGGCGCCAGAGAATACGGCAGCTGGCTTCAGAGAAGCGGGGCGGGATTCACGCCACGGGATTCTCCAACCGGCGGGGGGTTGGAGAATCCCACCCCTGATGTTCCAAGTGGCTGCTTTTCACTTTTTCACTTTTTCTTGCCAATTGAGCTGGTGTTAAATCCATTTTCTGAAAGCGTAACAGATCTGGCACAATAATTGATGGGGCATCAATCAGTGCACACTACCGACATCCCTTCAAGATGTTTACAGCCTCTAGAATAAGTCAAACAAATGTATTTCTAAAATTGAAAACGGTTGAAAACAGCAATTATTTTTTTAGGAGCCATCATCCTCACACATTGCATAGGTGTGTAAGACGTTATTGAGTCAGAGAGGTCGACAGCACAGAAAAGACCCTTTGGCTCATCGGGTCTACGCTGGTCAAAGACAGCCACCTAACCATTCAATCCCATTTTTCAGCACTTGGCCCATAGCCTTGTATGCCTTGACATCTATATACTTCTGAAATGTTATGAAGATCTCTGCCTCCACCACCCTTTCAGGCAGCGAGTTCCACACTCCCGCCACCCTCCGGATGAAAATGTTTTTCCTCACATCCCCTCTAAACCTTCTGCCGCTTACCTTAAATCTATACCCCCTGGTCATTGATCCCTCCACCAAGGGGAAAAGTTTCTCCCTGTCTACGCTATGTATGCCCCTCATAACTTTATACATCTCAATCATGTCCCCCCTCAGTCTCCTCTGCTCCAAGGAAAACAACCTCAGTCTATCCAATCTCTCTTCATAACTAAAACAGGCAACAACCTGGTAAACCTCCTCTGCACCCTTTCCACTGCTATCACTTCCCTCCTATAATGTGGATTCCAGAACTGCAGACAATACTCTAACAAACGTTTTATACAGTTCCAGCATAACCTCCCTGCTCTTAAACTCTATGCCTCGGCTAATAAAGGCAAATGTACCATCTGCCTTTTTAACCTACCCTGCTTCATTAAAGGACCAGTGTACATACACACCAAGGTCCCTCTGATCCTCAGTGCTTCTCAGGGTCCTACCGTTTATCATATATTCCCTTGTCTTGTTGTCCTGCCCAAGTGCATCACTCACACTTATCTGATGTCTGCCTCGACCATCCCTAGGTATTCAAAGTTGTATACTTGGCGCAATTTTTTTGAACATTCTTATATTTTAAATACCCCCGTTCGAGAACATGAATTTTCATTTCAAAGTGAGACTGTGGGTGCTGGGGAATGCAACAACTCTTTACTTTTGCACATGGTGCTATCGGAGTTCAGATATAGCATGGTTTAGCTGCAGCATAAACTCTCCTCTTCACTGACTCACATTCCAGCCACAGAACAGAATTCCCAACTACACTAATATGACAGTGCTGGCACCTACACAGGTTATTCTTGTAGCCGTTGCCAATTAAGCTGACAGTTTGTGCAGAAATAAGGGCAATTCATTCTTACCGGCTCACACTTAAGTGTCAGCTGTGTTCTCACCCAATGTCAGAACGTACAGACTCCAGTTCAAAGACTTCATAAATTCTAGACGGCTGCCGGTGTACAATCCTGTGGGAGAGCATTACCGTCGGTGCTGCAATCTTTTGGATGAGATGTTAATGCCAGACCTTGCGCCTTTTCAGGTGCATAGAAAAGATCCCATGACATTATTTGAAGACCTGAAGATGTTCATCTCTTCCCTGTCCAAAATGTATGCCACAATGAATTGTTTAATTGGTGTTTGTGGAACCTTTCTGCCTGATAATTGGTTGCCGTACTTGGCGCCATAGTAACAATAACTGTCGATATATGTAATCCATTGGCTCCGAGGAGGTTTGGGATGTATGAAGGATGTGAAAGGCGCTACATAAATGCAAGTTTATTCTGTCTTTCATAGGCAATTGTGTTCAAGCTTTCAAAATGCTGGTCAGAAGAAAAATCTATATGGGGCTGGATTCCCCGAATCTGCGGCTAAGTGCTGCCAAAATTGGCGCCGAACCCTCACCGATTCCTGGACAGGTGAGGGGCTAGCGGTGACACCGGGTACAATTCCCGGCTCCCGTGGCAAAAACGCCAGAGAATGGTTGGGTCCGTGGCCACACGCGCACGGTGCCGACCTGCAGCGGACACACCGTACAACATGGCGCTGGCCATGCGCGGACCCGACCTGTCAAATACGACCCCACAGGACAAACCCTGGCCACCCTGCACCAGTCCCCCCCCCCCCCCCCCCCTCCGCCCTCGTGAAAGCCCCCCAGCCAGCGGCACAGCTCCCGGCTGACTGTGGCGCCGCTGGACACAGTCCACGGCAGCCACGCCGGGTTCCAGGCTGCTCAGACCACCCATCAACTGTGCGGTCGGTAACTCGGCCCATCGGGGGCGGAGCACCAGGGAAGGGCCTTCCAATGATGCGTCAACGGTGTTCCAACAGTGTGCAGCGCACAATGCGATGATGCTGGTTTCGAGGGGGCAGAGACTCGAAAACTGCTTTCAAACCGATGCCGCCCCCAATTTGGGCGTCAGAGGGATTCTCCGCCCGATCGCTGATTACGATATTAGCGTTGGGAAACAGAGACTCCCGCCCAAGTTGTTTAAAAAGTGATAGAGAGCATAAAAAACTTTGCATATCTATTTTCCAAATATTCCAATGAAATTAACTTAATGGGAAGGTGTTTTATCTATTAGCAATTTATATTTTGTGTACATCACCATTATCAAATAAACACTGCAGGATGTTTCAAGTGCCAATTATGTCTATTTATCATGTGCATATTTGCAAATGCTGACATAATTTAGATAAATGCTTCTAAAATGTACAACGCTCATTTCTGCTACTTCAAAGTTTACCTGTGTTTATAAATATTGATATAAACAGTGTTTGGATGGCCTCTAATGCAGAATTGCTGAAGACTATCACTTGAGGCCTTTTAAAAAAATCTACAAGCTTGTTAACCTATTTGTATATAAAGAGAGCTCCTCTAGGAGTTGTGGCTCATGATGCAGCAGGCTTTCTTTTTCTTTTATAAATGTGGGGTTTGTCCCCTTAAGGGGTGATCTGCCGAGAGGGTCACTTGGCCCAGGTAACCAATCAGGGAGGGATCATCCTCGAAAGAGTGGGTTTCTGTATCTATTCAATCCTGGCGGCTGACTCGTATTGTTGTTATATATAAATAAATGTTGCAGTTGGTATTTATCGAACTGCTGAACAGGATTTATTACACAGGCAACGAGGATAAAAGGGGAAAAAATGCAGTGAGTATGAAGTCACATTGAAGTTCAGAAACAGAAGAGTGTTTGCAGAAATTCCCATTTTTGAACGGATATTCCTTTTTATGCCTCTTGTGGAGGATTGGACACAATACATTGAATGTGTACCTCATAGAATAGAATCCCTACAGTGCCGAAGGAGGCCGTTCGGCCCATTGAGTCTGAAGTGGCCCTTGGAAAGAGCACCCTACTTAAGCTCATGCCTCCACCCTATCCCCGTAACCAGTAACCCCACCTAACCTTTTGGACACGAAGGGGCAATTTAGCATGGCCAGTCCACTTCTTTGGACTGTGGGAGGAAACCAGAGCACCCGGAGGAAACCCACGCAGACAGGGAGAGAAAGTGCAAACTCCACACAGTCACCAGAATTGAACCTGGGTCCCTGCGGCTGTGAGTCAGAGTGATAACCACTGCACCACCGTGCCACCTTGTGGACTGTATTTTCCAGGCCAACAAAATAGAGGAAGAAGGGAAGAGAAGGCAATCATTCCGAATGCGTTTAATACAGAGCCTCACGCCCCCAAGCTTACCCAGCTCCACGTCATTCACGGAGATAGTTGAATTGGTGAAACCACACAACCACCCAAAGCCATCAGTAATATTGCAGTGATTTCGGTTTAACTGAAGTGGGAGAGCCCTGGGGAAACTATTGCAACTGTTAGGATGCCACACCAGGGGCGGGATTCTCCGCAGCCCCGCCGGTTCGGAGAATTGCCGGGGGCCGGCGTGAATCCCGCCCCCGCCGGCTGCCGGATTCTCCGGCACCGGATATTCGGTGCGGGTGGGAATCGCGCCCCGCCGGTTGGCGAGTCCCCCCCGGCGATTCTCCGCCCGCGATGGGCCGAAGTCCCGCTGCTGGATTGCCTGTCCCGCCGGCGAGAATCAAACCACCTCTCTTACCAGCGGGACAAGGCGGCACGGGCGGGCTCCAGGGTCCTGGGGGGGGCGCGGGGCGATCTGGCCCCGGGGGTGCCCCCACAGTGGCCTGGCCCGCGATCGGGGCCCACCGATCCACGGGCGGGCCTGTGCCGTGGGGGCACTCTTTTCCTTCTGCCTTCACCATGGTCTCCACTATGGCGGAGGCGGAAGAGACCCCCTCCACTGCGCATGCACGGGAATGCCGTGAGCGGCCGCTGACGCTCCCGCGCATGCGCCGCATGGCAAAGTCAGTTTCGCGCCAGCTGGCGGGGCACCAAAGGCCTTTCCCGCCAGCTGGCGGGGCGGAAATCAGTCCGGCGCGGGCCTAGCCCCTCAAGGTTAGGGCTCGGCCCCTCAAGATGCGGAGAATTCCGCACCTTTGGGGCGGCGCGATGCCGGACTGATTCGCGCCGTTTTTGCCGCCGGTCGGCGGACATCGCGCCGATTGCAGAGAATCCCGCCCCAGATCCTAATTTATCTTAGGATACCAGGCGAGAAACCCCAGCAATTTGCAATTTGTAAAACAGTGAGGAAAGGATACTTCGCCCCAGGAGTGATGACTATGGCCAATAGGTATCTTTAATGTGAAATGAATTTAAACACAGAATTAATCACATTAATATCAAAAAATAGCTTTATAATTAACAGTTAAACAGTTCTTACATAAAAGATACCTATTGGTCAGGGTCATTATTCCTGGGCAGTGTTGGCTATAGAACCATTCCACAGTCTACAACGGGAGTTCTGCCAACAGAGTTGTTGACAGGCTGGTGTCTTAGGGCAAGACTAAGCCTGGTGGTTATGAATTTGCCGCAGAGGATAGAGGCAGTCAATGCAGTCAGAAGAAAAATCATGATTGAGGCAAAACAACGAGGTCATTTTCAGTGGAGGAAGCAGTGTTTGTCAGAAATGTTTGGGAGTGGCTTGGGTTGGGGTCCCAGGAGTGGTTGTATCAAAAACAGGACCTTAGAACATAGAACATTACAGCGCAGTGCAGGCCCTTCGGCCCTCGATGTTGCGCCGACCTGTGAAACCACTCTAAAGCCCATCTACACTATTCCCTTATCATCCATATGTCTATCCAATGACCATTTGAATGCCCTTAGTGTTGGCGAGTCCACTACTGTTGCAGGCAGGGCATTCCACGCCCTTACTACTCTCTGAGTAAAGAACCTACCTCTGACATCTGTCCTATATCTATCTCCTCTCAATTTATATCTATCTCCCCTCAATTTAAAGTTATGTCCCCTCGTGCTACACATCACCATCCGAGGAAAAAGGCTCTCGCTGTCCACCCTATCCAATCCTCTGATCATCTTGTATGCCTCAATTAAGTCACCTCTTAACCTTCTTCTCTCTAATGAAAATAGCCTCAAGTCCCTCAGCCTTTCCTCATAAGATCTTCCCTCCATACCAGGCAACATTCTGGTAAATCTCCTCTGCACCCTTTCCAATACTTCCACATCCTTCCTATAATGCGGCGACCAGAATTGCATGCAATACTCCAAATGCGGCCGCACTAGAGTTTTGTACAGCTGCAACATGACCTCATGGCTCCGAAACTCAATCCCTCTACAAATAAAAGCTAACACACCGTACACCTTCTTAACAACCCTCTCAACCTGGGTGGCAACTTTCAGGGATCTATGTACATGGACACCGAGATCTCTCTGCTCATCCACACTGCCAAGAATCTTACCATTAGCCCAGTACTCTGCCTTCCTGTTATTCCTTCCAAAATGAATCACCTCACATTTTTCTGCATTAAACTCCATTTGCCATCTCTCAGCCCAGCGCTGCAGTGTATCTATGTCCCTCTGTAACTTGTAACTTTGTCTTATGAAGTGGATGTAAAAGGGAGAAACGTCCAGAAGCACGCAGACCATTTTCGAAGACCAGAGTTGTGAGCCAGCAGCCAGGACTGCCACCTGAAACCATGTTGGCAGCAGGAAACATTGTTGACCATCCAAGCAGTGAAGAACTGAGACAGCCTGTGACAGGCGAGTCTGTCGTCCCCATGGGAATGGATGAAACTGAGATACCTGTACCTGAGGGGATACCAGGTACGGTGGTTTCTGCAGCGAGCTCCCCAGTGGAAGCACACGGGACAGAGGAGTCACACTGCTCCACTAGAAATAAGAAACCATCTAAAAGGCTTAGGGCGCAATCTAACGGCCACATTGCGCTCGACACGGATCCACTGGTTAGATCACGGGAAAGTCCGAAATCGGGATCCACACCAGGCACCGATTGGTTTGCGATGTAACCGGTCCTCTTCCATCGGCGGGTTCTGACCTCATCTAAACGTGGCGAGGTTCCAGTTAACACCAATTGAGGCCAATCTCATAGAACATACAGTGCAGAAGGAGGCCATTCGGCCCATCGAGTCGGCACTGACCCACTTAAGCCCTTACTTCCACCCTATCCCCGTAACCCAATAGCCCCTCCTAACCTTTTTTGTTTTGGTCACTAAGGGCAATTTATCATGGCCAATCCAGCTAACCTGCACGTCTTTGGACTATGGGAGGAAACCGGAGCACCCGGAGGAAACCCACACAGACACGGGGAGAACATGCAGATTCTGCACAGACAGTGACCCAGCCGGGAATCTCTATCTCATTAACGGGATAGGTGCCCTATCTAATGACCTCCCAAGATCTAACCTGCTCCCCAGCGAATGGTCACGCGGGCGCCCTTTAGCACACCTACTTAGAAACGGGAAGCTGGTGAAATGTCTGCTGAGGGGGATCGGTGAACATGAGTTGCCATGTTCGAAATCGCGCATTCAGCCCGGGGAGGGAGGGGGGGGGGGGGGAGCGGTGGGGGGGGGATTTGGAGCTGCTGCCCCAGTGCTCAGGGGTGGGTGGGGGGAGCCGGCCTGCCAGGTGGGCTGAACACCATCGGTGGCGGGGAGGGGGTGGGGGGCACCCCTGGGCTTGGGGAGTGAGGGGATCAACGCTGTGGGTCCCACAGGCCAACCCCCCAGGATGTGTATACCCATAATAGAGGCAACTTCAGCTGCTGCCTGTCTATCCCGCTGAACACCCCCACGTGATAATATGGTGAAGGTCACTTTAACTCCTTCTGACTGGGAGCATCCTCAGGCTACACAGCTCAAGACTATCGCTAATAGGGAATAAGCAGTGTTAGTAATATGAGCACTTCACAGCTCTCGAGTGGAATCCTATGAGTACATGTGTCATGTCTCAGGCGAGTGTTATTGCCGAGCATCCCAATTAAACTGTGAGGCCTGGGCACTTTGCTTCAACCCTGGAGGCATCAACGCCACAGAGGCAGCAGCCAACAATCAAACACAGGGCTTCAGAACTGGGGATATTTCTGCGGCCGGAGGGTGAATGTGTGTGGATCGGGGAGGGAACCTGGTCGTAGTGATGTTCCCGGAAAGGGTCTGGAGTCCAGGGTCTGGGACTCCTGCTGTGGCCGGGAGTGCGTGTGCAGGATGGGGTCCCCTAGCACAACCGTCTTGTGGGATGTCAGCCTGAGAGAAGGAACGTAAGGGTGGGGGATGCTTGGGGGACTCGAGTATCCCAGGGTCAAAGTCATACTGATTGTCGGTCTCTCACCCTCTCCAACTCCTTACAGGTATCACATTATGGCTGGTATCATGGACCCTGCAGCAGTTGCCTTTGCAGTGCTGTTGGCAGTCCAGGTGGCCAGACACCAGAGAAGGCGGCTGCAGCAGCATCGGTACACAGGCTCGAGGTGACCCTGAGGCCATCCATCAGGCCAGGCAGGGACCCACAGTGGGAGGCCAGCAATGGCCCAAGGGGTACAGGCATTGCTGGGCATTCGAGGAGATGTCAGACAGCACGTGCTGCAGGAGGCTCTGTCTCAGCAAAGAGGCAGTGCGGCACCTGTGCCATGTCTTCGCAGACTTGGCACCACGTGGAGGAGGAGGATACCCGCTCCCGGTGACCATCAAGGTCACCGCAGCCCTGAGCTTCTATGGTTTGCGGTCATTCCAGCGCTCGAGCGGGGACCTGTGTGCCATTTCCCAACCTACAGCCAAAAACTGCATCCTTGAAGTCACGGATGTCCTGTATGCCCGGGCATCAGATTAGATAAATTTCGAGCTGAACCAAGCCCATCAGAATGACATGGCAGCAGGATTCTCCGCCGTTGGCGGAATGCCCCATGTCCTGGGGGTAGTAAATAGCACGCATGTCACCTTGCTCACACCGGGACAACAGGGAGTGTTCTTCATTAACAGGAAGATGTCCCACTCCCTAAATGTGCAACTCATGTGAGACCACCACCTCCAGATCATTCACATATGCACACGTTTCCCAGGGAGTGTGTACGACAGCTACATCCTGGGACACTCAAGAGATCCTTGGCGTCTTTAAGGATCACTCCAGGATGATGGGTTGGCTCTTGGGGGATAAGGGGTTTGCGCTGAGATACTGGCTGATGACGCCGGTACGGAGGCCGGAGACCGAGGTGGAGACTTGATATAACAAGGCTCATGTAGCCACCCGTGCTGTCATTGAACGGTGCATCGGACTACTCATGATGCAGTTCCGAAGCCTCGACTGCTCTGGTGGTGTACTGCAGTACCCCCCCCCCCCAGAGGGCCGCCCGCTTTGTGGTGGTCTGCTGTGCCCTCCACAACCTGGCACAGCAGCGGGGCGACGTGCTGGAGGTGAAGGAGGAGGGACATTTGGCCTCATCTGAGAAGGAGGATGAGGAGGAGCCAGACCAAGACGGGTTGGAGGATGAGCCCGGGGAGGACCCGTAGGAGCAGCTGGAAGATGCGGGACAGACGGCGGCGAGGGTCCGGCATTCCCGGAGGATCCTCTTCTTGCTTCTCATAGGTCAGGCTTTGTCCGTCATCCCACTCCCTCAGACCCACGTCCCACCCATCTCCTGCCCCACCTCCCACACATTTCCCCACCCCACCCCCTTCGCATCCATTCCCCCTCCCTCCCTCCCTGACTACCCTATACCACCCTCCCAGGGTCTGTGTAATATTACCCCAGGGTGATGGGCCTGGGTTGGCACTGTCAGCGGGTCATTATATAAGGAAGGAGGGTGATGATAACCCACTGTGAGATAAACCCTGATGCTCCTCAATCTATGCTGTAATCTGTCTCCTGTCTTTCTGCTGACAACGCGTTCACACCCATCACCTGCCGTGCTATGCCTCGGAGGCCAAGATCGTGATCCACTGTGCCCAAGGGGGCAGGGTCTGAGGGAGAACAGAGGGAGGGGTGCGGGGGGTGTGGGATTGTGGAGGGTGGGACAGGGCTTCTGGCCGGCCCGCTTTTCGGAATCACCTGACATCCCCTCCTGAATCTCACGGCTGTATTGTAGCATCTGCATTAGCTCTGGGATAACCTTGTCCAGACACTCAGCACCCAGCTAGGTCCTAGGATCCAGCAAACCTCCAATTGCTGTCTCCCCTGGACATTCCAGCCTCCACCTGATGTGCATCTGCAACTACGTGGTGCTCAGCAGATTGTGCCCCAGAGGCCTGTCCACTAATGTCACCCACTGAAGTGTGTGCCTCTGTGCTGGCGGAGGCTGGGGATGATAGCTGTGATGCCTCAATGGTGGCTTCCCAGAGCTCTCCTCTGAGGTGTTCCCTCAGAAGGCAGTGGGGATACTTGCCCCAGGTGGACCGGCACCATCTGATTAAGATCCTGCGGGAGAATGGACATGGGGTCAGTGAGAAGGAAGGATCATTATGTCTGACATAAACAACCCACTTGCGACAGGTCATCTGGGTGTGGGATGATGGATCCTCACCTCTGCCCGCAGGCCAACCTCGCTATCGATAACCGTTCGCTCATCACTCATCCCCGTGACCTCCATAACCTGTTCCTCATAGGCGGTGAGGACTCTGATGTCCCACTCCTCACCACCCATCTGGGCCCTTTCCCGCATGTTATGTGCCAACTTCTCCTGCTGAGCAAACAGAGGGCATTACGAGCTGCATGCTTCATGTATCGAGTGGGGGAGGAGAGGGGTCTATGGTTGGAGACAGGCATGGGCACCGCTGTTAAGCATGGGTGGGTTGTGTTGGTGGGTGTCAGGGCACAGGCATGGTATTAAGCTGGGGGTGGGGGTGGTGTGCAGTGCCAGCTGCCGGCTCGGGGGGGGGCATCCTGGTGTGGCACGTGAGACCAATGCCAGGTGGCCTATGCCAACTCATCTTTGTGGCCCAGTGAAGATTGTCGAGCTTCTTACGACAGTGGACTGAGGTCCTGCTTGTAATGGTCCCCAAGTTGATGGCCTCTGCCACTGTGGGTGACCCTCCGACCCCTTGGGGGGAACAGGGTGTCCCATCCTGAGTCCACCACATCCAACAGTCTGGCCAGGTCGTTGTCTCCGCAACATGGAGCGGGTCTGCTCGGTGGCATGGCTGCGTGCTGGCTGGGGTTTGCTCAGAGGGAGCGGTTTATGTTAGTGGGAAGCTGCTAGGCGTGGTCCAGGCGAATCAGCTGGCAGGACAGTCATTGCTGCTGTGAAGATACCGGTCGCAGTCTCGCCGGGTCAGCCGTCAGGAACCAATCGGCTAGTCGCGCTCGCTACCGCACTTAATGCTTCCCCCGTTAGATCGCTCCCTTAATTTATAATGGACTGATTCATGTGTTTACTGGTCCAATTGTTGGGGACTAAGTAACTTAATTATTATCGATATATAAAATAAATGTGAGAGGGATAGATGTAGGGCGGGATTCTCCGACCCCCCGCCGGGTCGGAGAATCGCCGGGGGGCGGCGTGAATCCCGCCCCCACCGACTGCCGAATTTGGCGGGGGTGTGAATCGCGCCGGTCGGCGGTCGCTGACAGCGGCCCCCCCCGGCGATTCTCCGGCCCGCAATGGGCCGAGTGGCCGCCCGTTTTCGGCCAGTCCCGCCGGAGTATGTTACATCAGGTTTTTTCCGACGGGACCTGGTTGCGCGGGCTGCCTCCGGGGTCCTCAGAGGGGTGCGGGGGGATCTGGCCCCGGGAGGTGCCACCACGGTGGCCTGCCCCGCGATCGGGGCCCACCGATCTGCGGGCAGGCCTGTGCCGTGGGGGCACTCTATTCTTCCACACCGGCGGCTGTACCGGCCCGCCATTGCCGGTGCGGAGATGAACCCCTCTGCGCCTGCGCTGGGATGATGCCAGCTCACGCTGGCGCTCCCGCACATGCGCCAACTCACGCCGGCCGGCAGAGTCCCTTCGGCGCCAGTTGGCATGGCGCCAGGCCCCTTCCCCGCCGGCGGCGCTGGCCTAGCCCGTGAAGGTGAAGACGATTCCGCACATTTGGGGCGGCCCGACGCCGGAGTGGTTCGCGCCACTCCTCGGCGCCGAGTCCCCCCGCACCGCCGGGTAGGGGAGAATCCCGCCCGTAGTGTTTGTCCCCTTTAAGGGCTGATCTGCCGAGAAGGTCACATGACCTGGGTATCCAATCAGGGATCGGGGTGAGGATCAACCTAGCAAGCATGGATTTCTGTGTCAGTTCGTTCCTGGAGGCTGACTCGCAGCAACAAGGCTACAAGCCTTCGCATTATAGTTACATGCAAATAAACATTGCAGTTGTTATTCACCTAACTGACAAATAGAAAATACTCAAATAAATAATCCTTATTTTGCCCAATTTTCAAGTTGTGAAAGGCTGAGCTCTTTGTGAATGGTGTTAAAATGATTGTTACATAAAGAACTTCTGACACCATGGGCGAAATTCTCCCCCAACGGCGGGATGCCCGCCGACTGGCGCCAAAGACGGCGCCAATCAGACGGGCATCGCGCCGGCCCAAAGGTGCGGAAGTCTCCGCATCTTTGGCGGCCTAGCCCCAACATTGAGGGGCTAGGCCGACGCCGGAGGGATTTCCGCCCCGCCAGCTGGCGGAAATGGCGTTTGTTGCCCCGCCAGCTGGCGCGGAAATGCGGCGCATACGCGGGAGCGTCAGCGGCCGCTGTCAGTTCCCAGCGCATGCGCGGGAGCGTCAGCGGCCGCTGTCAGTTTCCCGCGCATGCGCAGTGGGGAGAGTCTCTTCCGCCTCCGCCATGGTGGAGGCCGTAGCAGAGGCGGAAGGGAAAGAGTGCCCCCACGGCACAGGCCCGCCCGCGGATCGGTGGGCCCCGATCGCGGGCCAGGCCACTGTGGGGGCACCCCCCGGGGTCAGATCGCCCCGCGCCCCCCCCCCCAGGACCCCGGAGTCCGCCCATGCCGCCTGGTCCCGCCGGTAAATACCAGGTTTGATTTACGTCGGCGGGACAGGCAATTCCTGGGCGGGACTTCGGCCCATCCGGGCCGGAGAATCCAGCGGGGGGTCCCGCCAACCGGCGCGGCCGGATTCCCGCCCCCGCCCAATCTCCGGGAGCGGAGACTTCGGCGGGGGCGGGGCGGGATTCACGGCGGCCAACGGCCATTCTCCGACCCGGCGGGGGGTCGGAGAATGACGCCCCTTGACTTTCCATTGTCAATCCTGAAATTGAAGCATGTAAGCTTTATTGACTGCACGATATCACGCACAAGGGGAAAGAAAAGACAAGCAGATGATCTCAAATAGTTTCCAAAGCGTGTGAACCATACTTCGCATGAAAGCTCAACATCTCTCATCATTGTGATAACTGCTCCCTTATCTTCAACATAGCTTGGCACAAAGTTCAGTCAGAAAGTGAACGATTGGATCTGTCCAATAGGATTTAAATAAATCCTCAGCACATATTAAGTATGTATTTAACATATTACAACAATAGGTATTGTGCTGTGGGGAGAGGGCGGGGTCGGCAGGGGAGCAGGAAATCCTGCTCTACCATCATCTTCATACGGAGGCAGGATCTTTACAAAGATATACCTTCTTGTTGCCGGGGGTCACAGAGGTGCTGGTGTTACTAAGCGCAGCAGATTCCAACTACCTTAGTGCAACTAGTCCTGAGTTCTCAAACATGCACGAGGCCCCTTATTTGCACATGCAAACGCTCTAATACCTCTTTCTGGTGTAGGCCCTGAATGCCTGTTTCATTTCCTTCAGCAATATGGCAGGCTGTGCACCACCAGCTGCGAACGAGCATATAATAATAATAATCTTTATTAATGTCTCAAGTAGGCTTACATGAACACTGCAATGAAGTTACTGTGAAAAGCCCCTAGTCGAATCCTTCCTGACCGCCATATTGGGGGGCTTATTGGGCTGTTTGACCCCGACCGCCCGCACAAAAACAACCCAGTCCCAAATGAAACGCCCCCTGCCCTCCAATCGGTCTCCCCCGACTGTGGCGGCCCCGGACTGAATCCGCAGCCACCACACGGGTATTACGGACGGTGGGACCATGAGTGGTCCATGCCGTCGGGAATTCGGGCCGGGGACAGAGAATAGCGGGGTGGGCCTCAGGCAATGGCCTCAGGCGGTGGATAATCGGCGCGGCGTACTCCCGAGTTTTCGGGGGGCGGAGAATCATGGAACCGGTGCCGGTCCCGATTTCATGTGAGAAACTGGATTCTCCGCCCCGTCGCTGAACACGATTCCGCGTCGGCGTGCAGAGAATCCAGCCCAGGGTAAATGACAACTAACACAAGCTAATTCTGAACTTAATCATCTTTCACACCTTTACATTGCTTCAAAGTTACACTTATACCACAGCTGCAACCAAAACTTCCTCACGAGCCTCACATTACAACAAGATTCTTGACTTCACACTCAATACCGCATACACATTTATAATAATAATAATAATTTTGATTGTCACAAGTAGGCTTACATTAACACTGCAATGAAGTTACTGTGAAAAGCCCCTAGTCGCCACATTCCGGCACCTGTTTGGGTACTGAGGCACGATCAATTTGGCTGGAGACGAAGTTGAATTCAAACTGAGGCTTTATTAGTATCTGAAGTGTGGCCTCCTCCAGCAGCTGACGAAATGGCTGCGAGCTGAAGGCCACGCATATTTATAACCCGGCTCCTGGGCGGAGCTAGTATGCAGGGGCCCAGGTGAACCTGTAGTGCAGGTTTTACCGTACAACCCTTAATATAGGAACACAGTGGTTTACCACATTCACCCCCTGTTAAAATTGAGTCCGGTGGGGGTGGTGGATAACTATATACAATTCGCAATCTTTAATATTTACAGAACAGTGAAAAAAAATGTCTCTGGTCATCCGGTGGGCCGGTCAGAGGTTCAACCGGTCCGCCGCCTTGATCGTCCTCTGGGACCGACAAAGTGGAGCTGGCGATGTTGGTGCTGTCGTGGTCAAAGTTGACTCCGGGAGCGTGCCGAAACCCTCTTCATCAACGGGGGTGGGCAGGGTGAAGCCGGACAGTCCGAGGGGGGGTGATGGGGGCAGCGGGGGAGGAGAGGGTGGCGCCGGGAGCGACGGGGGTGGTGTGGGGGCGGAACCTGCTGGTGCCAGGTCCCTGAGGGAGACGGTATCCTGGCGGCCGTCGGGGAACGCCATGTAGGCGTACTGTGGGTTTGCGTGGAGCAGGTGCACCCTTTCTACCAACGGGTCCGCCTTGTGGAGCCGCACATGTTTACGGAGAAGCACGGTTCCCGGAGCTGTGAGCCAAGTTGGGAGTGATACCCCGGATTGGACTTCCTGGGGAAGGCAGAAAGATGTTCATGTGGTGTACTGTTAGTAGCAGTGCAAAGTAATGAGCGAATGGAATGTAGTGCATCAGGGAGGACCTCTTGCCAGCGGGAGGCCGGGAGATTTCTGGACCGTAGGGCCAGCTGGACGGCCCTCCATACTGTCCCATTCTCCCTTTCTACCTGTCTGTTTCCCCGGGGGTTGTAGCTCGACGTTCTGCTGGAGGCGATACCCCTGTTGAGCAGGAACTGACGTAGCTCATCACCCATGAATGAGGATCCCCTGTCACTGTGGATGTAAGCGGGGAAGCCGAACAGAGTGAAGATATAATTAAGGGCTTTAATGACGGTGGCAGATGTCATGTCGGGGCATAGAGCATAGAACATAGAACATTACAGCGCAGTACAGGACCTTCGGCCCTCAATGTTGCGCCGACCTGTGAAACCACTCTAAAGCCCATCTACACTGTTCCCTTATCGTCCATATGTCTATCCAATGACCATTTGAATGCCCTTAGTGTTGGCGAGTCCACTACTGTTGCAGGCAGGGCATTCCAAGCCCTTACTACTCTCTGAGTAAAGAACCTACCTCTGACATCTGTCTTATATCTATCTCCCCTCAATTTAAAGGTATGTCCCCTCGTGCTAGACATCACCATCCGAGGAAAAAGGATCTCACTGTCCACCCTATCCAATCTGATCATCTTGTATGCCTCAATTAAGTCACTTCTTAACCTTCTTCTCTCTAACGAAAACAGCCTCAAGTTCCTCAGCCTTTCCTCATAAGATATTCCCTCCATACCAGGCAACATTCTGGTAATCTCCTCTGCACCCTTTCCAATGCTCCCACATCCTTCCTATAATGCGGCGACCAGAATTGTACGCAATACTCCAAATGCGGCCGCACCAGAGATTTGTACAGCTGCAACATGACATCATGGCTCTGAAACTCAATCCTTCTATCAATAAAAGCTAACACACCGTACGCTTTCTTAACAACCCTCTCAACCTGGGTGGCAACTTTCAGGGATCTATGTACATGGACACAGAGATCTCTCTGCTCATCCACACTGCCAAGAATCTTACCATTAGCCCAGTACTCTGTCTTCCTGTTATTCCTTCCAAAATGAATCACCTCACACTTTTCTGTATTAAACTCCATTTGCCACCTCTCAGCCCAGCGCTGCAGCTTATCTATGTCCCTCTGTAACTTGTAACATCCTTCCGCACTGTCCACAACTCCACCGACTTTGGTATTAACTGCAAATCTACTCACCCATCGTTCTACGCCCTCCTCCAGGTCATTTATAAAAATGACAAACAGCAGTGGCCCCAAAACAGATCCTTGTGGTACACCACTAGTAACTGGACTCCAGTCTGAACATTTCCCATCAACCACCACCCTTTGTCTTCTTCCAGCTAGCCAATTTCTGACCCAACTGCTAAATCACCCTGAATCCCATGCCTCCGTATTTTCTGCAGTAGCCTACCATGGGGAACCTTATCAAATGCTTTACTGAAATCCATATACACCACATCAACTGCTTTACCCTCATCCACCTGTTTGGTCACCTTCTCAAAGAACTCCATAAGGTTTGTGAGGCACGACCTACCCTTCACAAAACCGTGTTGACTATCTCTAATCAAATTATTCCTTTCCAGATGATTATACATCCTATCTCTTATAAACCTTTCCAAGATTTTGCCCACAACAAATGTAAGGCTCACTGGTCTATAGTTACCAGGGTTGTCTCTACTCCCCTTCTTGAACAAGAGGACAACATTTGCTATCCTCCAGTCTTCTGGCACTATTCCTGTAGACAAAGATGACTTAAATATCAAAGCCAAAGGCTCAGCAATCTCCTCCCTAGCTTCCCAGAGAATCCTAGGATAAATCCCATCCGGCCCAGGGGACTTATCTATTTTCACACTTTCCAGAACTGCTAACACCTCCTCCTTATGAACCTCAAGCCCTTCTAGTCTAGTAGCCTGAATCTCAGTGTTCTCCTCCACAACATTGTCTTTTTCCTGTGTGAATACTGACAAAAAATATTCATTTAGCACCTCTCCTATCTCCTCGGACTCCAAGCACAACTTCCCACTACTGTCCTTGACTGGCCCTACTCTTACCCTAGTCATTCGTTTATTCCTGACATATCTACAGAAAGCTTTAGGGTTATCCTTGATCCTACCTGCCAAAGACTTCTCATGTCCCCTCCTGGCTCTTCTTAGCTCTCTCTTTAGGTCCTTCCTAGCTAACTTGTAACTCTCGAGCGCCCTAACTGAACCTTCATGTCTCATCTTTACATAAGCCTCCTTCTTCCTATTGACAAGTGTTTCGACTACTTTAGTAAACCACGGTTCCCTTGCTCGACTACTTCCTCCCTGCCTGACAGGTACATTCTTATCCAGGACACGCAGTAGCTGTTCCTTGAACAAGCGCCACATTTCCATTGTGCCCATCCCCTGCAGTTTTCCTCTCCATCCGATGCATCCTAAGTCTTGCCTCATCACATCATAATTGCCTTTCCCCCAGATATAACTCTTGCCCTGCAGTATATACCTATCCCTTTCCATCACTAAAGTAAATGTAATCGAAATGTGGTCACTTTCACCAAAGTACTCACCTACCTCCAAATCTAACATCTGTCCTGGTTCATTACCCAGTACCAAATCCAATATGGCCTCGCCTCTCGTTGGCCTATCTACAGACCGTGTCAGGAAACCTTCCTGCACACATCTAAAGTACTCGAACTACAGTGTTTCCAGTCAATATTTGGGAAGTTAAAGTTTGGGATGGCGAAGGGAAAACGGGAGTATTCATCGATCACACTGAGGAAATACGTGTGTAGGTCGGAGGAGGGGAGGGTGCCTTTGAAATCCACACTGAGGCGTTCAAAGGGGCGGGAGGCCTTCACCAGGTGCGCACTGTCCGGCCGGTAGAAGTGCGGTTAGCACTCCGCACAAACTGGCAGTCCTTGGTGATCGTCCTTACTTCCTCGACGGAGTAGGGCAAATTTTGTGCCTTAATGAAGTGGTACAACCGAGTGACCCCTGGGTGACAAAGGCTGTCGTACAGGGTCCGGAGTCGGTCTACCTGTGCGCTGGCACATGTACCTCGGGATAGGGGGCCTGGGGGCTCGTTGAGTTTGCCAGGGCGATACTTAATCTCGTAGTTATAGGTAGAGAGTTTGATTCTCCACCGCAAGATTTTGTCATTTTTGATCTTGCCCCGCTGTGTGTTGTTGAACATGAAGGCTACCGACCGTTGGTCAGTGAGGAGAGTGAATCTCCTGCCAGCCAGGTAATGCCTCCAATGTCGCACAGCCTCAACGATAGCCTGTGCCTCCTTTTCGACGGATGAGTGCCGAATTTCGGAGGCATGGAGGGTGCGGGAAAAGAATGCCACGGGCCTGCCTGCCTGGTTGAGGGTGGCAGCAAGGGCGATGTCCGATGCGTCGCTTTTTACTTGGAAAGGAAGTGCTTTGTCTACAGCATGCATTCCAGCTTTGGCAATATCAGCTCTGATCCGGGCGAAGAACTGTTGGGCCTCTGCCATCAGGGGGAAATGAGTGGACTGTCTGAGTGGGCCTTGTCCGCATAGTTTGGGACCCACTGAGCGTAATACGAGAAGAACCCCAGGCAGCGTTTGAGGGCCTTGGGGCAGTGGGGGATGGGCAGCTCCATGAAGGGGCGCATGCGGTTGGGATCGGGCCCCAGAACCCCGTTCTGGACCACGTAGCCGAGGATGGCTAAGCGGTTTGTACGGAACACACACTTCTCCTTGTTAGGTTGAGGAGAGTGGCGGTTCGGAGAAATTTAGCGAGGTTGGTGTCGTGGTCGTGCTGATCATGGCCACAGATGGTCACATTGTCTAGGTACAGAAACGTGGCCCGCAAGCCGTACCGGTCGACCATTCGGTCCATTTCCCTTTGGAAGACCGAAACCCCATTGATGATGCCGAAGGGGCCCCTAAGGAAGTGATATAGCCGGTCGTCTGCCTCGAAGGCGGTGTATTGCCGGTCCGATTTACGGATAGGGAGCTGGTGGTAAGCGGATTTCAGGTCCATCGTTGTGAAGACCCGATACTGTGCAATCTGGTTAACCATGTCAGATATGCGTGGGAGGGGGTACGCGTCGAGCTGCATGTACCTGTTGATGGTCTGGCTGTAGTCCAAGACCATTCGATTTTTCTCCCCAGACTTAACCACTACCACTTGAGCTCTCCAGGGGCTGTTGCTGGCCTCGATGACTCCCTCCTGAAGCAACTGCTGGACCTCGGACCTGATGAAGGCTTTATCCTGGGTGCTGTACCATCTGCTCCTGGTGGCAATGGGTTTGCAATCTGGAGTTAGATTGGCAAAGAGGGAAGGAGGATCGACCTTTAGGGTCGCGAGGCCGCACACAGTGAGGGGTGGTAAGGGTCCGCCGAATTTAAGGGTCAGGCTCTGGAGGTTGAACTGAAAATACAGGCCAAGGATAAGTGCAGCGCAGAGGTTAGGGAGGATGTAGAGGCGAAAACCGCGGAACTCTACGCCTTGGACTATGAGCGTGACCGTGCAGTACCCCCGGATCATTACGCGATGGGATCCGGAGGCCAGGGAGATACTTTGATTGGTAGGGTGTACCTTAAGGGAGCAGCGCCTTACCGTATTTGGATGTACAAAGCTCTGTGCTCCCGGAGTCCAGTAGGCAGGAAGTCACGTGGCCGTTGACTTTCACGCTGGTGGATGCGTTGGTCAGAATGTGTAGTCTGGACTGGTCGATTACCAAGGATGCGAGTCGTGGTTGATCGTCGGGTAGTGAGGCGGCCGCCACGTCGGGGTCCTGAAACGCCGTTGGTCTCCATGTGCTGCGGGGTGGACAAGATGGCGGCGCCCGGGAGGTCCTGCGGGTCACAAAATGGCGGCGCCCATGGAACGGACGATGCGGGGGTGGAGCAAGATGGCGGCACCCATGAAACGCACGTGTTGTGCGGGAGAGAAGATGGCGGCGCCCATTGCTCGCACATGGCCTGGGGAGGAGGGGAGGATGGCGGCGGCCATTGTCAGTGACCGGGGGGGTGGGTGCGACCGCTGCCGCTGAGCGGGCCTGGCGCACCGCTGCGTAGTGGCCCTTCTTCCCGCAGGCCTTACAAAGGGCAGCGCGGGCCGGGCAGCGTTGGTGGGGGTGTCTTTGTTGGCCACAAAAATAGCATCGGGGCCCCCCCGTAGATCACTGGCTGGCGCGTAGCGCAGGCATACTGGGTGGGTAGCGCCCCTGCTGGGGCGGCTGCCTGTGGGGCCCATGAAGCGCAGGAGAAGTGGGCCGCGCGGTTGGGGGCGTAAGACTGTACATTGCGCAGGGCGACCGTCATGGAAAGCGCTAGTGTTTTAGTCTCTGCGAGGTCACACGTGGCCCCTTCTAGGAGCCGCTGCCTGATAACTTCGGACCCAATCCCAGTTACAAAAGCGTCCCTCATAAGGAGATCTGAGTGCTCCTTAGCTGTAACGTCCTGGCAGCCACAGTCCCGAACTAGTGGGATCAGGGCCCTCCAGAAGTCCTCGATTGACTCACCATGTAGTTGAGTACGCGTTGCGAGTGCGTGTCTGGCGAAGAGCATGTTCGTCTTCTGCTCATAACTCTCTTTGAGTCGAGTCATAGCATCAGCGTAATTGGGCGCATCCTAGATCAGCGGGAAGAGTTTAGAGCTGAGTCTGGAGTACAAGATTTGAATCTTCTGAGCCTCTGGAACAGGGGTCGGCGCCGCGTTGATATACGCTTCAAAACAAGCTAGCCAGTGCTGAAAGTCCTTTCTGGCGTAGCTTGCGTGTGGATCCAGCTGCAGTCGATCTGGTTTAATCCGGAGGTCCATCTTCTGAATCAGATACTAATAAATTGAGGCACGATCAATTTGGCTGGAGACGAAGTTGAATTCAAACTGAGGCTTTATTAGTATCTGAAGTGTGGCCTCCTACAGCAGCTGACGTAATGGCTGCGAGCTGAAGGCCACGCATATTTATAACCCGGCTCCTGGGCGGAGCTAGCACGCAGGGGCCCAGGTGAACCTGTCGTGCAGGTTCTACAGTACAATCCTTAATATAGGAACACAGTGGTTTACCGCAAGTACACGGAGAATTCAGAATGTCCAAATTACCTAACAGCATGTCTTTCGGGACTTGTGGGAGGAAACCGGAGCATCCGGAGGAAACCCACGCAGACACAGGGAAAACATGCAGACTCCACACAGAGAGTGACCCAAGCCGGGAATTGAACCTGGGACCCTGGAACTGTGAAGCAACGGTGCTGACCACTGTGCTACCATGCTGCCTCAATGCAAAACAAAAAAAAGCAAGAGAAGCATGCATGTGACATGTGTAGCAGGGAACACCTTTTGTTCCACGCTATTCCATTCTGCTATAGGACTCGGGGAACAATAATTGGCAGAAATTGTATATGAAAGGCAACAGAAGTTTATTTGAACACATTGTGGGCTAGTCATTTGGAACACCTTTTGCCTTAAAATACGTCTCCATCATTCCACCACACAACACTGGTATTGGAAGCTGCAAAGGATTGTGACTTAATTGCCTGCTCCCAAGGCCAAGGTGTGGTGCTGTCTCCAGTAGCCATTTACAGGGTAAGGAGAAAATAGGGAATAAACTGAATTGATATGTATCACCCTTGTGTTATTAAACGATGCTCTGGCAGCTGTGACTTTCATATCCATAACCCCAGTAAAAGCACTTCATCCTTAACTCAAAAGAAACCATTTACACTCTGCTTTATCCAAGTAGCGGATGCTTTATTACAGAAATTTAAGAAAGATACTCCATAAAGCATCCCTTTTCATTTCTTGTCAAAACAAGCCTCCTCTGTAAAGTAGATGGCTGTCAGGTTGATCTACAGCCTGAAGCTGACAGTTATGTAAGCTAAATTGCCTGTCTCTTGCAATGATGGAGTCATTGTGGAGGAAATTGGAAATCAATTCCTGTCATCATTGAACATAACTCTTTTTCATCAGAATGAAAATTTATAATCGTAATGAGTATGGCAGGAGCAGCGAGATGACAATCAAGTGGCCACTGATAGTGGAAAACACTCATAAAAATAGGGGACTTTGCTAAATTACCATAGATAGTGTTTAGATTACAGAATCACTATTTGATACTGATACTCTGATTACCAGAAATAACAAGGTAGGCTTGAGGTTTGCGTTTCTACGAGGTGCATGACAGTCGACTGACAGCAAAAATGGGTCATTTGAACAATGTGTTCACTGGGAAAAGCATGTTTTGATTTAGTACTGCTTCTTGCTCGGGAAGATTGATATTCTACCCAAAGTGCATGTTTGTTTAGCTTTTGGGCTCCAAGTTCCTAAATTACAAGATACGAATACCCACCTTATCCCGAATAAATTTTTTCCCAGTTTAACCAATCAGCACTTTTGCCAAAATCATTCATGCTTCCATAAGTCTATCAATCTAATGCAGTATTTCATGCAGAGAGGGGTTTGGTTTTATTCTAAACTTTCAGGACTGAGTTACATAGCATTCACATACTCATTAAGCAGGGTACCGGCAATGTAATAGAAAAAGTAATGTCGCAACATTAGGCCGGCATACGCAAGCAGCTGGCAAATAGTTGTGATCTCAATGGCTTGAGGCCTAGGTGGTTTTAACTTCTGAGCCTCATTGCATGGCCCAAGTCAGTTGCCTGCCTGAAACCAGCTAAAGTTGGCAGTTCACCAGCGAGAAGGAGACCAGGTGAGGCCTCAGCTCTCTCTGCAAGACCTGAAGAGCTGACAAAGATAAAAAGACATGGGCCGGGATTCTCCGAAATCCCAGCCAAGTGTTGACGCCGGCATCAAACCGGCGCAAGCCATGCCGGCCACAACGGGCCTCCAGGCCCAGGCATTCTCCCCTTCCTCGGGGGCTAGAACGGCGCCGGAGTGCTGTGCGCTGCTCCGGTGCTGAAAGCCGGCCCTACACGGCCGGCGTGGGTCTGCGCATGCGCGCCACGGCCGTCTCCGCGCCAGCCCCCGGGCAACATTGCGGAGCCCTACAGGGGCCCGCGCGGAGGAACATAAGGCCCCCCCCCCCCAGAATGAGCGTGCCCACCAATTGTTAGCCCCTGATCACGGGCCTGGCCACAGTGGAGGCCCCCCCCCCCCGGAGTCGGCTCGCCCCGCCCCCCCACCAGGACGGCCCCCACAGCCAGAACGCCGAGGTTCCGCCGGGTAGGACCAGACGCGAACGACGCCGGCGGGACTCAGCGGGCACTCAGCCCATCGAGCGCATAGAATCGCCAGGGGTCGGGCGCTTTCAACGGCCCCCGACCGGCGCCACAGCGACCGCGTGGCGCGATTGCCGCTGATTCTCTGGTTGCTGGAGAATTGGCGGCCCGGTGTCAGAGCAGCGTGGCGGGGTTCGCGCGCCCCCCCCCCCCCCCCCCCCCCGCCGATTCTCTGACCCGGCGCTGGCTCGGAGAGTCCCGCCCATGATTCTTTCCGTCTTTTCTGGCTCCTCTTCTTGCGAGGTCTATCTGGCGATGAGTGACAGTAGCAGTCCGTCCTAGGCAGAGGTTAAAATAAAAGTTGGGCCTTGCTCCTCCCTATCTCTGTAACCCCCTTCAGCCCTATATAATCTTCTAATATCTCTGCACTCCTATAATTCCGACCTAAACCCTATTTTAATCATTTCAACATTGGCAGCCATCCTTGCAGCTACTTAGGCCCCAAGATCTGGAAGTCCCTCCCTCAGCCTGTCTAAATCTCTGTCCTCCTCTAATCCCTAACCATCTGTCCTAATATCTCTTTGTGGCTCAGCATCAATTTTGTTTGGTAATGCACTTGTGAAATACTTGGGACAATTTTCAAGGTTACGGACACTATAAAAATCTATGTTGTGGTTGATGTTTTCTGAGGCTGCCCTATATATTAATAAAAGGGTTCTACATGATTTTTACGACCTCGTCAATCCTGCCTCTGTCTAGAATCTTACAGCAGATAGAATTCCTCAAAATGGCCGGACTTTTCCGCTTGCATGCGTGTCGGGCGGATTAGGCGACGGGAGTGGGAAACATCACAAGACTTCCAAAGTTTCATTTCACGTGAAAGCAATGACGTGGTTGTCCCCTCAGTGACGGGCTTCCAAAAGTTGAACATCGAGAACATCATTATACTAAATCTACATATAATTATCAAGCCCATGCACTGGAATCATCCCCCATGTCAACAAGTCCATCCACGGCGATGGGCTGTCAGAATGACGCGAAGCACAACTGGCCTTAGAAGGAGTGCACTTGGTGAGCAGTAATCCCAGGGGAGCTCAGGTGAGTGCAGGGGGGGGGGGGGGGGGGGGGGAAAGAGGGTCATGCTCGGATGGTGCCAGCTTGATGCCAGCATAATGCCCAGGGGTAGTGCCAGGAGGTGCACCTGGGTGAACTGGTTTGCTCGCTGTGTGCTGGGGTGGCTTTTAAAAACAGCGCCCCGGATCACCGTGTGTCTGAGGTGCTGGCAGGGCGGTCAAATTGGAGGCCACCCCGATAGCCACACCTCGCGGAACCTGTGACTTCAAGTTTTCTTTTCCAAATTCTGCACTATATGGCGGAGAGAGCCGCTATTGCCATCTGTTGCTTCAATAGCCACAACGACGAGTCAGAATACAGGAGGGGGATAGAGAACCTAGTAGAGTGGTGTAACAATCTATCCCTCAATGCCAGCAAAACTAAAGAGCTTGTCATTGACTTCATGAAGCAAAGTACTGTACACACCCCTGTCTGCATCAATAGGGCCGAGGTGGCGATGGTTGACAGCTTCAAATTCCTAGGGGTACACATCTCCAAAAATCTGTCCTGGTCCACCCACGTCAACGCTACCACCAAGAAATCACAACAGCGCCTATACTTGCTCAGGAAACTAAGGAAATTCGGCATGTCCACACTGACTCTCATCAACTTTTACAGATGCACCATAGAAAGCATCCTATCTATCTGCATCACAGCCTGGTATGGCAACTGCTCAGCCCAAGACCACAAGAAACTTCAGAGAGTCGTGAGCACAGCCCAGTCCATCACACAAACCTGCCTCCCATCCATTGACTCCATCTACACCGCACGCTGCCTGGGAACAACGGGCAGCATAATCAAAGACCCCTCCCACCCGGCTTAGTCACGCTTCCAACTTCTTCCATTGGGCAGGAGATACAAAAATCTGAGAACACGCATGAACAGATTCAAAAACAGCTTCTTTCCCAGTTAGCAGACTCGTAAACGACCCTCTTATGGACTGACCTGGTTAATACTACCCTCCTGTATGCTTCACCCAATGCCAGTGTCTATATATTTACATGTGTACCATGTGGTGTTGCCCTATTTCTGTATTTTCTTTTTTTTAAATTTCATGTAGTAAATGATCTGTCTGAGCTGCTCGCAGAAAAATACTTTTCACTGTACCTCGATACGTGGGACAATAAACAAAATCCAAATCCACTTTCCTGCCCGACACCAGCCTTTTGACGATATTGGAGAAAATCACCACCTTTTAAAATACCTTGTTTAATCCGGACAAACCGCATGAAGGCTGAGAATCGTAATAGCAATTGGACAGTCAAGCAGAATTACAGGAGAACACACAGAGTGAACAGGGTAGGAGAGATAACAAGCGCATGCTGAGCTTAAGTTTTTGAAAGCTTGTAGATTATACAAGAAGGGAAGATGAATAAGAGTTTTAAGGTTCTGGGAATGAATGGATTACAATAGTAAACATTTATGCTGTCACTTTCAATCACATTTAAACAGAATTCAAGTCTGCAGAATTCTAACTAGAAATCTAAATGGTTCAAAGTAATGAGAAAAGTGCTTCTTGTCACTATGAGTTGGCACACACATTCATACCATTCAGTAACTTATTACAGACATTTATGAGTGCATTTTGCCGGGTATCAGACCGTCAAAAAAACTCACACATGCGCACATGGTAGCTTTTTCAGTCACTGCCTGCAATGTCTAGCAGCTTCCCCATTCATTCATTGGGCTGAATAACTTGTTCCCATCTCGGAGTGTCCTTGCCAGAGACAGCTCTGGCTGGCACCAGTTACCCACCTGGCGGTATTTAAAAAAAAAAAAATTTAGAGGACTCTCCCAGTGGCAGGCCGAGGGGCCGGCAAGGCCTCCTTTAATTTCCCCACCTCACGAAGATGGGCTATAACTGTGGCGGCAAGCCAGCCTATTGAATGGATCACCCTCCGCACTGATGCCTGGTGGTTGCGGCCACGCTTACTTAACCACATATTGAAGACTTTGCGGGATGCTCCACCTTAAGGCACCATGACATTCTCCCACCTACATTGGGAGCTCTCCCAGAAGGATCACGGACCATCTCAGACACAGTCCTCCCATCTGTGGAGCCTACCCACCGTCCTTAATTGGACAGGGCTCCTGGGAAGACCACACAGGTGGGCAGGACCCAGAAAACCATCAGGTGATTGGTCCCGACAGCAGAAAATGAAGGTGACGAGACTCCACTTGTTCATTCTATTCCAGGTTCTTCCTGAGGTTAAGTTGCCACATTTATCAGCATCCCTGCACCACTTCCGTCAATTCCCCAGAGCTCAAGCTGCCTTCAGTTTCCTTTTACCTTGGAAACTTCATTGCTGATCTCAAAACACATCACTGAAAATTAAATAAACCATTAATTGGCCAATTAAGGGCCATAATCCCACCCCTGTTTCAATTTTGAGACTGACGGGGACGGTAGGTTGAAGGGTGCCTCCATCATTGGCTCTATTTCCAGGTCCGGCACTGCTTCTCTGTCCCCCTCAAGAATTTTCCAAAATTCACTAGATTCTGGAACATCCCCAGCAGGTTGGGAATTAGTAAATAAAGAACATCTATAAAGACAGAGGGAGGGAGAAAACAGGGAACTATAGGCCAGTTAAGCTGACATCAGCCATCGGGAAAATGCTTCAATTTATTAATAAGGAAGTCTTCACAACACATTTAGCAACTCATTGTATAATCAGGCAAATTCAAGGTGGTTTTACAAAAGAGAGAACATGTTTGGAAAATGTGTTAGATTTTGAGGATAGGAAAGATGAACATAGTTGGATTTTCAGAAGGCATTGGACAAGGTGCCACACAAATAATTAATGTGCAAGGAAAGTGCCCATGGAGTTGGGGTAATATATGAGGATGGATAGAGGGTTGAGTAATTGGTAGGAAGCAGAGAGCAGGAGTAAACGCGATTGCTTCAGGTCTGGATAAAAAGGCAGAAGCTGAACAAGTTAACAGACTGCTTTACTCGGAAGGTTTGAGAGCGGAATACATTACTGCTAGGCAAGGAATCAACGCATCATCTGCTGAATTTGAAGAAGTTGCAAAATCAGTCTATGTTTATTCTAACCCAAGAAGGAACAAAATCTTCAAAAAGGGGTAAACTTTATAAATGTGTCCAACTGCCAGAAAAACCTGTCCACTCATTCATTAATAATCTGCACAGGATGGCTGCAAATACAGAGCCTTAAAATCTGAATTTATCAGGGATAGAATAGTTGTTGGAGTAGCGGATGATGCAATCTCAGATATGCTACAAGCAAGGGAGGATCTAACCCTCCAGCAAGCTATCCAGATTGTTAGACAGTCTGAACTTTGTGCGCAGCACATGTCCACTTTAAGAGGAGAATATAAACCATGGTACAAAGTAGACCCCACAGTCCAGTTAGTTAAACAGTACAGAATCAGGAACACTCCAGGCCAAGGTAAACAATACCCTAACTGACCAGTAGAGCGGCCATGCCAGTGCTACGGAGCAAAGCGTCCCCGCAGGCTTGATCAATGTCCTGCAATTTAAGCCCAATGCTTTCTATGTAAGAGAATTGGACACTTTGGCAATCGGTGCAAGGCCAAAATATCTAAACGCACAGAAGATTCCAAGGTGATTCATGAGGTTGAGACTACAGACCATGAGAACACACAGCCATGCTTCTAGGATGATGTGAAAGATCTGGGGCAGCATTCTCCAACAATGGGGCTATGTCTCCACGCCAACGTCAAAAAGTGGGCGTTTCACTCTGGACTTTCGTTAAGAAAGTCCAGAGTGATTCTCCTACCTGCAGGGATCTAGCAGGGCCCCGGAGTGCTCCTCGCAGCTCCGACTGCCGATACGGGGCCCTGCACTGCCGGTCGGGAGTCCGCGCATGCGCACGGCCTTCGGCGGCCGCCCCGTGCAACATGGTGGACTCACACGGCGGACCATGATGAACGAAGTAGGTCCCCCGAGATCGCGCGTGCCCGCGGATCGGTGCTGACCGATCGCTTGCCTGGCCGTCTGTGAGGCCACCCCCGGTGAAGGATCCCTCTGCCCCCAACCAGGGTGGTCGCGGACCCAGTCCGTAGCCGCCACCAGCTGTTCCCAATAGGCAAAGCGTGGTTAGAACCGTCGGGAACTCGGCCAGTTTTCCTGGAAGAATCGCCGCAGGGGCTGTCATAATATACACCAGTATATCTTGGTGCAGACACACACTGATGGACACACAGCGGGACCAATCAACACACACAACACCGCAGCCAATCACCAGTTAGAGCACACTCACTATAAAGACAGGGGGCATCACAGTTCCCGCTCATTTGGGATGCAGCCTCCTACAAGGACAGAGCTTACAGCTTACAGCACAGGTCCTCATCATGTGCTGAGTGCATAGACTGGTTAGGACAGGCATAGGTCTTTAGTTTAATCTAACATTGTGTTAACCCACAGTGAAAGTATGTTCAACAGTTTCTAACTTAATAAAATAGTGTTGCACTATTTTAAGTGTTGGTGGCCTGTATGTGTTCCACGGATCCAGAGCACCCAACACAATGGCCCCCTACCACGCCGCGTAGACCACTCGTGCGCGATTTTCCGGGTACCGGAGAATCGAGGGAGTGGCATCGGACCGGATTTAGTCATTGACGCCCATTCTCCACCCCCCCCCCCCTGCCGATCGCAATTTTGGTGCGGAGGCTCGGAGAATCCAGCCCCGAGATTTCTTTATTATAATGCGGATACTTCAGTTAACAACAATTTCAAACTTACATTCTATACGGGGGCCAGTGTTATGGTCCTATCGGACAAAGAGCCATGGCTGAGAGACCTCTCGCTTCAAACAATAGACCCACCACACTATGAGCCCGGAGGAACTTGGCTTCAGATCACAGGCATGATTTTGGTACCATTTGGCAGCAAACAAATCTTCGAGCTGATGTTCATCATCCATAACTAGTCTTATGCTCTCTTCAGCAGAGTAGCCCGTGTACCCCTGAATCGCCTCAAAACGGCAGAGTTGTCACGGCAACCACTGGTGTAAATTATACAGAACTGCAAGTCCCTGAGAACTCAAACAAGAAGCGATTTCCTAACCGGGACTTCAGCTCTGAACTGTCTTCTCTCTTCGCCGAGCAGGTTTGCCCTTTTTCATTTCAGGTGCCGGAAAGCCTTCATTGATCAGACCACCCAACTACTTAGATGGTTACCATAATGCTCCAGCGGAGGATAGACAAGAAAGCAACCAAAACCAGAAGATCCTGAACCTCTGGCTCCAATGACTATTGATGAGGTTCAACTAATGTCCCTCTTAATGAGGTTCTTTAGGGAAGAGAGCCTGTCATTCTTACCTGGTCTGTCCTACATGTGACTTCAGACCCACAGAAATGTCGTTGACTCTTTGAAATGGCCTAGCAAAACACTGCTACAAAGAAAACACGAAGGAATGAAATCGGACAGACCACCCAGCATCGACCTAGGTACCGGAAACAACAACCCAGCAACCCAGTCCTGTCAACCCTGCAATGTCCTCCTTCATAACATCTGGAGGCTTGTCCAAAGTTGGGAGAGCTGTCTCACAGAGCAGTCAAGCAACAGCCTGACATATTCATACTCATATCATACCATACTGACAATATTCCAGACACCACTGTCACTATCCCTTGGTATGTCCTGTCCCACAGGCAGGACCGACCCAGAAGAGATGGTGGCACAGTGGTATACAGTTGGTAAGGAGTTGCCCTGGGAGTCCTCAACATTGACACTGGATCCCATGAATTCCCATGGCACCAGGTGAACCATGGGCAAGGAAACCTCCACATAACTAAACAATATGAAGGCGACTTCAACTTTCATACCATCGCCCCTCAGCTGATGAATCAGTACTCTTCCATGTTGAACACCAGTTGGAGGAAGTACTGAGGGTGGCAAGGACGCAGAATATACTCTGGGTGGGGGACTTCAATGTCCATCACCAAGAGTGGCTCAGTAGCACCACTGCAGACCGAGCTGGCCAGCAGACACCTGGGAACACCAGTACCTGCCAGTTCACCTCCAAACAACACACAATCCTGACCTGGAAATATATCACCATTCCTTCACTGTCGCTGGGTCAAAATCCTGGAATTCCCTCCCTAATAGCATTGCGGGTGTATCTCAGGGACTGCAGGGGTTCAAGAAGACAGTTCACCACCAACTTCTCAAGGGCAACTAGGGGCGGGCAATAAATGATGGGCTAGCCAGCGACGCCCACATCCCGTAAATTAATTTTTTTTAAAAATGCTACCACCATAGAGCAAACGCTATAACTGCCGGCCAGACAGTTCCAAAACCAGCAGCCGCCATTGCTGACAACACAGCACACAGCCAAGCACAAAGTTGACCTTACTGAAAAAGCACATCCTTATAACAAGAAGGGTCATCTACCAACACAGGACATTGTGATGATCCACACAACAAAAGAAGAGGAAAAAAACAATATGGAGGAGACTTCAACTTTCATCCACCCTGCAAGAAACAAGATGGAATAACAACCACCTGTCACCACACCTGCTGAACTGACAAAGGGCGGTTCAATACCAAGCAATGCAAAAAGAAGATGCAAAGATACTCAGATGCCAGGATAATCTCCAAGTCAGCCGAATGCTATGGAGGCAGCACAGTGAATGTTCACCAGATTGGTCCTGAGATGAGAGTGTTGTACTACGATTAGAGGTGGAGTACATCCGACCAATGCTCTGGAGTTTGGAAGGAGGAGAGACGATCTCACTGAAACATGCAGGACATTGCGACAGAAGTTCTTCGGGGGAGTGTTCTAGGCCCAACCATCTTCAGTTGCTTTATCAATGACCCTTCCACCATATTAAGGTTTGTTTGCTGATGATTACACAATGTTTCGTGCCATTTCAGACTCTTCCAATACTTACGCAGTCCATGCCCAAATGCAGAAATACCTGGACAACATTCAGACTTGGGCTAATAAGTGGCAAATGGCATTTGCGCCACACCACACAAGTGCCAATCAATTACCATCCCCAATAGGAGAGAGTCTAAAAATCTCACCTTGACATTCAATGGCATTACCATTGTTGAATCCTTCACATTCGGGGGGTTGCCGGTGACTACTGAACTGGATCAGCCATATAAATACTGTGGCTACAAGAGCGTGTGAGAGGCTGGAAATTCTTAGGTGAGTAACTCACCTCCTGACTCCCCAAAGCAGGGGAGTTTTGAGTTGTGTGATGATCCACACAACAAAAGAAGAGGAAAAAAACCAACATGGAGGCGACTTCAACTTCCATCCACCCTGCAAGAAATGCTATGGAGGCAGCACAGTGAATGTTCTGCTGAAAATAAAAATCGCTTATTGTCACAAGCAGGCTTCAAATGAAGTTACTGTGAAAAGCCCCTAGTCACCACATTCCGGCGTCTGTTCGGGGAGGCTGGTACGGGAATTGAACCCGCGCTGCTGGCCTTGGTCTGCTTTACAAGCCAGCTATTTAGCCCACTGTGCTAAACCAGCCCCTCTACAAAGCACAAGTCAGGGGCGACATTCTCCGACACCCCGCCGGGTCGGAGAATCGCCGGGGGCTGGCGTGAATCCTGCCCCCGCCGGTTGCCGAAGTCTCCGGCACCGGAGATTCGGCGGGGGCGGGAATCGCGCCGCGCCAGTTGACGGCCCCCCCCCCGCTCGATTCTCCGGCCCGGATGAGCCGAAGTCCCGCCGATAAATTGCCTGTCCCGCCGGCGTAAATTAAATCACCTACCTTACCGGCGGGACAAGGTGGCGCAGGCGGGCTCCAGGGTCCTGGGGAGGGCGCGGGGCGATCTGACCCCGGGGGGTGCCCCCACGGTGGCCTGGCCCGCGATCGGGGCCCACCGATCCACGGGCGGGCCTGTGCCGTGGGGGCACTCTTTCCCTTCCGCCTCCGCCACGGTCTCCACCATGGCGGAGGCAGAAGAGACTCCCTCCACTGCGCATGCACGGGAAACTGTCAGCGGCCGCTGCCGCTCCCGCGCATGCGCCGCCCCGAAATGTAATTTCCGCGCCAGCTGGCGGAGCACCAAAGGCCGTTTCCGCCAGCTGGCGGGGCGGAAATCCCTCCGGCGTCGGCCTAGCCCCTCAATGTTGGGGCTCGGCCCCCAAAGATGCGGAGCATTCCGCACCTTTGGGGCGGCGCAATGCCCGTCCGATTGGCGCCGTTTTGGGCTCCAGTCGGCAGACATTGCGCCGTTTCCGGAGAATTTCGCCCCAGGAGTGTGATGGAATAATCTTGACTTACCTGGATATGTACAACACTCAAAAAGAGCAATGCTATCCAGGACAAAAAACTGTCCACTTGATCAGCACCCTAGTCACTACCTTAAATAGTCACTCCCTCCATCACTCATTCCCAAGGTTCTGTCACAACTAGATTGGCAACTAATCCTTTCTCATTGCACAACATCGTAATGACTAATGAATTTATCTATATATGTTTTGATCTGCAAATAAAGAATCATTGTTTCTCCAATCCTTGTTGTTCAACTGGTACCCTTACATCGAAGAGAAGAAAATAATAAGGATGATGTGTCTGTCTTCGAGGGAAACTTGCAGGTGGTTCCCGTGCATCTGTAGTTGATTCTGAGACGAGGGTCCTAAATCTCAATGAAGGTAACTATGATGGTGTGAGCTAGCAGGGAACATAAAAACGGACTGTAAAAGTTTCTATTGGTATATAATGGGAAAATATTGCTAAAAATTAATGTAGGCCCCTCAGTCAGAAACGGCAGAATTCATAACGGGGAACAAAGAAATGGCTGAGGAACTAAATCCGTACTTTGCTTCTGTCTTCACAAAGGAAGACATGAATAATGTACCGGAAGCTCTGAGAAACACAAGTTTTAGTGAGGAGCTGAAGGAAATTAGTATTAGTAGAGAAATGGTTTTGGGAAAAATAATAAGATTGAAGGTGAATAAATCTCCAGAGTCTGATAATCTTCATCCCAGAGTACTTAAGGAAGTGGCCCTAGAAATAGTAGATCCATGGGTGGTCATTTTCCAAAATGGCTCCTACAGATTGGAGGATAGCTAATATATTCCTGCTATTCAGAAAACAATGAACTATAGACCAGTGAGCCTAACGTCAGTAATAGGGAAGTTGCTCGAGTCCATTGTCAAGGATTTCATAAAACAGCATTTGGAAAACAGTGGTACAATCAGACAAAGTCAGCGTGGATTTACGAAAGGGAAATCATGCTTCACAAATCTACTGGAATTCTTTGAAGATACAGCTAATAGAGTTGACCAGGGGGATGTGGTTTAGAGCAGTGTTCTTCAAACTTTTTTTCCAGGGACCCATTTTTACCAACCGGCCAACCTTCGGGACCCAACCCGACCGCCCTTCACGACCCACGCTGGCCGACCTTCGCGACCCACCATTTTCTCTTACCTTGTTTACTGCTGACAAAATGGAGGAAATGGTTTTGGGTCCCTTTGGCCTCGTACACGCTCCTCCAATGGAACCTGTTGGATGAAGGTGAAGCCTTCCGGTGTCGGAAAGTATGGAGTCTCCATCTGTCCAAAGTTCTGAATTTTTTTCCTGTAAAATTTTATCAAATAAACCCCACCCCCCGAATTTGTTAAAAAAAAATAATAAAATGAGTAAAATAAATGAAAAAAATCAATAAAACCCCCCCGAACTTGTAAAAAAAATACAATGAATAAAATAAATGAAAAAAAATAAAAATAAAATAAATGAATAAATGAATAAAAACCACGACAGAACTTGTGAAACAAAAGGCTGCAACCGTTTAAAAAAATAGCGGCCGCACTACGCATGTGTGCCCGATGATCAGTGCGAATGCACATTTGCGCATGCGCGCCGATCATCGTGCGCGCATGCGCAATGCGGCCGAATTTTATTATTCTTTTTAACATGTTCGCGGCCGCTTGCAGCCGGCGTTACGAAAAGCCAGCTGCTGCGTGGGGATTTGCGCGATCAGGAGCGCCGCGGACAACTGCTCCGCGACCCTCCCGAGACCCGCCCGCGTGTCGTGCCCCTGACTTTGAAGAACACTGGTTTAGAAGGTCTCACATAGCAGATTACTATGTAAAGTTAAAGCGTATGGGGTGGTGGGTAGTATCTGGAGATGGATAGAAAGCTGGTTAGCAGACAGAAAGCAACAAGTTGGAATAAATGGGTCTTTTTACAATTGGCAGGCAGTGACTATTTGGGTACCACAGGGATATGTGCAGGGGCCCCCCAACTGTTCACATTATATATTAATGATTTGGACAAGGGAACTAAATGCAGTATCTCTACATTTGCAGATAATACAAAGTTGGGTGGGAGGATGAACTGTGAGGAGGATGCAGAGATGCTTCAGCAGGATTTGGACAGGATGTGTGGGCATGTGCATGACAGATGCAGTATAATGTGGATAAATGAGGTTATCCATATCGGTCGCAAAAATAGGAAGGCAGATTATTATTTGAATGGGTGTAAATTGAGAGAGGCGGATACTCAGCGAGACCTGAGTATCCTAGTGCATCAATTGCTGAAAGTAAGCGTGCAGGTACAGCAGGTAGTAAAGAAGTATGTTAATAATGAAAGGATTTGAGTATAGGAATAGGAATGATCATATAGGAATAGGGCATTTGTGAGGCCACACCTGGAGTATTGTGTGCAGCTTTGGCGTCCTTATCTGAGGAAGGATGTTCTTGCTATGGAGGGAGTGCAGTGAAGATTTACCAGGCTGATTTCAGGGATGGCAGGACTGTCATATGAAGAGAAACTAAATCGGTTAGGATTAGTTGGTGGTATGGTGGCACAGTGGTTAGAACTGCTGCCTCACAGTGCCAGGGATCCGGGTTCAATTCCGACCTCGGGTAACTGTGTGGAATTTGCACTTTCTCCCCAAGTCTGTGTGGGTTTACTCCAGGTGCTCTGGTTTCTTCCCACAGTCCAAAGATGTGCAGGTTAGATGGGCAGGCCGTATAAATTGCCCCTTAGTCTATGGATATGCAGGTTCGGTTATAGGGCTACAGAGATAGTGGGAGTGAGGAAGGGTGGGTGCAGACTCAATAGGCCGAATCGCCTCCTTCTGCATTGTATGGATACTGTGATTCTATGATACGGTGGGAGCCTGACCCTAGGTAGGGTGCCCTTTCAGAGGGACGGTGCAGACTCAATGGGCCAAATGGCCTCCTTCTGTACTGTACGGATTTTATGATGCTATAATCACTGGAATTTTGAAGAGTGGAGGACATCTCATAGAAACTTATAAAGCTCTAACAGGATTAGACAGGGTAGATTCAGAAAGACTGTTCTTGATGGTGGGGGAGTTCCGAACCAGGGGGCATAGTTTGAGGATAGGACTGAGATGAGGAGAAATTTCTTCACCCAGAGAGTGGTGAATTTGTGGAATTTGCTATCACAGAAATTAGTTGAGGCGAAAATGTGTAATTTCAGGAAGGAATTAGATATATTTCTTGGGGCTATAGGGATCAAGAGATAGGGGCTATAGGGATCAAGGGATATGGGAAGGCAGGATCATGGTATTGAACTTGATGATCAGCCATGATCATATGAATGGTGGAGCAGGCACAAAGGGCAACATGGCCTTCTCCTGCTTCCATTTTCGAAGTATGTTTCTATGAAATACATCACATTCCGTCAAGGTGGTAGTAATTGACAGCAATTTACTATACACTTCTTTAAACGGTACATATATATCAAATCACAACAATCCTGACTTGGAATTATATCGTTGTTCCTTCAATGTCACTGAATCAAAATCCTAGTACTCCCTTCCCAACAGTACCTACACTATATGGACTGCAAGGTTAAAAAAAAATAGCTCACCACCACCTTCTCAAATGCAACAAAGGTCAGCTTGGCCAGTGATGCCTAAATCCCATAAATAATTTTTGAATAGATTCTGAAGGGTTTTGACAGTGTAGATACAGAGAGGTTGTTTCCCTGGATATGGTATCTCAAACACAAGCCACATCCTCAGGATAAGGGATTCGATCTTTTAGGACTGTAATGAGGAGAAATGTCTTCCTCAGGCGTTGTGAATCTTTGGCTATAGAGCAGCACGGTGGCACAGTGGGTAGCACTGCTGCCTCACGGAGCAGAGGTCTCAGGTGCAATCCCGGCTCTGGTTCACTGCCTGTGCGGAGTTTGCACATTCTCCCCGTGCTTGCATGGGTTTCGCCCCCACAACCCAAAGATGTGCAGGCTAGGTGGATTGGCCACGCTAAATTGCCCCTTAATTGGAAAAATTTAATTGGATACTCTAATTTTTTTTTTTTTTAAAGTGAATCTTTGGCGATGTCTATCCCTGAAGGTTGTCGAACCTTAATCTTTGAGATAAACAGATTTTTGGTCTCTTAGAGAATCAAGGGATATGGAGAGACAGCAGGAAAGTGAAGTTGAGGCAGAAATGCAGCCATGATTGTACTGAATGGAGAGTAGGCTCTGGGGATTGTGTGGCCTGCTCCTGTTTCTAATGTTTGTATGTTCACCAATGACTTTCTCTCCAATATAAGGTCAGAACCCTGCATTTCCACTGGGGATTGCAGTGTTTGTTCCATTCACAAATAAAGAAGCAGGTGGAGTCCACTCACAGCAAGGCCTGGATAACTTTCAGGCCGACTTATAATTAAGTGACATGTAACATTTGGAAACACACTATCTCTGACAAGATGGTCTAAACAACTATCTTCACATTCAGTGGTACACCGTCATCACGGTATCACAGTGGTTAGCACTGTTGCTTCACAGCACCAGGGTCCCAGGTTCGATTCCAGGCTTGTGTCACTGTCTGTGCGGAGTCTGCACATTCTCCCCGTGTCTGTGTGGGTTTCCTCCGGGCTCAACAGTTTCCTCCCACAAGTCCCAAAAGACAAGCTTGTTCGGTGAATTGGACATTCTGAATTCTCCCTCCGTGTACCCGAACAGGCGCCAGAGTGTGGCGACTAGGGGATTTTCGCAGTAACTTCATTGCAGTGTTAATGTAAGCCTACTTGTGACACTAATGAGGATTATATTATAAAATCCACCACCATCGAAATCTTTGGGGTTACTGGACCAGCCAATAAATACTGTGGAAGAGGTCAGAGGATGGGAATCCTGCAGTGAGTGAATCACTCTCTGACTCCCCAAAGTCTGTCTATCATTTACAAGACACATATCAAGAGTGTGATGGAATACTCTCCACCTGCCTGAATGAATGCAGGTCTAATGACAATTAATAAGCTCAACACCAAAGCAGTCCAACTGGCAGACAATCCACTAGGTTAAACATTCACACCCACCAGCACGATTCAATGTGGCTGATATGTAGACTATCTACAAGATGCACTGCCGCAAATCACCATGATTTCTTCAACAACATTTTCCAAACCGAAATTTCTACCACCTGGAAGGAGACAGGCAGCATGCAGAGGGATATGGGTATCTTCATGCATGAGTTGGGGAAACCTAGCATGTAGGTACAACATGTAATAAAGAAAGTGAATGGAATATTGCCATTTATAGCTAAAGGAATGGAGTATAAAGGTAAGGAAGGGTTGTTGCAACTATACAAGGCATTGGTAAGGCCACACCTGGAGTATTTGAGGAAAGATGTAGTGGCGTTGGAGGCAGTTCAGAGCAAGTTCACTAGATTGATTCCAGAGATGAGGCCAGTGATGAGGGGTTTATCATACGAAGAGAGATTGAACAGTTTAGGCCTACACTCTCTGCAGTTTAGAAGAATGAGGGGAGATCAAATTGAGGTATATAAGATAATAAAAGGTATGGATAAAGTGGATATCGAGTGGATACTTCCTCTTGTGGTGCATTCTCGATCGAGAGGTCATATCTCAGGATGAGGGGTAGCAATTTTGAAACAGAGATGAGGAGAAACTACCTCTCCCAAAGGGTCGTGCATCTGTGGAATTTGCTATCCCAGAGTCTGGTGGAACAGTGAGTAAATTTAAGGAGGAAGCAGACAGATGTAATGCAAATTGGTGATGTAATGCAAATCAGTAATGGGTTGAAGGGTTATGGAGAACGGGCAGGACGGTGGATTTGAGGCCGAGATGAGGGATTATGGGGAGAAGGCAGGGGAATGGGATTGACGAACATATCAGCCATGATCGAATGGTGGCGCAAACCCGATGGGCCGAATGGCCTAAATCTACTATATCTTATGGTCTTATGTGGGAACACCACTACCTCGAAGTTCTCCAAATCACACACCAACCTCAGATGGAAATAAATCACTGTTCCTTCATCATCGCCGGATCAAAATCCTGTCTAACTGCTTGATGGGAGCACCTTCACCTCACAGGCAGCAATGATTCAAGATGGCAGCTCACCAACGGCCTTCTCAAGGGCGATTAGGAATGCACAATAACTGCTGACTTTGCCAGTGATGCTCACATCCCAGAGGTGAATAAAAAATATAATTTTGCAAACCCTCTTTACTGAAGACTGCTTGACCGAGGTTCGTATTGGCACCAATATAAGCCTTAAAATTACTCTTAGTGGTATTTATATTGAGAATATCAATAGATTCATATGAACCTCCTTTATGTGTTATCTTAACTTGTCATCAATGTAAAGCGCAATGGTTATTGGATTCAATATGGCTGCTGGATCTAAAGGAGAATGTATAGATCTATGTGCAACATAGGATGCAAATATTATCAGTACTATGCGGTCATATTAAAGTGATCATGTAACATAGGGATTTAGACATGTTCTGGATTTCCTCAACTGAATCATTGCCTTATGTTATATCAAAGATGATTTATTTCCCAATAATATATCATCCAAAATAACCCAGCATAATGCCAGTTTCCATATAATGGGTATTTTCTGTGTTTTACTAAATCATTACAACTAATTAAACTAATCCATGATATTACTCATAAAATGTATTTTTCATCAGAAGAAAATATTTAAAATATTAAATGGGTCGCAGAGGCAGTAATTCAATCGCAACATTCAGATGATTAAAAACCACTTCGACATCTTGTGCATAATCATTCCCACACATTCAGGCTTTTCCATTTAATGGTCACTTACTTTGTAGCCTGCTGGTAATAAGGACTAGTTTATTCAATTATTCACTTATATTACTCATTTCAGGATTCGCAACTGCAGTGATTTTTATATTTTACATTTGCATCTTCTTTGCAATACTTTGTTGTAATTGTGTGACATTTAATTTATTAGTTGTGATCGCCTTAGTTTGGTCAAGAGGACCTAATGGTAAAATACTACTATAACAGGCATCAGCAAATGTAGAACAAGTTGGGCATTAAATTAAGGATATATTGGCCTTTATGATTCACACTGGATGATGCATTTACCCATTAATTAATTGAGAACATTTAAGAAGTTCATTGTCAAAAAACAGTTCACTTGATCGATAGAACATTCATCATGGCCAGCGTTTTACGGCACCGCTACAGTGCGTCTCCCCCGCCATTTAAAGCGCCGTTTACTCCGACGGGTCCGTAATGGCCTTCATGAGCCATAAAATCCTCGCACATGTTAAACAACCACCTCATGATACTGGAATAACCATGGCAGCCATCCACATGAAGCACTGCAACCGCTCGCCAAGGATTCTTCAAAGCACCTCCCACACTCATGACCTCCACCACCTGGAAAAAAAGGGCCAACAGGTGCATGGGAACATCATCACCACTCTAACATCCCCTTCAAGTCATGCACCATATTGATATGTCCATTCCTTTAGGGGCCATTGGGTCAAAATCCTGGAACCTCCATCCTAATGGGACTGTGGGAGAATCTTTATTCACGAAGCAGTTCAAGAAGGTAGCTCAGCTTCTCAATGGTGACTACAATGGGCAATAGATTCTGGCCTTGCACACGACACCCGTAGTGCCAAACTGAATTTGAGAAAACTCCCCACATTGAGCGTTTATGTCCACTGGCCTTCTGACATAAGTAGAAACTTCAAACGACACTGATAGCTATAATGATAGCTATGTTTCCAGTGTATCTCGGTGTGAAGATCAGGATTCCTACCTGATTAGTAAGTTTGCAGAAGACACAAAGGTTGGTTGAATTGCACATAACGATGAGGACTGTCAGAGGATACAGCAGGATTTAGATTGTTTGGAGACTTGGGTGGCAAAATGGCAGATTGGGTTTAATCCGGACAAATGTGAGGTAATGCATTTTGGAAGGTCTAATACAGGTAGGGAATATACAGTGAATGGTAGAACCCTCAAAAATATTGACAGTCTGAGAGATCTAGGTGTACAGGTCCACATGTCACTGAAAGGGGCAACGCAGGTGGAGAAGGTAGTCAAGAAGGCATACGGCATGCTTGCCTTCATTGGCCGGGGCATTGAGTATAAAAATTGGGAAGTCATGTTGCAGCTGTATAGAACCTTAGTTAGGCCACATTTGGAGTATAGTGTTCAATTCTGGTTGCCACACTACCAGAATGATGTGGAGGCTTTAGAGAAGGTGCAGAAGAGATTTACCAGGTTGTTGCCTGGTATGGAAGGCATTAGCTATGAGGAGAGGTTGAATAAACTCGGTTTGTTCTCACTGGAACGACGGAGGTTGAGGGGCGACCTGATAGAGGTCTACAAAATTATGAGGGGCATAGACAGAGTGGATAGTCAGATGCATTTTCCCAGGGTAGTGGGGTCAATTACTAGGGGGCATAGGTTTAAGGTGCGAGGAGCAAGGTTTAGAGGAGATGTACGAGGCAAGTTTTTTACACAGAGGGTAGTGGGTGCCTAGAACACGCTGCCGGAGGAGGTGGTGGAAGCAGGGACAATAGTGACATTTAAGGGGCATATTGACAAATACATGAATAGGATGGGAATAGAGGGATACGGACCCCGGAAGCGCAGAAGATTTTAGTTTAGACGGGCAGCATGGTCGGCACAGGCTTGGAGGGCTGAAGGGCCTGTTCCTGTGCTGCACTTTTCTTTGTTCTTTGAAAGTAGGAGTTTCCTGTCCTTGTCACCTGAAATCATGACCAGAATATCCAAATGGCTGTTAAGGACTGGAATTTTGTTGGACAGTGAATCCAGGTGGGAAAACAATTGCAACATTGAACAGAATGAAAATATAACGGGCGGTTCTGCAATTGGGTGCACCTCATAGTCTGAAACTTTCAGTCCACTTGAAGCACTGGATCATGGAAGAAAACTTACAATGTGGCTTGGGAAAGCGCAGACCTGCAGAATCTACATTTCCCTGAAAGATGCATGCTATGATCAAGCAGGCTTTACAATTCCCTTGTTTTAAAATTACATTTCCATGTTCAGTATCAATGTGCACTTCTCAATATTTAGTGTGCAATTTTCAACTGCGTTATGAAAATGTATTTCCTTGCAGACTGGCGAGTTTGCTGGATAAGTTGCATAATAGAACTGATCCTATGCTCCCAGTAGAGAGTGTATCCTGGGAAACTGTGGGTGCACAGCCAGATGATTCCTGGTCCATTAAAATTGGATGAGTAGAAAGACTGAGTGTGCCTGTGATTTCCCAAGGCGTTTTCTCACTGGAGAGAGTGGTAACAGGGTTACACAATAACCCCTTGTGTACCTTCCTCCTGCCTTACTAAAACATGTCAGGACTTCATTCAGTACACTCCTATCAGCGGAACGGCATGGCAAGTGAGCACTTTGGAAAGACTTTTAAATAATCCTGCTATATGTGGCTTCAATACCTGGAATGTAGAGTTGTACGTTTTTGTGTAATAGAAATCTATTTATCTAAATATCATTAATATTTAACAGAAAAATACCTAACTCAATTGGCCATGTGCATTTGGTAATTTATTTCACTATGTGCTTGTCAACTCTATCTTAAGGCAGGTTCTCCTGCTCTCGAATCTGAAGTTACAGTTAGGAACGAGAGAATGCAGAATGTTGCGCTTTGTAATTAGAAGACGCATTCTTCCGGCCTCGATACGCTCATGCTCAAACGTAACGAGGTTGGTGAATAGCGAGAGAGGCCAAAAACGAGAACATGAAACGGGAACATGTGCCAGTTTGCGATGCAACCGGCCTCCCTAGCAAGTGCTCATGCTGGCGCCAATTAGTACTCCTTTTTAAAACGTGAACATGATAGAATGGCTTCTGGGGGAGCCGAGAAGGTGAGTAGCCAACTCTGCTCACAAGCAAAGAGCCCGGGTGCGCTGGCCTTGGTGCCTTTGTGCTCGGTGGGGGACGGGGGGAGGCGCTGGGAGGGTAATCACTCGCGGCACCACCATGTCAACCCTTGGATTCCAACCTCATTCCAGGGGCAACTCCTGTCCCTGCCTGTCTGCCCCACCGGTCACCCTAACTCCTACCGACTGCTGAGGCCTCTGGCTGCGCGGCTGAAAGCAATCGCTAATGAGGAAGTGGCAATCATGGTTAAGGTGAGCATTTGACACATGGCAAGTGGGTTCCCGTGGGTAGGTGGGCCAAATAGCATGTGGGAGACATTGCCTGGCATTCCAATCGCACCTTGATGCCTGGACACTGTGGGGGAGTCAACCCCACACAAGCAGCAGCCAACATCCAAACTCCCAGGGGATGGGTCACAGCTCCCAGGACATGACCACACCCGGAGGTGGGTGGGTGCCATGGAGAGGGGGGGGTTGCCTGAAGAGGCAGGCAAAGGGTCCAGGGGTCAGCCCACATTGTAGAAGAACGTGACAGCGGCATCATAATGGTTGTGCAAAGAGTTGTTAAATGTGCTGTACAATACCTCATTTCCGATAGTACCGCGCTCCACACCCCCACCCTGCGCCCCACACCCGGCCCCCAACCCCACCCCCTTCCCAACCCCTACCTAGTCCCTCCCCCTACCCCAGTGCCCTCAGGATACTCAACCTGTCTGGCTCTCCTAGCTCTACCACTACGTCTTGGTGTTTCCCCAGGTTGCACATCTGAGATGAAGGCAGCTAGCTGCTTACCTCATCCCGTGGTCTTCGATGATGGGTGGGTGTCCTCTGGGGCTGGAAGGTGTCGGCTCACTTGTTGATGGCACATACACAGGCGTGCGGCCCTGTCCCGTGTCTTGACCCCGAGACATGGCCTCAGAGGGGTGGAACGCGGGAGTGCTGGTGGCCACCGATGCGGGTCCGGGTTGGTACCCAGCGCCCCCACCTCCCGATCGGTGCCCGTAGGGTCCTGGGGTTCACCTTCGGATGGAGGGGCAGCTGGTTCGAGCCCCGGCTACCCCTGCATCATCGGACTCTGCCAGTCCTGCCCGTTCCCCATGGCCTGCACCATTGCGCCGATGCCCTCAGCATTGCTCCTCAGTGACTGGGACATATCCCCCAGTGACCGGGCCATGCTCAGCCATAGCTGTCACCGTTACCGACTGCGCGATGCCTTGTATACCTTCACTCATGATGCCGACGTTGTACACCAGTCTCACCACTGCTGCCACCACCTCGTCCCAGGCAGCACTGGCTACCTGATGGCTCACCCCCTGGGACCCTCGGGGGAGACAGGACATCCCTCCTGGCCACCACCATGTCTAGGAGCCTCCCCGAATCTTGATGCCAGTCTCCTCAGCACCGTTGTTGCGAGCTGGCTGGGGCTGGCTGAGCAAGTACAGCCTAAGTGCTGCTCGACATTATTAGCAGGGGGCTGGCGAGCACGGTCCCGGCGAATCAACTGGCGAGCCGGCATGCGGAGCGGGAAGCTCGTGATGCCTCGTTAAGTGGACCATTTAACATTGACTAGTGTTACCGAAACTTGCGGCAATTCGCGCTCGCTACCGTACTTGGAAATTTTACCGGAGAATCATGCCCAGAGTTTAAACAAACCTATGTTATACTGTGCATCCAGACAAGGTCCTTTAAGGAAGGAAATCTGCCTTCCTGAACTGGTCAGAAGTACAGGTGGCTCCCAGCCCATAGTAACGTGGTTGGCCCTTAACTACCTAAATTCATGGCGGCATGTGGCGCAGTGGTTAGCACTGGGACTGCGGCGCTGAGGACCTGGGTTCAAATCCCGGCCCTGGGTCACCGTCTGTGTGGAGTTTGCAAATTCTCCTAGTGTCTACGTGTTCATTGTCACCCCCACAACCCAAAAGATGTGCAGGTTAGCTGGATTGGCCACACTAAATTGCCCCTTAATTGAGAAAAGAAAAATGGGTACTCTAAATTTAAAAAAGAGAAAAAAAAAACACTATCTAAATTCACGGGCAATTAGGGATGGTCAACAAATGCTGGCCTAGTCAGCAATGCCCGCCCCATCCCATCAAAGAATCATTTAAAATTAAGCTGCAAGCACTCAGCCAATGTCCATAAGCAATTGACTGTAACCGATCGCAGCAGTTTAAACCGGTTGCAACGCGAGCAGCAACCCTCAGATATGTCTTGTGAGACAAGATGGAAGGAATGTTGAGAGGGACAATGTCCAGACTTCAGTGATCTGCAGTTATTCTACACAGCAGAAGGCATATCTGCATCTTCCAACTCTGCACAATAGAAAACACCTTCAAAGTGATTGGGCATTTTTCTAAAGCAGCTGGGCATTTTTCTAAAGCAGCTGGTTAAGTGGTTAAGCTGCTTAAGATTCAAAGAACCACAATTGGAATAAGCTAATCAGCATGTTTCAGGTAGATAACAAAAACATTTCTGACTCAATTTAATGTTGGGTGCCCAGGGTCAAATAATCGGCAGAGTGGCACAATGGTTAGCACTGCTGCCTCGCAGCACCAGGGACCCGGGTTCAATTCCAGCCTTGGGTGACTGTCTGTGTGGAGTTTGCACATTCTCCCATGTCTGCGTGGGTTTCCTCCGGATGTTCGGGGTTTCCTCACACAGTCTAAAGATGTGCACCTTACGTGGACTGACCATTCTAAATTGTCCCTTAGTGTCCAATGGTTAGGTGGGGTTATGGGGTAGAAGGAATAGGGCAGGGGAGTGGACCTAGATAGGGTGCTCTTTCAAAGGGTCGGTGCAGACTTGATGGGCCAAATGGCCTCCTTCTGCACTGTAGGGATTCTACTCAAAGTGCGGGACATCACAACTCGATTTTGAACCTCCTCCCCTTGCGCAGATTTCATGCTTCAATTTCAGGCGCAAGGACATCCAATTTCTCCCCCCAGGATTCCAAAGTTCCTCCTTTTATCACAAAAGCAGAAAGCACTCAGCTCTGTGAACGTGGTCTCATTATAACCCCAAGCTTTATCATAGCCTTTCTCATTGCACTGTCTGCACGTTTCAACACTGCCATCATATGGAGCACATGTAACTCTGATCAATTGCAAATATTGTGAAACAGTTGCAACATGCTTCGGAGACAGCCAACTGTTTTCAAATCTCACAGTACATGGAGGATATATTACAGGGAGCTTTGGAGTATGAAATGGTCCGATGAGCATATACACCGCGCAGGCTGAATACTTAAGAATGTCGTACTATGATTTTTTTTTTAACATTATACAACAATGTTGTTTTTAAAATATAATCATAACACAGTCAGATTGACAATTGTGATTTAATAGTCATTAGAATAATTTATGGTGGCCAAAGATCCATGGGGAGAGGGGCACATTGCAGCCTGCATTGCCGTATGTCTACCTAGGACCATCACCACTGATTCTGCCAAGCACTAAAAGAGTGAGGGGCAAGTCCCCTAATTAGTATATAAATGGCAGAGATTTGTCGCCCTTTGTAAGGCAGGTGAAAGTTTTTAAAATATTGCTTCTTCCTTTATGAAGAATCCATGTGAAGGCTGAATGCCCTAAACCACAAACTATCGATTTTATTTGAAAGCTAACCCAATTCAAAGGCTGTAATATAATCTTAATGATGTGGAGATGCCGGCGTTGGACTGGGGTGAGCACAGTACGAAGTCTTACAACACCAGGTTAAAGTCCAACAGGTTTGTTTCGATGTCACTAGCTTTCGGAGCGCTGCTCCTTCCTCAGGTGAATGAAGAGGTATGTTCCAGAAACACATATATAGACAAATTCAAAGATGCCAAACAATGCTTGGAATGCGACCATTAGCAGGTGATTAAATCTTTACAGATCCAGAGATGGGGTAACCCCAGGTTAAAGAGGTGTGAATTGTGTCAAGCCAGGACAGTTGGTAGGATTTCGCAGGCCAGATGGTGGGGGATGAATGTAATGCGACATGAATCCCAGGTCCCGGTTGAGGCCGCACTCATGTGTGCGGAACTTGGCTATAAGTTTCTGCTCGGCGATTCTGCGTTGTCGCGGGTCCTGAAGGCCGCCTTGGAGAACGCTTACCCGGAGATCAGAGGCTGAATGCCCTTGACTGCTGAAGTGTTCCCCGACTGGAAGGGAACATTCCTGCCTGGTGATTGTTGCGTGATGTCCGTTCATTCGTTCATTCACAACGAATGAACGGACATCGCGCAACAATCACCAGGCAGGAATGTTCCCTTCCAGTCGGGGAACACTTCAGCAGTCAAGGGCATTCACCCAACTGTTCTGGGACCTGTTTGTGGCCAACGAACAAACAAGCTGATGAATAAACAAGTAGCCAACAGCCAAAGCATGAGAAAAGAGAAGGAAGGAAGGAAGGAGGGAGGGAAAGACCCCGGGGGCGGGGGGGTAGGAGGGAGAGAACAGTGCAAGAGGGGGTAGCTAAACACAATAGGAAAGAAGGAGGGAGAGGGGGACAGGGAAGAAGGAAAGACAGGGGCAATAAACAATAGAGGGGGACCAGAGGCGGGGGGGGGGAAGACGAGGGAACACAAACTAGAAGGAGAGCACAGGAAATGACAAAGACCACGACGAACACAGCGACAGAGAGCAAGAAAGTACAGGAGGAAGAAACGACGAACGGCCGAAGCGGAGATAAACGCACAACAGTGAAAAACCGACCGAGAGAAGCAAGCAACATCGCCTCCCCTGACCCCCCCCCCCCGCCGCCCCACCCACCAAGCAACATCGCCTCCCCTGACCCCCCCCCCGCCGCCCCACCCACCCAGATCTATTTTGTATTACTGGTGTTGCATGTACTCTCTCTGTTAAAAAACACGGTAGAAAAGAAAGGGGGGTCTCCGCACCCCCCCCCCCCAAGACATGTATAATATAATTGTCTCTCCAGTACCTCTATGTATAATCACTTCCCCAGGTTTTACCTACCCACACCCTGGTGTTTTACTGTTTATTTACGTGATCTTGCTAATTATAGCATTGGTGATTTCTTTTACCTGGTTTGTAATACCCTCTCTCTCTCTTTTTTCCTCCCTCTTCTTTGTGTACCCTGTAAATGTACCATGTTCGAAAAACCCAATAAAACCATTTATCTTTTTTAAAAAGGGTACAAGGTTTTGCAGATGGCCTCCATGTGATCATTCTTCCAACAGTTCTTGCCTCTCCTCAACTGCCTCGACATGCTGTCTCAACCGGAGCTGCTTTGTAACTTTCATGTGCTACATCCCTTCAGATATGCGGAGCTGACTTCATTCTTGTCATCTTCAATGAAAGGGATGTGGGATGCCTTGTGCTGCTGACAACACTCTTCCAGAAATGGGACAAGTGATAGATGTTCTCCTTCTCCCCGTGGAATTTTTTCACTTGAATTAAGTGACAACTTGTTATGTAAAAAGCACTATAATCTTGAAGTGTAATTTTGAAGGAGAAAATGCATGCTAGCAAACCTACACCAATGTTCGAGGCCAATTAATAGGTAACGTTGTGTGTTACAATGATCAGATCCGTGAAATCCCTGGAAAATAAGGCAAGGCTGTCATTTCCACATTATGGCTTGAATTTTTGCAAAACCAGAAGGGCTCTGAGCCTTAATCAAAATGATACCAGAGCACCAATTACAGAATTCCCTGCCCCGAACCTGCAGCAGGCACAGAATGGGGACGAGTTATAGTTTACATATCTGTAGTTCATGGAGGCACCTGCAGATGTAAAAGTGCAGTTGTCTTCAAACAGATGCAGTTTTTGTCACAGAGATGTTCAAAACATGACCCATGGGATTCAGGGAGGCAGTAGTGTAGTGGTACAGTCACTGGACTAATAATCCAAAGACCCAAGGGAATATTCTGGGGACCCTGGTTCAAATCCAAACAGGGCAGATGGTGGAATTTGAATTCAATTTTTTTAAAATATGGAATTAAAAGTCTAATGATGACCATTAAACGATTGTTGTAAGAACTCATCTGGTTCATTAATGTCCCTTAGGGAAGGAAATCTGTCATCCTTACCTGTTCTGGCCTACATGTGACTCCAGACAAGTTAACTCTTAAATGCCCTTAGGGATGGGCAATAAATGCTGGCCCAGCCATCAAATCCCACATCCCATGAACAATAAGGAAAAGGAAATAGTCTAAAGTCGGCAGGGTTATTCGGAGAGGTAAGGTATCCTTTGGGAAAAGTAAGCACCTCTTTGGCAGCAGTAAGGATCCCTTTGTGTGAAGTAAGGTGCCTTTTTGGATTATTAAGAGTTGACATGAATGTGCGTCAGAAGTGGATAAACTCAGTGCAACTGTCAAGTTGTCAAGTCATTTGAATTCAGTGGGGGGGGGGGGTGGAGAAACCGCCTGCTGAAATTTTGCTTGCAATTCCACTAGCTTCCTGTTGACAAGGGCCCGAGGGTTATCGTTATAGGATTAATGCTGCTTGATTGCTTCCACAATCCATCTTTATCACGTGGCAGGCCTGTGTATTCACAGTTTGATTGATAGCTCCAAGTGCTTATAAAGAGATTAGCTGTCTTTGATGCAGGGCTATAAATACAAATACTTGTTCTCATAAATGATTATGCCCCACTGGGGTGGCACGGTGGCACAGTGGTTAGCACTGCTACCCCACAGCACCGTGGGTCGCACAGTGTGGACCCCGGAGCCAAAGTGATCAGACCTGTTATATTGAATTCCGTGCCTGTAACTTCATCTGCTTTTGTCTTTCATCAATAAACCTCTGGTTAACTGCTGGAAGCTCAAGTGTATGTTTTGAGCCACCACACCTCGAGAACAAAAATCAGACCATCCAGCACCTTCTCCCAAGTCGGGTTCGCAGAGTAGGAAATATTTTCAGAAGTGAAAGTTTGGCTTTACATTTTGAATGTGTTCTGTACTGAAATATAGGTGTGCATAAGATACAGTGAAAAGAGGTTGTGAGCACTTACCAGAAGTGTTCAGGAAATGGGGAACAGGTTGATGGAAACAATCGGAGGCAAAATCTTGATCGGATAAATCGTACAGCTCAGCACTTTTACCTTGCCACATTCCTTCTGTTGTGACGTTTCCTTCACATTCTGTCCTGAGGTCTGACAGATAACAAAGAATTCTGAGCCAAATCTTCAACTCCTCGCAAGCATGCTACACTGCCCTCGCTCGCCCCAGACAATCCCATTGTTTGTCGTCACATTTGGTTTCCATTCCCTTCATTTTTGGGCTGGCCCTTTCACTGTCCTCTTCAACAGTCCTGGTTGAGGCGAATAAATATTTGAAATCTATTTTGAACCTTTTTTTTTCCCACGTCAAGCTGACTCTTAGGGGCAAGCTGATGGTTTGTGGGACATGTGTTCTCAGCACATCACTGTACGGCTGCTAAAACATGGATTGCCTACGGAAAACCAAGAAAGGAAGCACAATAATTCCCAGCTTTGCTGCGTGTGATGCATTACGAGTATAACCTGGCAGGACAAAATCATGAATGCATTAGAGCTGCAAAGGGTTATTTTCTAAGTCATTCATGGGATGCCCATCCCTAATTGCCCTTGAACTGTGTGGCTTGCCAGGCCATTTCAGAAAGCAGTTAAGAGTCAACCACCATTGCTGTGGATCTGGAGTCACATGTAGGCCAGACCAGGTAAGGGCGGCAGATTTCCATATGGGTCTTTCACCATCTGCCATGGTAGGATCTGGAGCTGGCTTAATTCTTGCCATCTTCCATGAGAGGGATGCAGGATGCATCGTGCTGCTGACAACGTTCTTGCAGAAATGCGACAAGTGTTAGAATGCTGGCTCCCAGACAAACATTCAAACCCCTCTTTGCAATTTCCTTCATTGTTACATGGGATGCGGGCATCACTGGCTGGGCCAGCATTGATTGAACATCCTGATTGATCTGACTGGCTTTCTATGCCATTTCAGAGGGCATTAAAGAGTCAATCCCATTGCTGTGGGTCTGGAGTAACATAGGCCAGATCAGGTAAGAATAGTTAATTTCCTTTTGGGGGTTGAACCCGAGTCCCCAGAACACTACCTTGGGTCTCTGGGTTACTCATTCAGTGATGATAACACTATGCCACCGCCGCTCCATAGAGTGTTTTTACATGAATCAAACAGAGGTGGCTTTGGCGGATCGGGCATGTCAATGGGATCTTCTGTACGGTGAGGTAGCTGGAGCCAGACAACCAGTGGAGCACCCAAGCCTCCGCTTCAAGGATGCTTACAAGCATGCCTAAACATCTGGGAGTCACTAGCTGGTGAAAGAAGGGAGGTAGCGACACCTCCTGTGGGCCAGCATGCACTAGCATGATGACCAGTTGCCACAGAGGTTTGGCAACAGGTGCCAATGACCAAAACAACAGCCCATAACATCATGTGTGACACATGTGGCAAAAGCTGCCCTTCAAGTATCAACGTTGACAGCAAAGGTGCACCAAATGAAGACCCCTCATGCAAATGGAGGGCTTGCTTCATGTCCATGTGGTCTCTCATTGATGGAAGATTGCCAACACAATTTAGAACCTTTCAAATATTTTCCCACATGTGGCAATTTGCCTTTAAGCAGGTGATTGTCTTCAAATTTGAACTGCTGGCTAGATTTCTAACATTCATCATGTTAGAAAGAGACCATCCTGGCAAGAGACCAAAGCTGGACGGAGAACTGAGAATAATTATTCACAGGCTGAGCAGACATGTGGGAATTGCAGGCAGTGAGCTCAATATGCTTTCGGCCAGCTTTGCGCTAGCAGCTAGCCACTGCTGGTATGACTCTACTGGGATTGCAAAATCAATCCTACAAAGCAGACCATTGTACAAAATCGTATTGATTTATATTTTTAATAATACAACAATTAAGGTCTGCATTAACAGCTTGGACTAGAATATTTAATATACAGTGATTGATGAACAATTGTCAGAAGACTTAAGTATAAGGGATGAAAATGTGAATATTATAGCTACTTAATTATCCAAACATTATCCTTACTTTAGGCTGAATCTACCATAGCAGAATAGGAGAATTTTGTGCACCCCCATCCCCTGACCTCCCCACTACACCTCCACCCCCGCACTACCATCTGCCACACCATTGTCCCAGAGTTGGGTTCTCCAGTCCCCCAGCCGCTTGTTTCTCGGTGGTGCGGCATTCGCTGGCAGCGGGATTCTATACTCCTATGGGATTTTCCATTGAAGCCATCCCACGCCGCAGGCAACCCATGGGCTGCCGACGGGAAAAGTGAATCGCAACGGTCGGAGAACTCCGGCCCAGATGTTTACTAGCTTGCAAAGGGAACACCCTGCTGCATGAGGTGGGTGCAACAAGGTCATCTTGTGTGGCACTCCAAGGTACTCTCCCTGGAGAACAGCAATCCAGATGCCTGTGGTGGCCAGGCTCACCAGTCAGCACGGCACTTGGGCACCAACTGCGTGCCCTGCAGCTTTGGGAATCCTGACACCTCATTTACAGGCTTGTAACTCTAAGCCTCAACTCTAAGCTTGTAACAGCCATGGCAGAAATTAAGAGCCAAACAGAGCTTTCCACTTCATCATGACCCATCATCCGGTCTTTAAAAAGTGTTGTTAGATCATGTCAGTTTTCATGTTCACTGGAAATCAATGGTCTGCTAATGGCATCTATTAACTTGATTTATTACTTAATATCTTCATTAAGTATTTACGCTGTATTATCTGAAGAGGTGTCGATAATGCCCTGCTGGTAGTTATAGCACTATATTGTATTGACCTCAGGCAGCCTGTATTGTCTGCCGCCAAGTTCTGAGACCAGCTGTACAGTCATTATACATAGCACACAATAATGCAATGGAATGGTGTTTGGAGCATAATAGGAGCTGCACACTAGGCAGCTGAAGTCCTGTTATGATCATAGATCATAGAATTTACAGTGCAGAAGGATGCCATTTGGCCCATCGAGTCTGCACCGGCTCTTTGGAAAGAGCACCCTGCCCAAGCCCACACGTCCACCCTATCCCCATAACCCAGTAACCCCACCCGGCACGAAGGGCAATTTTGGACACTAAGGGCAATTTAGCATGGCCAATCCACCTAACCTGCACATCTTTGGACTGTGGGAGGAAACCGGAGCACTCGGAGGAAACCCACGCACACACGGGGAGAACGTGCAGACTCCACACAGACAGTGACCCAAGCTGGGAATCAAACCTGGGACCCTGGAGCTGTGAAGCAGTTGTGCTAACCACTATGCTACCGTGCTGCCCCCAAGAAACTGATAATGAAGTCTTGACTCTCTGGCGCATGACCAAAGCTGCAATTATAATGTTAATTTGAAATAGGCTGTTCATAGCAAAGCTCACAATCATGTTAAGTTTCTTTTCTGAAAGGACATTCAACCTGGTAATTACATGAAGGAGCCTGCAATTTGGCTGGCATCTCCACTCACTGGTCATTGTTTTGTTGTCATGTGATGTACCGTACATACTTGCACGCTCCCAATCTTCCCTTTGTCAATGTTAGGCATACTTTTACACTGCCTAAACTAATAACCCAGAGGTGGGTGAGGTAGCATGTGGTTCAAAAATTGCTAACAGGACGGGGTTCAATCCACAGTCAGGCTGAAGTTGAATTGGGGTCCGCCTCCTGGTCCTGCCCTGCAGTACAAATCACAGCACAAGCTATGGTTCGGTGACCGTCAAATAATCAAGCATCCTATCTGCCATTAAAGAAGAAATCATAAGCATGCTGTCTCGCAAGACATCTATGTGCCACTTTGGGTTTTAAAGGGGTAAGTGCGAGGTCAGAAGAGACAGGAAACACAGGTTTATCTACAATCTCCAAGGCCTTATTTGTCCGAGAGTCTATATTTATAACTGACAATGCAAAGCTCCTTGCATTTCCTTGAACAGGTGCGTCTTAACAGTATGCACTGACCAAAGAAGGCAATGACAGAACTGCAGCCAGACCTGGGACTGGCAAGCACAGCACAATTTGTGACCATTAAGCTATAAGTTGTGGTAACTTTTTTCGCTGTTGTAACTGTTGGATGTATGTGTCAAATCTCACAACCTGCAATTCAGCAATGCCCCATTAAGGTACAGAGGCCACATTAAGGTACAGAGGCCACATTAAGGTACAGAGGCCACATTTTCTCAGGGGGGTTATTTCACTAACTTCCCAACAAAACAAAAACAGAACTTTGGGTTTCCCAAAATCCAAAGAATTATTGATAAGAGTCACATACCCACATGGGCCGTTAGTTCCAGTACTGCCCGTTTCATGAGCAAAAAGGCATTCATTTAATTTTTTGTGCAGTTAACAAGAAGAGAATCATGCATACTCATGCTTCATGCCCCAGTAACTCTCACGGTTCATCAATTTTGCAGCAATCAAAGGCAGTACTTTAGAAGAAGTCAGGAAGACTGGATGGATGGCAAAGGCTATCCAACACTGCCCTGAGCTTATGATTCCTTTGAGAAATACAGGGGAAAGACTTGAAGATTGATACAGAAGAGCACACAGCCACCCAGGTCTTTGTGTACCGTAATATCAGCATGGACCAGAACATTCCTCCAATGGACCAGAGATTTTTCCAATACAAATGCAATTTTGGCCTGCAAAACAGCATTTGCTTAGAAGAGTAGATTGAATCTCTCCTCCTCTTATATATGCTTGAATTGATAGGAGTGAGGAATGCACTTTGAAATACTGGTGCCAGTATTCACAATGCTGGGGAGGCCAGAAGAAAAGCAAATGTTACAATGCTGCCAACAGGACACTACGTCAAATGATTAGATGGCAAGATTTATTCACAGAAGAAAGAAGACACTGTACACACTTGTCCCAGAGGGACTATCCGTGCCCAGCCCACACTCGGGCCAGGTTTTTATATTCCGTTTTGCTCTCACGCTGATGAGGGAGCTCCGCCCCTCAACGTGAAAGCTCGTACTCCACGAAACTCACTGGGAGCCTCATCGGCCCGGCCCTGTAAGTCTCACGCAGGTTACAACACCATGTTCCAATAAACAAATGAGTGAGCAAATAGGAAGAGTAGGAGCAATAAATAAATCATGATGGTAACCATTTTAGGGGGAAGGCCTACAGTATGACAATTCTTCACTCTCTCCGTACAGAGAGGCTCAGTTTAGTTGACTCATCCTATAACTTGGTGAGCATTTACCAGTGCTTTCTTCGATAACCGGATATAAAAGGGACAAAATAAAATTGTGCACTGAGTCACATGACAGAAAATATGTGCCACTCAATTGCCCAGCCCAGAAAACATATGCAAGTATACGTGTTGGACAGTTATAGGTTGTCTCATAAAGAGATCTTGATGCTTATATGGTTGAACAATAACTTTGTTAATAACACATAACTATATACATATTGTTGTGATCTTTGGCCAGATTCGGGCCCATGGTGGGCACATCCGATTAGGGACCAATAATGTTTTGTTTAAAGTAGATAAAGTTTGAGGGGTAAGGATAAAGACACTAGGGGCGTCATTCTCCGACCCCCCGCCGGGTCGGAGAATGGCCGTTGGCCGCCGTGAATCCCGCCCCCGCCCCCGCCGAAGTCTCCGAAGGGAGAAAAGTCGGCGGGGCGTTAATGGCGCCGCTGCCGCGGAGAATGTCACGGGCCTGCGCAAGGCAGCCGATTTTCGGCCTGCCGATATTCTCCCTTCCGGATGGGCCGAAGTCCCGTCGACGTGATGACCGTTCACGTCGACGTGAATCAAACCTCCTTTTCATCGGCGTGACCCGGTGCTCCAGGCTCACGCCGACCAGCGAGGAGGTGAGTGACGGCCTGGGGGGTTGGCTCTGGGCAGGAAATGGCGTGGCCGCAGACTGATTGCCTGAGGAGAGGTGTGTCTCGGCTTGTGTGTGTGTGCGGCGGGGGGGGGGGGGGGGGGTGGTTAGAGTAGGCTGGGCTCCGGGGGAGTGCCGGGAGGGGGTCCGTGCCGGGGTGGAGGTTGGGGGTTGTGGAGGGGGTCCGTGCCGGGGTGGAGGTTGGGGGGGGGGGTCCGTGCTGGGGTGGAGGTTGGGGGTTGTGGAGGGGGTCCGTGCCGGGGTGGAGGTTGGGGGTTGGGGAGGGGGTCCGTGCCGGGGTGGAGGTTGGGGAGGGGGTCCGTGCCGGGGTGGAGGTTGGGGAGGGGGTCCGTGCCGGGGTGGAGGTTGGGGAGGGGGTCCGTGCCGGGGTGGAGGTTGGGGGTTGTGGAGGGGGTCCGTGCCGGGGTGGAGGTTGGGGAGGGGGTCCGTGCCGGGGTGGAGGTTGGGGAGGGGGTCCGTGCCGGGGTGGAGGTTGTGGGTTGTGGAGGGGGTCCGTGCCGGGGTGGAGGTTGGGGAGGGGGTCCGTGCCGGGGTGGAGGTTGGGGAGGGGGTCCGTGCCGGGGTGGAGGTTGGGGGTTGTGGAGGGGGTCCGTGCCGGGGTGGAGGTTGGGGGGGGGGGGTCCGTGCTGGGGTGGAGGTTGGGGCGGGGGGGCGTCCGTGCCGGGGTGGATGATGGGAGGGCAAATGAGTTGGTCCACCTGGCCAGGTGCCAGCCTCCAACAGTTGGACCCATGCGGTCCATGCCACCTGGCTGGGGGGAGGAGGGGATATGGGCAATGATGACATGTCGTCGTTCCCCTCCCCCCCACCAGGTCGTCATGTTTTCAGATCATCCAGCGATGTTGGCCGCCGTGGTGGCAGCCGCTCATGTCTATGTTGCCCTGGATGAGGAGGAGGAGGAGGAGGAGGAGCGTGCCAGGGAGGCGGCGCAGGCTGCCGCAGAGGGGCAGGCGGCAGCCGCCCAGGCTGGAGGGACACCTGACCGACAGGACGAGGAGGGGGAGGAGGACGTCGCGGCCCCACGGCAACGGAGGCACCCGAGGGCGCCCCGTGTGTACCGGCCCCGGCAGTCATACCAGGACCTCACGGACCGGGAATGCAGGAGGAGACTCCGGATGAGCCGGGAAACCGTGGCACACATCTGCCACCTGCTGGCACACCTGTCACCGCGTGGCACTGGCGGGGGACACCCTCTCCCCGTGTCCGTCAAGGTTACGGTGGCCCTGAACTTTTATGCAACGGGGTCATTCCAGGCACCGAGTGGGGACCTGTCCGGCATATCGCAGACATCGGTGCATCGGTGCATCCGGGCAGTGACAGATGCCCTTTATGCCATGGCGCACCGCTACATCCGCTTCCCCGTGGACCGGGCCAGCCAAGATGCCCGGGCCGTGGGCTTCTCTGCCATTGCCGGGTTCCCCATGGTCCAGGGCGCGATCGATGGGATGCACGTCGCCGTGCGGCCACCTGCAGATAACAGGGCCGTGTTCACTAATAGGAAGGGGACCTATTCGATGAACGTACAGGTGGTCTGCGACCACCGCATGATGATCCTGCACGTCTGCGCCCGTTACCCAGGCAGTGTACACGACTCATTCGTGTTGTCGCGGTCATCCATCCCCGGCATGTACGAGGGACGCCATCCCCGGCTGAGGGGCTGGTTGCTGGGCGACAGGGGCTACCCATTGCGATCGTGGCTGATGACGCCTATACGGAGGCCACGCAATGAGGCGGAGAACCGCTACAATGATGCCCATGTAGCGACAAGGGGAGTGATCGAGAGGTGCTTTGGCGTGCTGAAGATGCGTTTCAGGTGCCTGGACCTCTCTGGGGGCGCCCTCCAGTATCGGTCAGATAGGGTCGGCCGCATCATTGTGGTGTGCTGCGTCCTGCACAACATAGCCCAGCAGAGGGGCGATGTGCCGCAGGCAGAGGAGGGCGGAGTGGAGGAGCAGCAGGAAGAGGCCCAGTCCTCCCCAGATGAGGGGGATGGGGGCAATGGTCAGGGCAGACGGGGTAGACACAGACGGGTGGCTGTCCACCGTTACCGGCTGGCCCAGCGGGCACGGGACAGACTGATAGACGCCCGCTTCACTGACTAGATGGGCGTGGGAATCGGGTAGTATGGCCACAGACCGCACACCATGACAACAGCCGACCACCCACACCCCCCACCCATCCATCCACCCAGCACCATCACCCCCCTCCCCAACCCCACACACCCCACCCGCATGCACACCACCCCCCCACTCCCAATTGCCGATCCACCGGCGGCACAACGGGCCGGGCTCACCCAGTTGCGGGTGGACGCGTGTCTATCGCAGGCCATGGAGAATGATGACAGCCCGCCTCCGATGAGCTCCTGGCTCTACATCGTTGGACTATGTCTGACCCATGGCCACAGTACCACCATCCACCCGGACCATCCCTGCATGCGGCTGTGACACTGCAGTGCACGGTCCCGTCCTCTGCCCGGGGGATGTTGATGGCGGCCCAGGGGGAAGGGGGCAGACTCACCTGGGGCTGAGGTAAGACCACCCCTCACACACACACTTGCGCTCAACGTACATGACACCCCCGCACACTTTGGACAGAGCACAAAGGCAGCTTCGGTAGGTGTAACATTGACTTTAATAACCAAAGGAGTTCATGCACGTGCCCTAGCGCCTAAAACTCATCTGTGCCCTGCACCCGTGCCAACTTACTCAGTGTCTAATTGTTTGGCCTTACGGGCCCTTTGACTACGTCTACGTGGTTCCCCAGACGGTACAGCAGAACTGGAGGTGGACTCCTGTGATTCCTGCCCTCTGACACTGGATCCCTTTGGCGGCCGTTTCCTGGGGCGTCCTGGCCTAGATGGGCCAGGCTGCGGCCCGGGCGACTGGGATGGCGAGCTGCCAGCCTGTCCTGCCCGTTGCCCACCCGATGAACCTGGGACGGAAGGGGGGGAGTCCGAGGTGTCGCGGTGCACCGGGACCTCCCCTACAGAGGGAGCCGGAAGGAACCACACCACCTCCTCCTCCCTCGGGGTGCCCGATGGCCCCCAGGCCTCTACATGGGTGGGGGATGCGAACGGACTGGCCATCCGACGCGCCCCCGACATCTGGCGCTGCCAGTCCTGGAGGCCCGTGCTGGTATCGACAGGGGTCTGCAGGTTTGCAGCCATGGAGCCCAGGGGGTTGTCGAACCCTGTCTGCGACAGTGCGACGCCAGCTCGCACATGGCCACTGGCGCCGATGCCCTCAGCGATGGCCTGCTGAGACTGGGCCATGGCCTGCAGAGACTGGGCCATGGCCTGCAGAGACTGGGCTATGGCCTGCTGAGACTGGGCCATGGCCTGCTGAGACTGGGCTATGGCGTTGAGCGCCTCTGCCATCTGGCGCTGGCACTGGCTCATGGCCTCCTGTGAGAGGGCAGCCATTTCCTGGGCCACAGACGCCGCCTGCACGGAAGGCCCCAGGCCTCGCAAACCGTTCCCCATGTCTGACACCGTCGCACCCATTGCCTCCACCGCGGACGCCACCCGTGCGGTGTCAGCCTGGGTGGCACGCATGACCGGGACCACTCCCAGCTCCTTGGACGCGGGTGGACTCCTCCACCTGCGACCGCAGCCGCCGCAAGCCACCCGTCACCCTATTCGCTCGTCTCCGTGTCGGTGGTTGCATCGGATCTATGTGTGGGTGTGGTAACTGCAGGAACCCGGGATCCATCTGGGCGGCAGATGTTCGCTTGGCCTGGGCTGCCCTCCGACCGCCCGGTCCCTCTGCTGCTCCTACCTCCACCTGCTGTACCGGGACGGCTGTGTTGTGCGCACCAGTGAGTGTACCAGACGCCTCATCACTAAAGTGCCCAACCGTGGTGAGTGTTTCTGCGATGGTGGAGGGTGTTGGTGACAGCAGTGGCGTTGTGTCGTGCTCTTCGTCCCACTCTGAGTCCATGGCACTTTGGGGTGGGGGTTCGTCTCCACCCATCCACTCTGAGTCCCTGTCCGGTATTTCGTCTTCCCGGGTAGGGGGTGTCCTGGGTCGTGCTGTCCCGGGTAGTGCTGTCCCGGGTAGGGGTGTCCTGGGTAGGGGTGTCCCGGGTAGGGGTGTCCTGGATAGTGGTGTCCTGGGTAGTGGTGTCCTGGCTCGGATGTGACGGGGGCCTGTGGCTGCCCCCTCATCGCTGGGTGGTCGCTCCCGCACGTGACGGGGGTGTCGTCTCCCTGTTGCTCCAGGTCTCTCCGTCTCCCGGGCCTCCTGCGGGGGGGGTTCGGGTCTCTCCGTCGGTCTCCGAGGGGCATCCTGCGGGCGTCGCATGCTGGAGGGTTCGGGTCTCTCCGTCTCCCGTGGTCTCCGAGGGGCATCCTGCGGGCGTCGCATGCTGGAGGGTTCGGGTCTCTCCGTCTCCCGTGGTCTCCGAGGGGCATCCTGCGGGCGTCGCATGCTGGAGGGTTCGGGTCTCTCCGTCTCCCGTGGTCTCCGAGGGACATCCTGCGGGCGTCGCATGCTGGAGGGTGCGGGTCTCTCCGTCTCCCGTGGTCTCCGAGGGGCATCCTGCGGGCGTCGCATGCTGGAGGGTGCGGGTCTCTCCGTCTCCCGTGGTCTCCGAGGGGCATCCTGCGGGCGTCGCATGCTGGAGGGTTCGGGTCTCTCCGTCTCCCGTGGTCTCCGAGGGGCATCCTGCGGGCGTCGCATGCTGGAGGGTGCGGTCTCTCCGTCTCCCGTGGTCTCCGAGGGGCATCCTGCGGGCGTCGCATGCTGGAGGGTGCGGGTCTCTCCGTCTCCCGTGGTCTCGGAGGGGCATCCTGCGGGCGGTCTGCATCTGCGGGGATGGGTGCCTGGACGTTTGGTCCTGCGATACACAATGA